>NW_027528369.1:10318484-10325148 GCF_008692635.1 Crocuta crocuta | reverse complement strand
GTGTCCTGTCCTTTTCTTATGAAAACACCAGCCGTTGAATTTAGGGCCCACCCAGTCCAACATGACCTCCTTTTGATCCTTAACGAATCCTACTGCAAACACCCCGTTTCCAAGTAAGGTGACATTTGCAGATTCTGGATGGATGTGACTTTTCGAAGGGCACTGTTCAACCCGCTATAGGCAGAAAGTGCTACGGAGAGAGATGGAGCCGGGGAGGCCCTGCGTTTAGAACAGCGGCGGCCCGAGAGGGCCGGAAGGCAATGTCACTGAGGCCTGAGAGAAGGGAGAGGGAGTCCTGGGCAGGGCATGGCCTGTGCAAAGGTCCTGAGGCAGGAACCTACTGGTGGCCCTCAGCCACGTGCAGGAGGCCACCAGGGGCTGCAGGGGAGGTCAGTGGATCCCTGTGGCTGTTTGTGGAGCTACTGGGAGGGTGGTACCCTGAATGAGGGGACCGAGGCCCCAGAAAACTCCCTTTGCCGTCACACCTGGGACCTTGAGCACGTACACAGTGGGCCTGCGTTTCCCAGCCTCCCCGTCGTCCCTGACGGCTCCCTGGACCTCCAGCCTGCCCAGCAGGGCCCCCCCCTGCCCCGTGCAGTCTCAGGTCGCCGGGCCGGGAGCCTGGCTTCCCTCTCACCAGCTCCTGCGGGCCGCCTCCTGGCCAAGCCTCCGTCCAGGCAGCCCTCAGACCCTGAGGCCTAAACACCAGCACTGCTCATACTTCCCAGGCTGGGCCGGCCCCTCACCCCTGCGGGAACCTGCCGTGGGCAAGCGCCAGAGGGCCCGATGCTCCTGGAAGTGCCCACGGGTCAGCTCGTCACTGTGCGGCCTGGTGGGCATCAGAGCCGGGAAGCCAGGAGGCCAGATGTGGCTGTCTTCCCGTGACACCACGCTGCCTGCGGGGACGGGGGGAGGCAGAAGGGGGGGAAGACCCTCAGGGGTGCGGGCGCTGCTGGCCGGGAGGCGATGGGCTCATTCCCAGGTGGGCTACGCTCGGGGCAGCTGATAATCGACATGCCAATCACACAGCCCTTCCAACGGCCCCTGACGGGGCTCTGTGGTCGGCCCTATGTCCCGGCACAACTCGGCCCGGACGTGCACACTTGTGTCCTGGGGGGAGCCACACACGGCCCTTGGGGGACGCTGAGGACACGTCTCTGCTTCTGCAGCGCTCTCCAAACGATGGTGCACCTGCTGCGTGTTTATTAAAAATTTTTTTTATACTTATTTTTTAGAGAGAGAGAGGGAGACACAGAATCTGAAGCAGCTCCAGGCTCCGAGCTGTCAGCACAGAGCCCAACGGGGGCTCGACCCACAAACCACAAGGTCACGACCTGAGCCGAAGTCGGACGCTTAACCGAGTCACCCAGGTGCCCCTTTGTTTTCTTTAACTGAACATAGCTTTGTAGATTATTCCCGGAGCTCCAGAACTGCGCTCTGCCGCCTCTCTCTGTTTGCACGGGCCGTCTCATATTTGGAAACACGCACACAAACCCTCCTGCCATCGCCGGCTGTGGAGGAGCCGTGAGACGCGCCGGGACCCCCCTCCGCCGACCTCCGGAACTCTGTCTTGTCACCGCAGAAGTAAGCCCAGCCCGTTAGCAGTCACCCTGACCTCTGCGCCCCGCCCCCACGCGCTTACCCTCCGTGGAGCTGCCGGTTCCGGGCATCCCGTAGAGGGAACCACACGGGGCGCGGCCTCTCGCGAGGGGCTTCTGGCTCCTTGTGGGAGGTCTGTGCCGTGGCCGGTGTCGGAGCTCCGCTGCCCCGTGACCCAGGTCTGAAACCCACCTGCAGACATCAAATCGGCTGTCGGAGCGAGCCCCTCCTCACCTGCCCCCGGGCCCGGGCGCGGCTCCCCGGCGAAGGCCCCGGCAGCCCCCACGTCCGGCCAGCCCGCTTCGTGCGTGGACCCCTCCCCCCGCAGCGCCGTCTCCAGCACAAGGACAGCCTGCGGGTTCTGTCAGCGCCACCGGCACCCGCAGGCGCCCTTGACCTCTAGGGGGAAACCAGAATGTCGCAGTGGCTATCGGTCCACGTCTGCACACACGTGGCCCAAGGGTTCGGGCCTTCCTGAGACCTTGTCCTCTGATTTAAGTGCTTTTGGCAACACACCCGCAGCCCAGGGGTCCATGGGGGTGACTGAGGCCCGGGGCAGCGCAGTGATGGGTCGAGGGGGGCCCAGGACTGGAAGCAGGAAGGGACGGCGGTCTTTGCTCCCCCTCCTCTGGCGCGCTGCGTCGTCTGGGCCCCAACAGGTGGCCTTGCGTGAGGTCAGGGGGCAAGTGCCTGTCATCGTCTGTTTGCGAGCCCAGAGCGGCGGCCTCGCTGCACCCCCCCCCCCCCCCCCCCGACCAGGCTCTGCCGGGTGGATGTGCCTGAGGACCACTAAAGCTCTGGGAAAGCACAGGAGGGACTCTGGGGACACCAGGGCTTTGACTTGATAGTTANACTGACGACCAGGGAGCCAGGGCCCAGCAAGGCCGGGACGCTTGTCCCCGGTCACACGGACGGCAGGGCACGGGGCTCGTGCAGCTGTGACACATCACCAGCTGATAGAAGCATGGCGCGTGGTTCTCCGCCAGTTCCGGAAGTCAGTCTCTCGGGTTTGCCTCAAGTCGGGCGTGGGCGGGAGGGGTCCCTCCCGGGGCTCCGGGCAGAGGCCACTCCTCGGTCTTCTCCAGCTTCTAGAGGCGCCGCGGCCTTGGCTCGGCCTCCATCCCCATCCCTCCTCTCTGGTCCTGGCCCTCCTGCCTCTCCCATGAGGGCCCCGTGGCCACATCACGTCCACCCCGTCCTCCGGGGCCACCTCAGTGTCGGCACTCAAGTCCCTTTGCCCCGAGAGCTCGCACATCCCCAGGCGCCTGAGCGGCCGTCCCGCAGAAGGGTAAACTGAGGCTCGAGGGGCNTGCTGGCTGTCTTCTCTGTAAATGTGGAAAGTATTTTTCCTTCAGTAACTAAAGCAGCTCTGTGTTTATACCATCAGCCCCTAAGGTGGGGGCGATGGGAGGGAACCATCTGGAATCCGGGGTTTGCTGTGGAGAGGCTGGCCTCTGTGATGGGGGGGCTCCCTGGGGCGTGCGGGGCAGGGGTGTGCGTGTGCGCAGCCGTGTGGTGAGAGCGTGTGCCGTTGTGTCGAAAAGCACGAGAGGCCCGGCCTCTGCACGGCTGCTTCTCTGTGGAACGTGGGCCCCATCTCTCAGCCTCAGTTTCCTGATCTGCGCAGTGGGGGCGTGCATCGCTTACTGGCTGTGTATCTGGAATCGAGATGCTGGCAAGAAAGAGGCGAGTGGCTGCCCTGCTTCTTTTTCCAGATTGCTGGAAGCTTCTTCTGCCTTCTGGCCGGAGCCGCGCTGGCCCACAGCATCTGGGTGCCTCCAGCTCTTTCCAAGTTGAGGTGATGGAAAGTGGGGTCAGGGCTGACGGTCTGTGGGGCCCGCAGCTGGGGGGCAGGACATGGTGGCCTCAGACGCTCGCGCCCTCCAGGAGAGCCCTGCCCCGGCCACAGCCTGCGGGGACTCGCGTGTACACACGCTGTGATGCCCCGAGGTGCCCCGCCTCACCTGCCCCGTGGATCCCAAGGTCTGCGGAGAGGAAGGGGTCCTCGGCAGCTCCTAGCTTGGAGACTTGGGGTCCCAGGTCAGACAGGACAGCTAACAAGGCCCCCCCCCCACATCTGCCCCAGGTCTTGAGCCCCTAAAAGTGCCATCAGCCCGGGGCTGTCCCTCCCCCAGCTGACCCCCGGCACCTGTGAACATGACCGTGTCTGGAAATAGGGTCTTTGCAGGGGTGACGAGGTCAGGATGAGGTCACGCAGGAGCGGGGCGGGCCCTGAGGAGGTAAGGACGCAGGCACAGAGGACAGGCCGCGTGAAGATGGGGCAGGGACTGGAGGGACACAGCCCAAACCAGGGGACACGTGGAGCCCCCGGAGCTGGTGAGGCAGGAAGGACCCTCCCCCTGGCCCTGATCCCCGATCTCAGGCTCCGGCCTCCAGCCTGGGAGGGAAGAGAGATCCCTGTTTTGAGGCCCCCAGTCTGTGCTGTTCTGCTAGAGCGGCCCCAGGACACCCCTGAAGGTGCAGGGGGCGGGGGCGCCGGGGAAATGGCAGCCTCCTCGGGGGGACAGAACCCACGCGGCGGGGGGAGCGGGGTGTGTGCGGCAGGTCTCTTCAGGCCTCGGGCTTGGCCGCGACACTGCAGATCCCTCCGGGAAGCGCAAGGGGGCCTGAGGCCCTCCGCCTGCCGCCCCCGCCCCTCCCTCCAGTCTCTTCAGGGGGACAAACCCACGGGTCCCCAAGCCCAGGGGCGGCGGCTGTGCCCTGGGCTTCGGCAGGGGCCCTGGGCGTGCGGGTCGGGGGCTCAGACTGCAAGTCAAGAAGGGGGAGGGGCGGGGTGCGGGCCCCAGCGGTGAGTCAGGGTGCGTGAGCCGGCCCTCATTTCTTCTTGGAAGTGGGGACCCCAGTCCCCGCCTCGGGGCTTCGTCCTGGCCGTGAGGGGCCACCGTGGAGGGCTCAGGTCGGGTCAGGTGGGGGGTCCTGGCAAGCTGGTGCGGCCGGAAGCCGACCCCCAGCCCCGCTCGGGTGGGGACCTCGTCCGGAAAAGTGTGCCTGGGACGGAGCCAAGAATCGCTGTCCCCGGAGATGTCAGCTGGGCACCGCCGAGGGAGGAGTAGAGATGGAATAAAAATCCCTTTTTAATGCTCTCGGCTGCTAAGTTCAGCACTTCAGCCAGAAATCAGAGCGGCCGGNCGGGACGGGAAGGCGTCTCTTCCTCCCGTCCTTCCCACGTGGCCAGGGTGCCCGGTGACGCTGGGTCGGGGCAGAGCAAGGCCGCGTGGTTAGGGACGGTGGGCCGGGCTCGTGGACGGAGGCAGAGTCAGGAGGGGCGCGGCGGGCTGCGGGGCGGGGGGCGGGCGGCGGCTGCCAGGGAGCTCTCGCGGAATCTGCTTCCTTCCAGGCCCGGGGAGTTTCGTCAGCACGCGAGGAACCCCAGCCAAGTCCCAGGCAGCCTCCTGGAAAATGACCCTTTGGTGCGTGGCAGTCCCAAGGTTCCCTGTGAAGTTGCATAAAGTGGACGGTGCGGGGGTCGCGGGGGCCCACGAACTGAGCTTGAGTTTTGAAATGTGGGTCCGAGGGCTTTTAGGACCTCTGTCCCAGCAGGACCCCCTCACTGCGGGGGGCTTGGGGCCACCGGGGAGGCGTGTGCCCAAGTCACTGCTACGCACCCAACTCAGGGCTCCTCACTCTCAGCCCCCAAACTAGTGCCAACCTTGGAGTGAAGGAGGGGAGCCCGTGACCTCGGCAGCGCTCGCTGGGCCGGGGGATTAGATTTCAGCGAAGCTGCGCTCCTCCCTCCCAGCCTCCCGGACAGGACAGGATGCTGTCCTTGGCCAATCAGATGTGGGTGGGTGAGATGACGCGTGGGTTCTGAGCCCAGGGCTCTAAGAAGCAGCTGCTTGTCCACTCGCCTTGGGCGCTTCTGACCTCGGCCAGGACAGCAGCAAGTCCTGTGCAGCACACAGACCACGGAGACTGCGGGCACAGTGGAAGTGGCCCACGGCCCAGAGCCACGTTCAGCGGAGAACAGTCTAGGTCAGACGCAGCACAACAGACCTGACGATGAGTGTGCGAGAAAAAAACGATTATTGCCGTAGGTCACTAAGATTTTTGTGGTTACTCGTTACACGGCCATAGCTGACTGATACGGCCTGAAATCTGGTAAAGACAGAGGGCATGAGAAAGAGGGCAGTTAAAAGCTGCAGTGCTTCCTGAACACCAGGCTCATATAAGGACGATCTTATTTCATCTCCTCTTTAAGAATACATTTACGTTCATTTATTTTATTTATTTATTTTTTTTATGTTTTATTTATTTCTAGGAGAGAGAGAGACAGTGCGAGCAGGGGAGGGTCAGAGAGAGAGGGAGACACAGACTCTGAAACAGGCTCCAGGCTCTGAGCTGGCAGTCAGCACAGAGCCCGACGCGGGGCTCGAACCCACGAACCGCGAGATCATGACCTAAGCGAAAGTCGGACGCTCAACCAACTAAGCCACCCAGGCGCCCCACGTTCATTTATTTTTTAAGAAACCGTTTGCCTGCTTGTTTACGTCGGTGCAGCTATTCCCGTTTTGAGACTGGGAGGGTTAGCTCGGGTTGGGGAAGTGGCTTCTGCTCGAGGCCACTCAGCCAGAAAGCCCAGAGCTGGGATCTGTCCCCAAAGTGCACGAGCTCAGTTACTGAACCTGCGCCATCCAACGCGGTAGCCACGGGCCACCTGTGGCTATTTGGATTTAATTAACTAAATTAGATAAAACTACACATTTTGTGCCGCCTCGGTGGGCAGGGGACAGACGCTTGCGGGCATCTACACGCATGTCTACACTTATTTCCTTATCGGCGTTAAGCTGCACACGTGGTCAGGCGGACGCTGTGGGTCCCGTGAAGGAGCAGCGGATGCTCGCCCGGCCCCGCGGTTCTGCGTGACCTGCTCCCGGCGGGGAGGCCCCTGCTGCCCGGCCGCCGCACACCCGCACTCTTGTTCCGCCCGGTGACGTGCGCGGCCTGACAGGGCTGTGGTCTGTGCCTGAGCGGAATGATGCACCGGAGAACGAGGTTCACGCACGTCCCCTGTCCAGTGGGGATGTCCACGTCCACGTGTCAACAC
>NW_027528369.1:10313765-10318471 GCF_008692635.1 Crocuta crocuta | reverse complement strand
CTGTGAGCCCCCCCCCCCTCCGGCTGGCTCTCACTCAGCAGCCCTCCACGCCCTCTCGCCTGAGCGCCTGCGCCAGCCGGCCTCTGCCCCCCCGTGCTGGCCGTGTGGTCCCCGTCCTCCCAGCACAGGCAGGGTCCCAGCTTGCCCGGACGCGCCGCCCGCCCGCCCGCCACCGGTTCGACCCCGGTTCCCGGTTCTGGCTGGGCAGCGTCCGCAGGGGCAGAGGACACGCTGCGCGGGGCACGTGAGCTTGTGCGAACGGGAGCCGCTTACGGCAGAGCCCTGAGCGTGGCCTGGTTTGAGGGAGCGGGAGGGGCCCAGGGCGAGCAACCCCTCCCCCAAACGGACCAGGAGAGCAGCCCTCCTGCGCCCCCGTAAGCACGTTGTGTCCCAGGCTTTGGGTCGCCCGCTCTTCCCTATGAGGCGGCAGGAAGCTCAGAGGAAGGAAGTGATTTTCTGGCCGACTTGGTTTCTCAGCGTGTGATCCCCAGGGTCCTGCTGCCGGACGGGGTGGAGGCGTGAGGGTGTGACCAGATGTCACCCAGCTGTGACCAGAGGGGCCAGGCACGTCCAAGTGTCCCCAGCGCCCTGGCTGAGGGGCCACGGGGCCGGCCCCCAGATCCTGGGCTTGCCCGGAACCCGGAACCCCAGCCCCGGCTCAGCCATGACCTTCCCGGTGCCCTAGGTGAGTCACTGTCTCTTCTCAGACCTCAGGGCCCTGTGGTGGTCAGCAGATGCCTAGAATGTTCTGCAGACAAGCCCCAGAAATGGAACACTCACAGGGGTTGCCTGCCTGGAACTGAGAAGGAGAATTGGGGCTCTATTTGCCATTTCTTGTCCACTCACCCTTTCTTCCAGGAAGCCTTCCTGGGCCACTCCCTGGCTGCCCGGGGCTGCCCACAGGCTCCCACTGCTGCACACACACGTCATCTGCGGCATGTGAGTGTGTCACCCGCTGCCCCACACGGGGCCCACCAGACGTCTGCTGAGAGAACACGCTTCCCGGGGGGTCGCGGGGGAGGCAGTGTAGCCACACCAGGGTGCAGAGCACGGCACCAGACACTGCCTCACCTCGTGCCCCCTCGGCCCTGCTGCCTTCACGTGGGGCTGGGGGCGGCCGTCCGGCCCTCGTGGGAGGAAAGTCCCAGGTCCTTGTCACCTCCCGTGACTGAATTAGAGGGAAGGGCTCATTTTAACGGGTGATGTAGCCTCTGGCTGCCAGGCCCTGGGTCAATGGTGAGGTCCCTGCCCCGGGTCGCCTCGGCAGTCAGCATCGAGAGTGGGTCGTGGTCTTTCAGGCAGGAGGTCAGGGTGGGGGCAGCGAGCACCCGGAGGCCAGCGCGCAGACGTCTACACGGACGGCCCGGAGCCCGTTTTGCACAGCCTGTGAGCTACCAACCGTTTCCACAGTTTTAAAGGATCGTTAAACCAAGCAAACAGCGACAGAGACTGCAAGTGGCCTGCAAAGCCTGAAAGATTTATCGCTCTTTGGCCTTTTATAGGAAAGTTTGCAACCTTTAGGGCGGAGGAAGGGACCGGGCAGCCAGGCCACAGGAGAGGGGCTCGGGGGGAGGCCAGCAGCCCTGCAGCCGCACTTCCTGGCCTGGACCCCAGCCCGGCCCCCCCCAGGCCCTGGTGCCTCTGGAGGGTCCCGGCCTCCCTGCCCCCCACCCAGGCCCTGGGCTTTCTGGGGGTGTCCCCCTCCCCCACCCCCAGGCCCTGGTGCCTCTGGAGGGTCCCGGACCCCCCGCCCTCTCCATGGCTTCTTAGCAGAGGCACGTTCTGCAGACAAGCGCCTCATCCAGTTCTCCCCTGGGCCCCGGCGGCAGATTCGGTTCCGGGAGTTCTTCCTACAAGGCCCCCCACCAGCCCTGCTGGGGCCCTGAGCCAGAGGCTCCTCCTCTCGGGCCTCAGTTTCTTCATGTGCTTGGCGAACGGGCCGGCCTCCCCTCCCTGGGGGCCTGTCCAGCTCCAAGGCCCATGTCTCCCACCCCCAAAGCTCAAGGAGCACCCGAGATTCGCGAGCGGAAGGGTGGCCATGGGCCCTCGAGCCTGGCTGACCCTGGGGTCACGAGTCCCGGCCCTTCCCCCCATGTCTCTCTCGACTCGTCCCCCAGGCAGAGAGGGTCTGCTCTGGGCCCCACGGGCTCCATGGGTGCTGGGGATCCATGCGAACCCTCCTCCTGCCTGTCTGGCCCCCTCTGAGTCGCCGCGCCTGACCTGAGGCGTGGGGGGAGGCGGAACCAGGAGGGGCCGCGGGAAGGCCACTGGGGGGCTCACTATGGGGGCCCGAGAGCCCCGCCCGAGAGGAGGAGACATTGCTGAGAGGGTCTGGAGGGGCCTGAGGAGGGAGGGCCCTGACCACCTTCCAGAACGTGTCCTTCCAGGACTGAGGCTCAGGTCATCAGCCTGGCGCCGGTCAGATGGCAGACTGGTGTTGACGCCGCCCCTGCAATGCCGCTCCCGGGAAACAAGCTACCGAACCTCGTGGCTCTTGCCTTTACGACCCCCTCTCGCCATCTGCAATCCAGAACACACTTTCCGCTTGGGTCCACACTGCTCTCTCAGATCCTGACCCCTAGTGTCCACACATGCTTTCGCCTGCTGTACAGCCACGTGGCAGAGGTCTGACCACCCCATGCTGGGGGCCCCCGGGATGGTCCAGCCACGGCCCCTATGGTGCCTGTCCTGGAAGTGCAGCCACCTCGGACCCTCTAGACCAGCCCGTCTGCCCCCTGACCACCTCAGGGTGACCTCCATCACCACTACCCGAAGACCCCCAGCCCCTCCTGCACGTGCTCCTGACCCGCGCGCTGGAGGGCGGGTGGTCACCAGCGCTAAGGTTTGGAGGCAGTTGTTGCACGGCGTGAAACCAACCTGGACTTGACCGCTGCCCACCTTCCTCTGCTGCTCATGGAGGCAGGGAACGGGCCACGTGGAGTTGAAGGTAGACCGACCAACCCAGCCCTGCCACTGACCTGAAACCAAACCCACATCGCGGTTTTTTTTTTTTTACTTTTTTTGTTTTATTTATTTTTGAGAGTGAGAGATCACGAGTGGGAGAAGAGCAGAGAGAGAGAGAGAGAAAGGGAGACATAGAACTGAAAGGAGGCTCCAGGCTCCGAGCTGTCAGCAGAGAGCCCGACGTGGGGCTCGAACCCACGAGCTGTGAGATCGTGACCTGAGCTGAAATCAGACGCTTAGCCGACTGAGCCACCCAGGCGCCCCCAAACCCACATCGCATTTAAAGCTGCGGCTCTCTAGGGGCGCCTGGGTGGCTCAGTCACTTAAGTTCCGACTTTGGCTCAGGTCATGATCTCATGGTTTATGGGTTCGAGCCCCGTGTCGGGCTCTGTGCTGACAGCTCGGAGCCTGGAGCTGCTTCGGAATCTGTCTCCCTCCCTCCCTGCCCCTCCCCTGCCGAGGTCTGTGTCTCTCAAAGATAAACAAACATTAAAAGAAATTAAAAAATAAGGCTGTGGCTCTTCCAGAAATGGCTGCAACGTGCCAATGTCCAGCAGGTTGAAGGATGCTGGCCGCACCTGTGAGGGGCCAGCAACAGCCCCTTACGTTCGGGCTCTGCGGCTCTGCTAGGCGCTCGGTCCTCTCGGGTCCCCCTGTGAAGAAGTAGCTGCCTGCGGCCCGGCCCTGCCCCCACCTGGGGGCCCCGATGGTCATCCACGTGAGCTGGGGCTGGGGCCGGAGGCCCACGGCACGTGGACACGGGCGGTGGAGGCAGCGAGAGGTACAGGGAGGGGCTGAGGGCCCAGCAGGCAGGCCTGTGAGAGCACTTTGTAAAGCGCCACTGGCCACTGGCCACTACCAGGCATCATCGTTAGCAGCGGCAGCGCAGCCCGAGCTGATGACTTTGCCAGGACAGAGCCGAGTGCAGCCGCAGACCGACGGGGAGGCCCAGAGGCCCTGGGGAGGCAGGGAGGCTCGTGGCCAGCAAGCTTCGCCCCGACCGCGGGCCGCGCCCCCGCACAGCGAGCGCAGAGGCCGGAGGAAGCACGTCTGTGTCCCTGCACCTGGGCCGTCGGCGGGAGGGGCTCGGGGTCCGGGCCAGGGTCCCGGGTTCTGGTCTTGTCGGGGCCCGGTCTGCGCAGAGACCTTGGGCCTCAGGCTCTGGGCGTATCATTCTCCGTGTGCCCACTTGTGGCATGTCCCTAGGGTGTGAGCGTGAGGTGTTTGCGGGCGAAGGAGAGTTAGGAGGAGGGCACTGGAGTCCGAGGCCGGTGTCCTCACAGCAGGGGACACGCAGGGGCAAGGCCACGGGGGGAGGGGTGCAGACACTGGCCGTGGCCACGGCGCTCAAGGACTGCAGGCCACGCCAGCAGCCGGCAGGACCCCAGCGTGGCCTCCAGAAGTGGCGAGAACACAGCACACGTGGGAAGTCTGTGCTGAGATGAAGAGGAACGGGGAGGGCTCGGAGCCCCCTCCCCGCCCCCCAGGCTGCACGGCCGCGCTTCCGGAGCCAGATGCCACCCAGGTGGCCCCTGCCCCAGTAACTTGTTGACGCCGCTCCTGCCCCTCGCCTGCTGTGCGGAGGCCACGGCTGGACCATGTGCCACGGAACGCACACCCTGCTGCTGGCCGGCCGAAGAGAACACTTGTGAGATGGGGTGAGGAGAGCCAAGAAGCAGGTGTGTTGTCCAGAGCGGGCGAGGCAGCGAGGGGGCACGGCCGTCCTGACCCGGGGACACGGC
>NW_027528369.1:10302166-10313711 GCF_008692635.1 Crocuta crocuta | reverse complement strand
TGAGGCGAAGCCCCCAGCCCGGCCCCAGCGCCCTGCCCGACACACACGGGGCTCCACATCCGGGCGACGCGCTTCAGAAACCCGCGACATCGCCACGGCCTTCCACGAGCCGGCAGACGAGTGTGTGCGCACGTGGGCGAGAGCAGGGGACCCGGCCCCAGTCCATCCGGACCTACCGGCGTCTTCCAGGAAGACGAGCCGGCCTGTGTGACGCGGAGCGCGGCTCTGCAGACACCCTGCCTGCCTCCCCCCACTCGCGGGCCCACCTGCAGACTCGCGTCCTCCCCCGCCCCCGCCCCTGCAGCGGGGGACGGGGCCTTCCGGAAGGTGGGCCAGCGCAGCTCAGAGGCTGGTGCAGAAATGCCCGCTCCTGGCACGGCTCTATCCCCGGGTCCCTCCGACTGGAAGGAAATGCCCCAAGTTCTTCACTGTCGCCCCGGGTCACCAGGGAACCCCTCTTCCATGACCAGCAAACTGAGCGCCCTCTCTGAGCCGGCTGCACCCACTGGTCCCCAGGCCTGGGCGACGAGGACTCCCGGGTGGACGAAGGCCGGAGTGCCACTGGGTGTGTAACACGAGCCCGGCCTGGCTTCCTCCACCCGGGCTCGCTGCCAAGTCGCCAAAGGGCATCAGCAGAGGGGGTGGTGACAGCTCGCGGCGGCGGGGGGAGCAGCATCGCCCGCTGGGCTCTGAGGGTGTGGGAAAGGCTACGGGCTGGGGGGCAGGACTCCTGGGCCCAGACTGAAGAGGCAACCTGAGGCCTTAGTCTTCTTATCTGTAGAATGGGATAACGTACCCACATCTGTTTTGTGCAGATCCTCCGTGGGAGAACCTTCCGGAGTGATGGTCCTGGGCACTTGGTAATGGAGAGGATCTGCCATCCCTCCCCCCAGCCCGCGCCTCCTCACCGCACACAGGGTTCGGCGGGGAGTGCCTTCCTGCCGCCACCCCCCTGCACGCCACTGGTGGCTACTGCAGCAGGCGCACAGAAGGGGCCCGTGCTACTAAACGGCCCCCACGGGCCACCGGACTCAGCACCGGAGCAGGACCCAACGCCAACCCCTGTGAGGCTTGTGAGTACCGCGAGGCCGCGCCTCAGCGTGCAGGCAACGTGCAGCCAAGAGAGCCGCCAGGGGCCGGGCGCCGTGCAGGCCGACGGCTGTGCCCAGGGTTCCCACGGGTGCTTCTGGGCCCCAGGCGCTGCGGCCAGCCCCCCCCACGGACAGCGTCACCCTCCCTCAACAGTCCGCAGCGATCTTGGACGCTGTGCTGGAATCCGCCCCCAGTACCTCCCGGGACGGCGCGTGTGGAATGCTGTTCTTGATGACTCATTTTCCGTCCTTCGTCTGTCAGAAAATGCACTTTTGTTTGTTTCTGAGATTTTCTTTCAGTGGCTTTGCTGACGACCAGCGAACACCAAAGAAGGGGTGGCAGGAGCCTGTCCCCAAAGCCGTGACCCCTCCTCTGCTGAAAGGGACTCTGGAGCTCCGATGCCCATGACGGGGGGGGGGGTCTGTGGCCCCGGGGGCAGGGCTAGGTCCAGCTCCAGTGAACAAGGTGCTGCCACTCTGGACCTCATTCTTCCCGCAGACAAAGAGGGGACTGTCCCCAAAGCCTGTGACCTGAGGTTCCAGGACTCATGGGTATCTCCACAAGGGAAATGAGAATGATGTAATGGTGGTGNACGGTGATGGTGGTGATGGTGATGATGATGGTGGTGACGATGGTGATGGTGATGGTGGTGATGATGATGGTGGTGATGGTGGTGACGGTGATGGTGGTGATGGTGGTGACGGTGATGGTGGTGATGGTGATGATGATGGTGGTGACGATGGTGATGTGATGGTGGTGACGATGGTGGTGGTGATGATGGTGATGGTGATGATGGTGGTGACGATGGTGATGGTGGTGGTGACGGTGATGGTGGTGATGGTGGTGGTGGTGATGGTGGTGATGGTGATGGTGATGATGGTGATGGTGACGGTGGTGATGATGGTGGTGACGATGGTGATGGTGGTGGTGACGATGGTGATGGTGGTGATGGTGATGGTGATGATGATGATGGTGATGGTGGTGATGATGGTGGTGACGATGGTGATGGTGGTGGTGATGGTGGTGATGGTGGTGATGGGGATGGTGGTGATGGTGGTGATGAGGCTGGTCATGGCTGGGGCTCCCCCAGATTGCACTTGTTGGGCAGGTACAGCCTTACCTGGGTGCCAAGTGTGGTGCCCAGCAGTGGCAGGTGCAGGTGGGCAGGTGCTAAAATAGCAGGGATGAACGACCTGCTGAACAACCACAGCACACACAGCTGGGGCCCTGGTTGAGTTGCTGGCACTCGGCCTCAGTTTACTCTTCTATCACGGGCATGAAAAGCCCCTACTTCATAGGATTGCTGCGAGAGGTGGACCAGACAATGAGGGTGCCCCCAAATAGGGCCACCCTCCCCATGCTTCTCCCTGGTATGCCAACTCTTCTTAACTTGGGGGTGGGTGGGTGAAAAATTATGGTTGAAAATGATGGAAAATGGCCCCAAATAAGGGCAAGGCTCCGCAGGTTGGCCTTACTTACAACGCCCACTCCTAGAAGCCAGTGTGAAATTCCTAAACAGGAATGCCAGCCCTGCTCCCCCCCGCCCCCCAGCAGACGTGCCGGGTGAGGGAGAGGTTCAGGGCGAACGACAGGGCTGTGGCAGTGAGGACAGGCCGGGACCCTACGCTGGGACACAGGCAGTGGGGCCCGAGGCCCGGCGTCGGGTGAAGGAGCAGCCGGCTGTCCTGCAGGCGCCGGCTTTGGGCGGCTCGTGGAGGAGTCTGGAAATCGGGCTCCGGGCGGCCCCCCGCCCAGCCTGCCTGGAACGAGGGGGCTCCCGGGACACCAGCTTTGGTTGAAGCCGGGACGGCAGGTCACCCTCAGGCTGTGGTCTCGCATCCGCCCCCTCCATGTGGGCGCTCGCACCCTCTGAGGCCAGCTGTTGGCACGTGGGCCTCGTCTCAGCCCCGCGCTGGCCTGGCCGCGGGGGACCTGGGGGAGGACGCGCGGCCCTCGGTGACGTCCGCGGTGACGTCTGTGACTGGGGGGCTGCTGAGATCCAAGCCTCTTAGGGGAACTCCAGGGGCTCCGTTGGTGGGAGGTGTGTCACACTGGAGGCTCTCGGACGCCTCGCTGGAGCCTCCAGGTGCCCGTGCCCCCACCCCCCTGGGGGACAGCCCGGGTCGGGCTGGGCGGCCGGTGCTCCTCGCTCGGCTGGTCTGAGCGGCCGGGCCCCGAGCCCCCGGTGAGTGGGCAGAGTGCCGGGCGCGGTGCGGGGGCTGGACGGGTGCTGGGTGAAGGGAAGATCCGAGAACCGAGGCCGTCTCCAAGGAACGAGGCCCCGGGAGGCAAACCACGGCCCCGAGTCTCTCGCCACAGCCCCGTTACGAGAGCCGCACAGAAACCACCCTCCATGTGGGCTCCGACCCCCCGGAGGCCCGGGCGCGGCCGGCCTCGGAGGGCCCTGGGGCAAAGGCACAGACCGGCTCCGGCCCCGCGCCTCTTCCGCACTGGGGTCTCAGCCGCCCACCCAGGAAGGCGAGAGGCTGATCCAGGCTAGAAACTCCTAAATTCTTTGAATTCCCTCATTCCAGCAGAATTCCTAGCTGTTTTCCCAAAACAAGGAGTGGACGGGAGGGTGTGCCCTCTCCCATCACCTGGCCTGGCAGCCGCCGTGCTGGACGCCTGCCCCGCCCCCCCCCAGCTCAGCTCCCAGGCGGGACCGGCCTGTCGGTCCCCGTCCCCCGGACACGCGCCAGGGACGGGCACGTTCCTTTGCTCGGGACTCTTCCACCCTCCGCGACGTGAAGGCAGGGCAGGACGCAGTGGGAGGAAGAGTCAAACCCACAGAAAAGGACGTTTCTCTCTTACCACGCGGAACGCTGTCAACAGCTTAGGGCTTATTATCACTCTGAATTTGTGTAATTTTCAGAACGGAGGACGCACACTGAGGGCACGTGAGAGCATTCTGGGAAGCGGGACTCCCGGGGCCTCCCTGCCTGGCACGGCCGTGGCCCCCGCCCAGGCCTTCCACGAGAGGCAGGGGGCGAGGCCCGGTGGTGTGCACCTGCCGTCGCCCCAGGGGCTCCAGGGAACAGCCCCAAGACCTGCCAGAAATGGGCAATCCTGTGCTTTTCACTTTTTGGCTTATTTTATTTTGAAACATAAGTCACAGACTGTCCAAATATCCCTTTTGAAGTGCACAGTTCAGGTTTCTGGCACACTCGTGACGTGCAACCCTCACTATCAAATTCCAGAGCGTTTCCTTCATCCTGAAGGAGTCCCCCCGCTTTGCAGTCGGTCCCATCCTCTGCCGCAGCCCCTGTGGGTCCCTGCTCGGCTTTGTGTCTCTGCAGATTTACCTCTGACACTGTGCAGAAGTGGGATCAGCCAGCGTGTGGCCGTGCCTCGTGGCTGTCATGTCCACCGTGTGGCCGTGCCTCGTGGCTGTCATGTCCACCGTGTGGCCGTGCCTCGTGGCTGTCATGTCCACCGTGTGGCCGTGCCTCGTGGCTGTCATGTCCACTGTGTGGACGTGCTTCATGGCTGAGTCCTGTGCCACCACGTGGATGTGCTTCGTGGCTGTCGTGTCCACCATGTGAATGTGCTGCATTTGGTCTATGATCAGCCAACGGACATCCGGGTGGTTCCTGGTCCTCGGCTTGTGATGAGCTCTCAGAGCATGCTGGGTAAGCTCTGAGCCCTCACGGCCTTGGGTGTGCTCTCCTGCTTCGGACCCATGAACTTTTAAGCCCAAATGCTGTCTAAGAATTTTTTCCTGGACTCCGTGGAAGAGCCGAGGGACTGGTTATTTCCAGTAAGAACCAATTTCCAGCCAGAGTGACCAGCTGCCACGTTGTCTGGGACTGAGGGGTTCCCAGGACGCAGGTGCACTTGGGAGCCGCATCCTGGGACACGTGGACACTTACCTCAGAGGCAGGACCTCTGAGGGCCACGGGGACAGGCCCTCCCCCCATCACTCTTCTGACCCGGCCCCGTTCAGCAGGGGGCTCAGTCTCCCCCACGCGGCCCAGCCCCCGCGCTGCCTGCTGTGCTGGGGCCGCTCAAGGGCGACCCCGCGGCATCCCGACCAGCGGTGACTGACGGGATTCCATCACCGCCTCCCTCTCACCTGCCCGCTGTCTCCACATCTGGACCCGTGCTCCCCGGACCTTCCCTCTCGCGGCTCTGCCACGAGCTGAGGGACCAGAGCCTGTGGAGCGTCGAGGCCCCCGGAGCCCCAGCACCGCCCTGACGCGCTCCCCGCCCGCCCAGGTCACAGCCGCGGTGACTGTGCCCCGGCCCGGCTCATGCGTCTTCAGTGGCTCCCGTTAACATGTGGAGCCTGGGCGCCTCCCCTGGGCTCTGGCTGGGGGTCGGGGGCAGGGCCCAGGCGCTTGCACTTTAACAAAACACAGGAAGCTTGGAGGCGGGTGGTCTCTGAGCTTGCTCTGAATGACCCCGCTACAGCGAACCCCGAACCCCACGGTGCGTGGAGGGCCTGCCCGCCGTCGGCCCTCCCTCCCCCTCCCTCCGCGGCTGTGCGGCTCTGGCCAAGCACACGTCATCTGCACCCACCGCCCTGTCCCNCGCCCCCGCGGCGTGTCCAACTCAGTTTTGTTTCTCCAATCTGGTGCCTACCACTTGGCGGTTGCTGTGGGAGGAGCTGCAGCTGTCCCTGAGGGAGTGTGGTACCACTGCTGCCCATGCTCTTCTGGAACTTTCCATGGGCCCTGGCCCAGAGGAAGCCTCCTTCTCCCAGTTTTCCTAGCAATTGCATGGGCGTGTGCCTGGCTCTGGCCAGTGTGTGGAAATGGCCTGTGTGACACCAGGTGCTGCCCTCCTTTGCCTGCACCTGGATCTGGATCTGGGGGAGCAGAGAAGAGCTGTGTGAGGGCAGGAGCTGAGGCAGCTATCTTATGCCATACGGTAAAGCTGGGGGTTGAAGAAACAAGAGCATCAGGGGGAACTAGGGTCCAGGACACCGTGGAGGTGCTGTGTCAGCCTTAGGCAGCATCTGTTCAGACTGCTCAGCAGAACAAGTCCGTCTCAGCTGTGGCAGCGCCTTTGGGGGGGAGGAGGCAGGACTGTGGCCTCCCTGCCCCCTGCTCCTGCTGGTGTCATCGCGGTGCAAGGTCACGGCCTGACGGGACTGGGGTGCGTGTGGGGGGGAAGCCATGGCAGGAGAGGCTCGCCTGCACCCCAGGGCTGGGCCCCCCCAGGCACAGATCACTCGTCTCAATCCCGGTGACCCCAGATGCCCTGTGGCCCCGATGCCTCCAGGGGAGGGGGATGCGACGTCAGGAGCAACGGCCACTGCTGGGCAGAGGAGGGCTCACGGCTGCCACCGCCGTGGGCACGACTGCTCCGTGCCACCCATGGCCAGGGAGCTCTGCCCTCTCCTGCGTGGGCTGCCTGCGGGGAGGGGAGGGAGACGAGGGTGAGGCTGTGTCAGGGAAGGGCGTGTGTGGCGCCCAGGGGACCTGGGTGGCCTGGCCCCCTGCAGGTTTGCGGGGCGGCTACGGCAGGCCTCGCTGTGTCAGGACCAGCAGCCGTCGAGGCCCCTCCTGGCTCTGGCACCAGGGACCCAGGCCCGTCGTGCCCCCGGAGGCTGGTGGTGGGGCCTCGCCTTCTCCCGGCCCCCGGGGCTCCCCGGCCCTCGCATCTGGCTGGGGAGGCGTGTCCACTGCTGTTTGGGCATAAAACGAGAGCAGATGTTTTAAGAGAAGCCCCGAGACTCTTGCTGTGGCCCCGACAGCCACTTCCATGTGGCCTGAGGGGACGTCCTGGGTCCGAGCCCGGTGCCCGATTCTGGGAGGTGTGAGCGGGGCCTCAGCCTCGCCCTGGGCATGGACGGTGGTGGCACCTGACGCCTGCTTGTAGCGACTGTGGTCACGGGTGGAACTCAGACATGGGAGACAGAGGGCGTGGAGCTGCAGACTGGCCATCTCCGTGGCTGAGACACAGCACTTTCTGTGAGGAAAGAACCTTCTAGGTCTGCACTAACCACGTGAGGCAGTTTGGGATGTGGCCGGTTCTAGCGAACTAAAGTGAACTTTTATCAGGTTCTGGTGAACTGAAGCAAGGGAGCCTGGTGTGGCCGTGGTTGGTGGCCAGCGCCGGGCGTGGTTTCTCACCTGACCATGGGCAGTGGCTGAGTCTTGTGTCTGTCAAGTGGGGCTGTCCACCCCGCTCGGACCGGAGCGCTGGCAGAGGTGGGTGTTCAGGCAGTTGGACACCGAAGGAGTGCGCGCAGCGCCGCCCGGGCCTGGGGAGCTGCTCCTGGGTTGCCGTGGCCGTCCTGTGGCTGCTGGCCGTGGCACCACGCCTTCTGCTAACGCGTGACAAGTGGCTTAACCGAATCGGGAGCTGACATGCGTCCCAGGCAATCATCGTCGGGCCTGGGCCTCAGATGGACCCAAGGGCGCCTCTGTGCGCACCCTTCAGGGCCACCGGCTGGTCCCAGGGTGGAGCCGAGCTTGGAAGCAGACCCACGGGCACACTGGCCACTTGAGACTGTTTCTGACTTGCACGTGACCCTTTGCTTCGCGGAGGCCCGAAGTGCTCCCGGCTGCAGGGAGATGCGTGAAGACACGTTTCAGGGGAGGCGTAAGTGTCCTGGAGACAGAGCGCCGCGGGGCGCCAGGTCCAGCCTTCTGCCCGTCACCCTGCAGGCGACGGGAGCTCCTGCAGCTCGGGGAGGGAGGAGGGCTGGGGCTGGCCCAGGACACAGGTGCCACGCCTCCCCTCTGCCACGTGCAGAGCTCTGGGCGGGTCAGCGGCCAGACGATGGGGCCCCGCGTTCTCCCATGGTCCCCCACTGAGGGGCGTGGGGCGCGTCTGTCCGTCTTCTGCCAGGACTTCTGGGCTTGAGCAAAACAGGGAGGCAGCAGTGACCTCCGGAAGCATCCGGGCCTGGGTCTTGAGAAGCTGGGGGCTCCCTGTTTCCGCCTCCGTGGTCCCGCGGCATCCCGGAGGAAGGCCCGCACAGAGGCCCCGACGGCCAGCACCACGCACCCGCCCGCCTTCAGGGGTGCCCCGTCTTGCAGGTGGGCCCTGCTGCCCCCACGCCCTGCCCAGGTGCAGCTTTGCGAGCACAGGGAGGTCTTGCTGTCGCCAGCCACTAAATCTCAGGGCGGCTCATCAGGCAGGTCCACACGTGGTCATGCCACGAAGCGGGCGTAGGCCCCAGTGCCATGACCACGGGACCCGTTGTGGCTCCGTCGTGGCAGCTGTGTGACCTGGGACAGCCGCTGCCCGCTCTGTGCCTCACTGTCCTCGCTGCTGGGAAAGAAAGAACAGCACCCTTTGCGGGCAGGTGGTGGCGTGAGCGGGGGCGGGGTGTGGCACGTGCAGGGGGCAGCCCGGTCCCTGTCAGCCCAGTGCCTGGCCACTGCTGCCACGGTCGGGGGCCGGCCCGCAAGCTGTCACCTTGACGACACGCACAGCACGGTGACGGGCGGGGGGCCGCTGCCCACACGTGGTCCTGTAACGGCCTCCCGACCACGGGGGCTCCGCCGTGGCTGGCCCGGCTCCCCGTGCCGCCCGCGGCGAGTCCCCGCACACAGCTGCAGGACGGGTAGCGAGGGAAGTGGCCGCTAGCCTTCCACGTTCCAGGTCATGACCGGGCCCTGCCCACCCGCTGCGGGGCCGGGCACAGGGCCGGTCACGGTGGCGGCGGCTGTATGAGTGGACAGCACAGCTGCAGCCACAGAGAAGGACGTGGTCTCAGCCCCCAGTCGCTTGGCACCTCAGTTTACATGGGGCTCGGGGGACCCGGCATTCACAGTGCACTAGGAAGCGGGGACCGTGTCCCCTGAGCCCCGCGGAGAGGCTGGGGCAGACTGCGTGGACTCGAGGCATCAGGCCATCACCTAGTGTGGCGCCTGCTGGCACAGCCTGAAACCCAAGGAAGGCAGGTGACCAGGCACGGTCCCCGCGTCAGGACCGGGGCACCTGAAGTCCACGCTTGGCCCCACGATAGCAGCAGCTGAGGGCCATGGCAGGCGGCGCGTCCTGTGTCCCGGGGGGATCCCGCGGCCCTGACAGCCGGGCCCCCTGTCCTGGACGGCGGGTCTCCAGGCCCCGAGGGTGAGCCCCGCCCAGAGTCGCCTGCTTCTGGGCCTCCCGCCACTGGGCCAGCGTGCACTGGCCCCGTGCCCGCCACATGCTCTCACCCAGGGTGGGGGGGCCGTGGTCGCTTGGCTCCCCCAACGCCACGGAGCTGGGGCAGCGGGAGCCTGCGGGGTTCCTGGGAGTGACGGCCTCCGCCCATGCGGCACAAACCCTCCTCCTCATCGCACGACCCCCCGCCGACTCCGTGTAAGTGGACTCGCCGTGGCCGTGGCCGTGCCTGCCACCTGGGGCCAGAGCCACGAAATGCTGCTTGGTGTCCACAAAACTGCAGTCGGCGTCCGGGTCAGCAAGGCCGGCCACGGGCAGCTCCCGCCCGAACGACCACGTGGCAGAGGACAGCAGCGGATGATCGTGGCCCCCCGGGCCCGCCTCACGTGCCACGTTTCCCGTGACTCGGACGATTGCAGGAGACACTGGCCCAGGTCTGCCCGAAACTGGCCGTGGGACCCGGGACACGTCCCTTACTCTCGGGGCCTTGGTTTGATTGAGGGCAGGGTGGGCGGGGACTCAAAGACCCAGCTCTAGAGTGCTGAGGTCCCGTCAGTGCAGGGAGATGCCACCAGGAAGCAGGGTGCGGGGACGGGCAGAGGGCCCTGTGGCCTCCGGGCTCTCAGCTCGATCCTGGCTCACGGGGTACAACGGTCAGGGCTGTGTGTCAGCCTGACCAGCCTGTCATCCCCAGTGATTCAGTCAGACTCTCATCTGGGTGTTGCTGTGGAGTGTTTGGGAGTGTGGATGACATCTGCCATCAGTTGACCCTCAGAAATGACTCTCCATGGTGTGGGTGGGCCTCGCCCAATCAGGCGAACGCCTTGAGAACAAACACTAAGATTTCCCTGAGATGAAGAAATCCAGGCTCGAGACTGCAGCGCCAGCTCCGGTCAGTGGGTCCCACCTGCCCTGTGGACCTGGGACTTGCAGGGACACGAGCCTGGTCCCTGTGACCTCCGACGGGCCGGCCTTGTCCCAGGGCTGCTGGGATCAGCCCACCCCTTTCCCTGACCTCTTCCTGGTTACCATCAGGTCTGCCAGGCACGTCTGATGCTGGAAGATCAGGTCACCCCTTCCTCTCTGGCGGGCGCGCATTCGCAGCTCCTCCCGTCGGTCTGCGCGGGGCAGGTCCCGCCCGTCTATCCGCCCCGGGGCCTCCTCTCCCCAGGGCCACCTTCCCCCGCAACAGGGCCCGGAGGCGGCCCTGCGGCCCGGTCCATCCAGGGCGACGTGAGGAGGTGCCTGCATCCAGCACCGCAGGGCCGCGGGGCAGCCTCGGCGGCCGTGGCGCCCCGTGCCCTCCCGCTCATGCGCCCGGCCGTTCCCACACACACGTCCCTCTTTACCCAGATCTCTGCCCCCTGCAGAGCCCCGGGGCCTATCACGCCCCCTGTTGCCCCCTGTTGGGGGCGGCCACCCGCGAGGTCAAGGGTGAGTCGGCTCAGCACCCTCTCCAGGCTGCTCGCTGGTGAAAGGGCCGACCAGCTGGCTCGCCATTTTATTGCGGTTTCGTTGTTTTTCTAAAAACACCAGAGGTGGGACTAGCCACTCCCTGCCCCCCGTCGCTTTCTTCCTGTGAGGAGGTTGCCAGCCGGCCCGGGGCTGGGGTTGTCCGCTCACGAAACGTGGACAGAAGGCATGTGGCCATCAAGCCAACATCAAATTCAAGACCCCCGTTCCCTGTGCAGAAAGTCACGGTCACCATGTTTTAAAACGATCACAAAAGCGGACAGCATCACTATTAAGGGTAATCGTCGTTGTTAAACACACACGTTCCGTCACCGGGTGATGCAGCAGCGGAAACGTTTTCAAGACGACATTCCAACCCTTAATCTCCTCTGGGGTTTATGAAACGGATCCGCTAACACGCTTAGTAAGCGTGGATTACGCCCCCACAGCCTTTTTGACTTAATTCACCTCAAACGTTCCTATCGAGCTGCACACGCCCATGGCTCGGAGTGACGGCCCTCCCCGCGGACGGGGTGCTCTGGCGGCTGCGTGTACTGAGTGTCCTGCTGGGCGCTCCCAGCCTTCACCATAAATAATACAGCTTGGAACGTCTTCTAGCACATTCTTTTCCCTCCTATGTACAATTAGGACTTTCTAGCAATAAAGATCAGCAACAGTGATACCATCTATCTTTAGGGAATTTTTCGTTTCTTTGTTTCCTGAGCAAAAGCCTTGGGAAAGACTGTCTCAGAGGAGCGATCCACCTCTGACCCTTGACCCGCCGCACACGCTCTAGTCAGTGGGCCGTCGGTGCCCCCTCTGCAGAGTGGAAATGGTCCCGCGCCCTGGCGGCAGTTGCTGGAAAGCTCTGTGTCAGGCAGCTGTTTCTTCAGCCGCGTCCAGACGGGCAGTGCTCTGGTGGAGGGGCTGGACTAGC
>NW_027528369.1:10297693-10302146 GCF_008692635.1 Crocuta crocuta | reverse complement strand
GAAATGGGGGGTCATGAGAAGGAGGAGGCGGCCCTGGGAGAAACAGCTCTCCCCTCTCACCAGAGCCGGAAGCGTTTGCCAAAGGGGATTATTGGCAACACGCAGGGGCCCGGGTGTGGCTGGGACTCTCTGGAGCCCCCTCCCTGGGGAGGCCTCAGAAGGGCCCCCTCCTCCCCAGACGCCGCTCTGCCAGAAAGGACTCCCAGACCCTGCAGAGGACGAGCCTCCTCCAGCCGCGAAGGGTCCCGTGTGGCCCCATGGTGGGAACGCTGGGCTCCAGTCCCGCCGTCCCGAAGACCCCCTTGTGGGCGGGAAGACGGCTCACAGGCTCACCCTGAGGTGCCCCGGACCCGCCTACCCCGTGCCTCCCAAACCCAGCACCCTGGTGCCCACGGCAGGACGCGGTTGTGCATCCCCTCAAGAACGCCAGAGGCCAAGACTCGCAGCCGCCCCGTGGGAGCCCAGTGGCAAACAACGGGGCCCTGCCGTGAACCGGAAACAGTGGCCGCCGGGCAGCCTGGCGCCCCCACGCCCCCACGTCCCGTCTCCACGGACTGGCCTGGACTCCCTCCCCACAACCAGCAGCTCATCCCCGGGTCCGCTCCGCTGACGGCTGCAGGACCTTCGCAGCCTCGGTGGGATGGCCGTGTGAGCGCGTGACCGCTCGCGCCCTGGCCGCGGGGGTGGGGCCTCGGCGGGGCTCCCCCTTTGGCGCCGGTCCCTTTGGAAGGGCCCCCTGGACGCTTCTCGGCAGATGCTTCCCCTCCTTTTCCAAACCCGGTCACGTCAGACACTCCCTCTGGCACAGCGGCTGCTGAACTCTGGGGCGCTGGCCTCGCCCCGGCCGTCACCGCCAGGGAAAGCGTCCGCGCAGCCCCCCGTCAGGCCCAGGTGTGTCATCTGTGGGACAGAGCGCAAAGTGCCCACCTCCCCGACGACCCCGCCATCCCCCCCGCCATCCGCAGCAGACCACCACCCTGGACTTTCTAAGGGGGGGGTCACCGGGCCCCATGATGCAATCTCTAGTCCCGAAGCCGCTGGGAATCTCTGGTCCACTGCCCACCCGGCTGGCCGAGGGGCACCGGGCAGGGGAGGGGTCCTCACTCTCGGAAGGGGGCCACTCCGACCCCAGGGAGCGTCCTCCACTCGGCCCAGCGGCTCCGGGACATCAGCGAACCTGCTCAGAAGCACGTGGCTGCCGGCCAGCCGCCCAGACCCGCAGCGGCCACGGCTCAGGCTCCGGGGGATAAAGGTCGCTCTTGTCAAACGCAGGGTGCGCCTTGGATGCCGGAGCCCATGGCCATAAATAACTCCAGGGGAAGGGATCACACACTGGGCCCAGGCTGGGCCGGCGACAGGGTCGGGTGGGCAGGGTGAAGCCTTGTCCCCCGGCCACGAGTGCAGGTGAGGGAGCCCCCACGGCAGGTCACAAAACCGGGCTCCCCACTGCCCCGAGCAGAGGTGGCTAAGCTCAGAGACAGGCCGGGCGCAGCGGCTCCAAAATCAGGAGGAAATATGGTGAATCCTTAAATGGAACCAGATGGGCTTTGGGAGATAAAGAAATTTCTGGAAGGTTCCTGTGAGTTCCTGGGGACTGGGGTAATGGTCAGTGAGGACAAGTTGGGAAAACATTCACACGGACTTCCTGAGGTTGGAAAGACTTGCGGTGGGGAGTCAGTGGGAAAAACAAGAGCCTGCCCAGGGCGGGGGCTGGGGAGGGGCCAGCCTATTCACGGGGCCCGGGCGAAGGGACAGGGGTGCAGCTGTCCCCACGCTGCACGCCTGAAATCAGAGGAGGGCGTTGTCTTCCCCGGGACGGGGGGCTTGCGGGGGAGACCCCGGGACCGTCTCTGCACACCGCAGGCTTGTGTTCCTCCCCCTGCGAATCTCCTCCAGCGATTCACCAGCCAACGCTCCCAAGGGCCGTGTCCTGTGTCGCCAGCGGACGTGCAAAGGGGGCACAAACACACGGACCCTCTAACGCTGCACCTCACACATGGGGAAAGGGAACGACGGCGAGGGGCTGTGGGTGCTTTGCTCTGGGGAGAAGGAAGAAGAAGGCTCCCTGCAGGAAAGGGGATGACTGGTTTGGGCTCTGACGTATGCATAGGAGTCTGTCAGGTGGGAGGGGCAAATGGCGAACTGTCCCTTGATTCGCTGCTCCTGCTGACCGAAAGAGGTGATGTTCTGTTGATGCCTCCTGCCTGACTGGGAAGGAGCCAGGTCAGCCTGTGAGCACATTCAGGCCTGTGACTGATTTGATCCTATCAGACTGTGAGTCGGGGGGCTGCTCCCATGTTCTGAGCAAGGGCCAGTCTATGCAGACACTCTCCTAAATTCTCGTCCCACTAGCCCATTACTCACCCAAATCCCATCATTCAAGTCTACCTATTTGGGTATTTGGGACAGGAAAGCTCGGGCTGGGGACTCCGAGCTGGGGGCGTGGAAGTGTCAGGTGTCTGCGATTTATGTGCATAGACGTCTTCCGTGGACAGGGTCTTGCTTCCAGCAGACACGGACGACACCGTGAGACGGCAACACTGCCGTCATCTTGCACCTGTGGGCCACGCGCACCTGACTTGGCCTCTCAGGCATCGGATTTCTCTTCTCTGAGACGGCCCAGCAGCACCCACACCACAGGGCTGGGCGGGTGAAGGGAAGGGTGTGTTTGGAGAGATGAAAAGAACTGACCTTTTGGTTTTAACTCATTACTGGAGAAAGGCTTTCCAGTTTCCCCCAAATCTCCCAAAGGATCATATGGCTCTGAAGTCCCATTTCTGATCCAATACAATCCCTATCACAATCCCAGCTGTCTTTTTTGGCCAAAATTGCCAAGCTGCCCCTAAATCGCACATGGAAATGTAAGGGACCCAAAAGAGTCAAAATGACCAGGAAAGAGAAGGATGAAGGTGGGAGACTCACACGTGCCATAGCCAAAGTCCGCGGAAGCCACGACGGTGTAACTGAGCCGGCTGCTGCACGAGTAGAACGGACTGCAATAGAGCCCGGAAATAAATGCTCACGTTTGTAGTCAAGTGATGTTTGACAAGGGGGCCAGGCTACGCCGGGGGTGAGGACAGTCTTTACCACCAAGGCTGCTGGGCCAACAGTTTGTCCGTACACGAGAATGAAGCTGGGTCCCTACCTCACACCAGACGCAAACAGTGACGGAAGGTCAGCAACCTAAATGTAAGGGACGAAAGCATGAGGCTCTTAGGAAAAAGCAGTAATAAATCTTTGTGACCTTGAGTGAGACAAGGATTTCTTGGCTCTGACACCAAAAGCACTGATGACGAAAGAAAAACAATAGATAAACAGGACATTGTCAAAATGAAAACTTGAGTGGTGCAAATGAAGTCACCCGGAAAAAAGGCAACCCATAGACTGTCTATCTAGTAAAGGACAGGGATCCACAATATATAAAGAGCTCTTACAACTCAATGATAAAAAGGCAAAATATCCAATGAAAAACTGAGCAAGTGACCTGAACAGGCATCTTTCCAGAGATGTGCACATGGCCAATTAGCACATGAGAAGATGCTCAGCATCCCCAGTCGTGGGGAAAATGCAAATCAAAACCACGCTGAGACCCACGTCACGCCCACCAGCATGGCTGGAGTCAAAACAACAGAGCAGTGTGGGTGAGGGGGCCGTCCTGCGGTGGGCACGAGGGGACACAGCCACCTTGGTGAACAGTCGGCCGTTCCTCGCGGTGTTAGAGCCACGCCACGTCTGCCCCAGGTGTGTGCCTACGAGCGACGCAGGCCTATGGTCCTCGAAAACGTGCAAACGTGAACGCTCACAGAGTATTACTCACGCCAGCCAGCCAGCCTCTCCCAGTGCACAAAGGATCAACTCTATCCACACAGGGAAGTACTCAGCTTCACGCGGTGCTAACACGCCGACACGAAGAACCCTGGATGCATTATGCTACGGGAAAGGGGCCACCGATCAGCAGCCGCATTTCTGTAAATGCTGAAGCCCAGGAGCCCCAGAGAGGCTGCGAGGGGCCGGGTGGCGGCGTGACTTTGGACGTCGTGCTGGTGGCCGTTCAGCTCCGGGAGCACACGGAAACCCACTGACCTGCACACTACGAAAGGACAAATTTTATGGCGTATAAATTATACCTAAATAAAGCCGTTTGGAAAAAATGTCACGTCTTATCCCCTCTCCCTACCGTCCGGCTGCAGCAGAGACAGTGAAGGTAGGAGCCAGAGACCCTAAAACCTGTTTCGAGAGCGAAGATGCGGATGCTGGCTGGGGTCCTGGGGTTACGCCGTCTGTGCCCGGCCCGGAAGCAGCCAAGAGGCGTAGGGCAGGTCGGGGGCCCTCAGGCTGTTGGCACTGGGCGGGGTTTGCAGGGAAGTGGCCAAGCTCCACGTTGTGTGAGGGAGGGGGGCCCTCCCGAGTGCGCCAGTGCCGGGTTCTGGGGTGTGCGTGTGGGGTGTGGGAG
>NW_027528369.1:10261127-10297633 GCF_008692635.1 Crocuta crocuta | reverse complement strand
CCTGCGCCAGGCTCGGGGGGGGGCTCCCGAGTGCGCCTGAGCCAGGCTCTGGGGCGTGTGCGGGCGGGCGGCCCTCTCGCGTGCGCCTGCGCTGTGACCTGCTGTGTGGCCACTGACTTATAGTGTCCCCTTCACTTAGTTCTCGGCCTGACCTCCCAGAGTGCCCTTGGGGACCAAGTGCGAAGTCAAGAGCCGCACACTCCATCAACTGAGCCAGCCGGGCCCCCCAAGGATGTGAATTTTTACCTTTACTTCACTATAATTCACTCATGTGGCAGCGGCCACGCCGGCCAGCGGCAGCTCTGAACTGCCCTGACCATGGCCTGCGGACACCAAATCCACGGACGAATTTCAGGCTCGTGATGGGGCGCAGAGCTCCCGGAGATTAAAGTGCTGGCTCTGCTGGCAGAGACCAAGGAACAAGGCGGCTGTGCCCTCAGGCTCGAGCGACGACCTACGTGGAGGCTGACGNCCGGTCTTCTCACACCACTGGCTCCGGGAGGGTCCGCACGCCTCCCCTACGTGGCAGCCGGGGGCCGGGTCGGGGCCAAGGCTGTGGGGCGGGCTCAGCCGGCACTGAGCCGAGCCCCGAGGCCGGAGGGCGGGGGGCGGGGGTCTCCGGGAGCCCGAGAAGCCGGGCTGGGGCCCCTGCCGTCCAGACGGAGCGCCCGAGCCGGGAGAGGACGTGGCCGCCTCCCCTCGTTCTGATGTGTGTTCTCGCTCAGCCAGCGAGCATCTCTGAGCACCTTCTGTGCGCGTGGCCCTGACCAGGGGCCTTCCCAGCCGCGGACCCCAGGGGCACACGCAGCTGTGAGCAGGGGAGGTGGTGGGCGCGCTCCCGTCCTGAAGGGAGGAAGCCGGCAGGGTGGGCCGCGCCGCTCAGCCGCGGGAGGCAGCGCTGAGGCCGGTTGTGAGCGCGCAGGAAGCACCGCGTTTAAATAGATTCGCTCTTAGAGAAACAAAACAGGAATGAACCTTATCTTGTGAGACTCCGCCGGATTCAGAGATGAAATACTTTTACCCTTAATACCGTCTGGGCGCGTATGGAACAGTTTGAGAAGAGCTGGGGGCCTCCCGGCCAGCAGCAGCGACAGCGGGTCAGCAGCGCAGGGCCAGACCGCAACCGCCTCTTCCCACATCCGGCCGGCTGTCATGGACACCGGGGTCCCCGGCCACCGGGAAGACCCGGACCCGCCCGGTCAAGACCTGCAGGGGCATCTGCTCTTTGTGGGACCCGAGGGGACAGGCTGTGTTTGAGCTGGGCTTGGCCATGCCAGAGTGGGGCCTTGGGCTTCTCTGAGCCTGTTTCCTTATCTTTATTTTTTATTTATTCATTTTTTAATGTTCATTTATTTTTGAGAGAGAGAGAGAGAGACAGCGTGAGCAGGGGAGGGTCAGAGAGAGAGGCGGAGACAGAATCTGAAGCAGGCTCCAGGCTCCAAGCTGGCAGCACAGAGCCCGACGCAAAGCATGAACCCACGAACTGTAACATCATGACCTGAACCGAAGTCGGGCGCTTAAGGGATTGAGCCAACCAGGTGCCCCTCAGTGTCCTTGTCTTTAAAATGGGCACAATGACGCCCTCGGTACAAGTGCTGTCGTGAGGATGACGGCCTGGAAGTAGCTGGTGAACTACGACTGTTCCCCTGGCAATAACCCCCCACCGTCCTGGGCGGGGACGCCGAGCCCTGAGCAGGCCTGCAGGCTGCGGGCGTGAGGGCGTTCCCCAGCAGCCCACTAGAAGGCGTGCACAGCCGGAGGTGACAGACGAGACGACAGAGACAGAGCCATCCTCCCCAGGGACACCGAGGCGATGCCACGCTGACCAGCAGCCGATGCCCCGAGAGGCTCCTGCCCCGCAGACCCTCCCTGTGCCGCACGTGGGCGTGCTCGGGAGGAAGGATGTGGCCCAGGCACGGGCAACGCCGGTGTCCCCCACGCCACCGAGGCTCGTGTGAGGCGTGCTCGCGATGGCTTTGTTGCAGTGAGTGCTCTGGGGTCACCGCGGAGGCCCCCGTGGGGCTGGGAGTCCAAAAGGCAGGCCACTGACACCTGTCTGTTAAGTGTTCCAGGGGACGCCGGTCCTCCCCACCACGGGCACGTCCAGCGGTGGCCAAGCACCACAGTGCCCACGTGAGCAAGACCCGGGGGCGCCACCAAGCGCTGGCACGCACCCCGTGTCCCCGGTCCAGCTCCCCGGAGAAGAGAAGGCGTTGTGTCTGGAATGACCTAGGCCCCGGCTGGTGAGGCCACTGGCTTGTGCGGGGACTTGGCTGTGAATTTGGCTCCGTCCACGGACACCGTCCACCCACTGTTTCTGTGGGTGGTGGGCGTGCTTACGGGACACCCGCTGTCAGCACGGCTGACCTCGGAGGCCCCGGGGCCCAGAGGAGTCATCCAACGGCAGGTCAGATGCACTGAGCTTGGCCTCCCGGCTCGGCCCCCAGGCGTCCGGGTCCCTCCTCACCTGCGGGGCCACACTGCCCCCACCACAGCATGCAGCAGAGAGACCGTGGACAGGCCGCCACGTAAAGACACGATCCCCTCAAACAAGTACACCCAAGCCGGCAGCTCCGCCCTGGGCAGTGCCAGCCTTATGACCCCAGAGCGGGACGCTCAGGGCAGATGCCGTCCCCCTGGGCATCTCTCTGGCGCGAGGGCTCTGTAGAGAGAGACCCTCGGCCTCTTGACCAGAAGACAAGCCCCCATCACATCATCAAAGATGCTGTCCTTGCCACGTGTCCACGGAAGTCAGAGCCGCGTGGTGCGCTCCCTGTGGCTAGGGAAGCCTGCACGCGCCTGGAGCGCCCATCTTCTGTCCTGTCTGACCCCTGCTCTGTCCACCGCAGCGCTGGCCGTCCCTCTGCGGGCTGGGGGCTCTGAGGACAGGCCCGGACACTTCGCGCTCAGCAACTGGGGCTGTGTGTCTGTGGCCTCCCAGCTGCACCACCTGGTCCGGAGAAGCTCTCGGTCAAAGCCCAAAGTCAGAAGGGCCGGAGAGGGGCTGCTCCTCAAGCAGGCGGTGTGGGCCCTGCGGGGCGTGGGGCGTGGCTTCAGAGCGGGAGGAAGTCCCCGCAGACCCGTCCCTGACGGGGTGCCCTCCTGCCCGCACTGGGTGGGCTCTCTGTTCCGGAAGAACGCGCTTGGGAGGGCGGGAGGCACATGACGGCAGCTCTGAACGCGAGTGTGAAGTCACAAGCGCTGTAAGTGCCTCTGTGTCTTGTGTGCGCCTCCTTGCACTTCCCAGTGTGACCTGTGGGAGCAGCAAGAGCCGCCTCTGGGTCTCGCCTCCCATGGCTTCTGTCTCGGCCACCGTGGACCCGTGGCGGCCTCTAGCCTTGCTCGGGACAGAGCTTCCCGAGTGGGTCCGGGCAGCNGGGGTCCACCTCTGCAGGAAGTCCCCTTGGGGACTGGAAGCCATAGCCTAGAGGCCCACCCTCAAAGCCAAGGAGGTGAGTTGGGGCCACGTGGGGAGCCCACGGTGGGGACCCAGGGCCGCGGTCCCCAGCCTGGGCGCTGCGGCAGCGCTGGTGGTGGGCCAGAGGAGGGGCTCCTGTTTGCAGGTGTGGTTGTAAAGGATCTGGAGCATTTGCGAATCTGGAAAGACAGGGAAGGATCCGTGTGCCCCTTCCCCAAGTGTGTGTGTGTGCGTGTGTGTGTGTGCACATGCGTGTGGTCTGTCCCAGCTCGTGCATGCTCCTGCCCGGGGCCATGCGGGGAGGCCCACGGGAAGCATTATGGCGACAGCGTGCAGGAGACGTGCTCAGGAGGAGTGGGTGTGGGCGGCGGGCGGGCTGGTCACACGGGGCCATCACTCGTCAGGTCTTGGCGGCCCCACCGTGTGCTCGCAGGGCGTCAGCAAGGCCAGGGGACCCGCTCGCCGCCAGCACCTGCTGCGGCTCCACCCCTGCGGGCCCCTCCTCGCCAACTGGTCTGCACCCGTGCTCACTGCAAGCCACGGGGCTCCTGCGGGGCATGGTCCCCACACGTGAGACGGCGTCTGGGGCCGCCGTGGGCGGGAGACAGACAGGCGGCTGTTCGCAAGGGGTTTGGGAGCCACACTGGTTCCACAGCGGCGTTTTCACCCCTGACCCGCCCGGCACCAAATGCCCGCCTCGCAACAGCAGCACAGCCGAGCCACAGCAGCGCCGCTCTGCCCCCTCCTCGGCGGGAGCCCGCCCTCACCCCGGGGCCCGGGGTGTCCTGCTCTGTGGCCTCAGGACTGTTGCAACACATCAGGGTCTCCACTGCCAGGCGGGGCCGCTTGCTGCCCTTGAGGGGAGGTGANCCCTGGGTGAGTGGGGGGGGAGGGGGAGGCCCAGGCCTGTGGAGGTGGGTGAGTGGGGGGAGGGGGAGGCCCAGGCCCCAGGATGTGGGGTGCTGGACGCGTGCCAGACGGACCGTGTGCCCCGACGGGCAGGAGTCACTGCTGTCGCGTGCAGCGTGCAGGAGGACAGGCCCTGGTCACGTGTCCGCCCGCTCTCTCTCTCCTGGAGAAAGGACTCTCCCGCCAGGAGCCCCCAGCGCCGCAGCCGCAGCGATGCATGAGGCTGTACCAGCACCGTGCGGGCCCCTCCCTGGGTGTGTCTGCCGTGTGAGCAGGGGACGCCGTGTCCGTGCGCACAGCGGACCTGCTACGTCCCAGGGCTCCCAGCACCTCCAGCCAAAGCCTGCAAACAGGACCTCACAGCCGACTCCTTAGGAGGGGCCATCGAGGGCCACGGCCCCTCCACGCACCTCGGCCCTGCTGGTCCTGGGGACATGTGCTCTCGCTGCCGCTGGGCCGGCGACGACCCCACCTGCGTGAGCTGTAAATAATCCCGTCTTCTCTGTGATGCCCCCCCTCCCGTGTTGAGAGGTCTGCGCAAGTGTCCTTGGTGTGGATTTACTCAATTGTTTCCTCCCTTAAGGACTGGCCTGCGGAGGAGTCTAGGGCCCAGGGTCAGGGGCTCCAGGCGCTTCGAGAAGAAGCCAAGTGTTTGTTTTTAGCCCCTGGGCCTCAGGAGGCCCTGAGGAAAGGGAGTCAGGCCACCAGGAAAGGCTTCATGGATGGGTGGCCCCTTCCTTCAGAGGACACGCCACCCGATAACGTGCGTCTGTACGCTGTGGCTGCGCCCTTGACCAGGCTGGGCGTTCTGGAGGCCGAGGCCACGCACAGCAGCGTGCCGGGCACTGAGTGAGCAGGTTTGCATTTAGCACGGGAGGCTGAGCCCACGTGCCCTAAACCACAGGGAAGCAGGGAGACAGCAGTGGGCACGTGTTTGTGGAGGGAGGGAAGGGGGGAAGGGGGAAGGAGGGAAGCGTAGAAGGAGGGAAGGAAGGGGGACTCCATCCACTGACTCATCCACCTGTCTACACATCCACCCACCCATCTGTCTACCCGTACGTATATGCATATACCCACCTGTTGACCCACCCACCAATCTACCAGTTGACCTATCGGTTGACTGACCAATCTGTCAATCAATCCACTCATCCATCTACCCACCCCCAGGCCTGTCCGTGCAGGATGGAAGGGAAGTGTGTTCGTGGTTCCAGCTGCTAGGAGGGCCCCTGACGTTGACCTCCGTCATTCTGTACGAAGAGTGAAGGTGACCCCAGGGCTACCCGGGGACACTGGGCTAGAACCGTCAGCACTGCTCACACTGTGTCCAGTGGGCCGGCGTTGGATAAACGATCCAAGACCAGGGAATTAAAGTTCAAATAAGCCTGGATGCAAATCAAATGTAGCCAGAAAAATGTTTTATCACAGGCCGGAGGTGCCGGCACACGGGAAAATGGTTTAGGGTCGTGAGCGCAGAGCCCTGGACGCTTCCCTGACGCGGCGTGGACGCAGCGGCCCGTCTGCTGTGGGAGGGCCCTCAGCAGTGGGTCTGGCCTCTCACCCCGCTGCGCCCGGGGTCCGCCCACCCCCACGGCGGCCCCCACAGCCGCACCCCCTCTCTCCGTCTCCCCACTTCCCTCGGGTGTGATCCGGTGTCCGGCCCTTCACCGTGGCTTGCCTGCCGCACGGCACCTTCCAGTGAGGCGCTGCCACTCGGGGGACCCACGGACTCCCCACCGCGGCCCTGGTGAGGCGGCCCTATCAGCCCCAAGCATCTCCTTCCGGGATTACAGACCAGCTGCCGCTTCATTCATTCACTCATTCACCCATTCACTCTCATTCCGCAGATGCGCTGAAGAGCCACAGGGTGCCACGTGATGACCACAAAGCCATGCAAAACCTGACCTGGCCGAGCGGCTTGTGGCTCAGCCTGGGGGAGGCCGTGGCGCTGGAGACCTCGGAACCCGCAGCCGCGCCGACTTTCTGCAGGCGCCTCTCAGAGCCGGGATGGTGTACCTGCCTCACGTTTGCTACAGTGAGATCACGCGGGAAGCGATAGGGCCCTAAAATCTTTAAGGGTCCCTTAGGAAGAGGGGCGCCTGGGGGCTCAGTCGTTTGAGCGTCCGACTCTTGGTTTCCACTCAGGCCATGACCCCACGGTTCGTGAGTTCAAGCCCCACGCCGGGCTCTGCGCTGACTGTGGAGCCCGCTTGGGATCCTCTCTTTCCCGCGCTCTCTGCCCCTCCCTTGTCTCTCTCTCAAAAATCAAAAAACATTAAAAAAACCCAAAAGAACCGGTCAGGAAGAGCATGACTCGGGGCGCAAACTTGCTGCTGCTCGGGGCTCTTTGCGCTGAGCCCCACTAGCTCATCGAGTGAAGGTGAGCAGAGACCCCCGGCGCCGCGCGGCGTGACAGCCCCTTGGAGAAGGGGCACTGCCTGCCGTGCTGGAGGAACTTCCACAATCCACCCCTTCTCTGCAAAATAATGTTTCTTTCTCCCTCCTCGTGGGCTCAGCTCGGGCGGAAGAGGGAAGCAGCCAAGACACAACGGCGAGATCAAGAGGACAGGAAATTCTGCCTTTCATCCGAGAGTCCGTCAGCTGCAGAGGAAATGCGAAGCCAGGCGGCGGCTCAGCGCGCATCTGAGTTCCTGCTGGCGAGAGGGAGCCCGCGGCCACGGCCCCGTGTGCCGAACGCCTGTCTCCCTGGGATCGAGTCACCCCGCCCACGGCCGTCTGCAGCGACCGCCGCTGCCGTGTGAGCCCCAGGGGAGCGCATGGTGGCTGCGACTTGGGAANGGCCCCGGGCTCCGGACACTCAGGAATGCCCATCGCCCTAAATGACAGAATGAGTTTTCTTGGCCAGAGAAAGCAATTTCCGGGCAGGCGAGGGCCCCCTCCCCCACCACACAGAACGTGTGACGCGCATGTGGTTGGAAGGTTGTGTTCTTGGTCCGCAGATCTAGCGTGGAGGCCGCTGGCTGGTGCACGCCTCGCGTCCGTTGTGAGGGTCTTGAGGCGCGGGGACCGAGCGGGCGCGCACCCGGCTCTCCTTGGAGGCTGACCCACCCCTGCCGCGAGGCCCCGGCTCCAGCGCTCACAGGCCAGGCTGTTCCGTCGGCTGCTGCTTCCTCGGTTGTAAAGTGACTAAAGTCACGCCGATCCCTGCGGGCACGAGGGTGGGGTAGTGGCGCAGCTGTCGGGCCGGCATCCTGAGGTTCCCCTAGTTATTAGCACAGGAAGGCAGGACGCCTGGGCTGGGTGCTTCCTGGGCAAGGATGTCCCTGAATTCTCCGGTCTCTGTCACTCCCTGTAGGTGGCGAGGGGTGACATGGGCGGGCATCGAGGGGTCCTCCTAGCCCCCAGGGTTCTGCCCTGGTTCATCGTGGAGTCTCGGCCACGGACACCTGCATCCGCGCTCCGCCCCCCCCGCCCCCGCCACGGCAGGTGATGTGGAGCCACTGAAAGAGCAGCGTGGGAGACCCGCAGAGTCACCCCTGCGCTCCCGCTGCAGTGTTACCCACTCGTCCGCCTCGCCTCCCCTGCCTGCCCCCACCATCCGTCTTGTTCTAGATATACGTTTTATTTGGTTTTTTTTAAATGTTTTATTTTTTTCTAGGAGAGAAAGAGAGAGAGAGACAGCGCGAGCAGGGGAGGGTCAGAGAGAGAGAGGGAGTGACAGACTGAAACAAGCTCCAGGCTCTGAGCTGGCAGTCAGCACAGAGCCCGACGCGGGGCTCGAACCCACGAACCGCGAGATCATGACCTAAGCGAAAGTCGGACGCTTAACCGACTAAGCCACCCAGGCGCCCCTAGATATACATTTTAAAGGGGAAGGGCCGACAGCCACGCACGTGGGCCCTCGCGCTCCGGTGCACGGACGTTATCTGCACGTTATCTACGCTTCTGCTTGTGAGGTTTTTTGGTTTCTCTCAGGGAAAGTTTACACATGGCAAAGTGCACACAGGGTAAGTGCCAGCCGCCGCCGGCGTGACTCAGACCCTGCGGAGGCCTGGACCGCCTCTGTCGCCCCAGAAAGGTGGCCGTGCCCCTCCCAGCTCCTCACAGCCCCCGCTTACCCCTCCGCACTCGCGCCCGTAAATGTCTTGAATCCTTCACGCGAGGGAAGAGAAGGGGTTGGCAGATCTCCTGACGACACACGCCAGGCCGTGCAGGGCCCTGCTGGTTCCCCCGTCACCCTGCACCCCCTCATCAGGAACAAGCCCGGGGGGCCGGAAGCCGCTTTCCGGCGGTGGGGCTTTCAGGTGCAGCGGCCAGAAGCTGGTCCCACCGGGGGACGGGAGGGGCGGCCGGGCTCCCCGCGTCCTGGGCAGGACCACCTCGCACTGTGTGGGCGAGCGCTCCCTCAGGAGGGCGCTCGGGCCGGCGTGCAGGTGAGGGTGCAGGGGCGCAGGCTGGCGTCTGGCCGGGCGCTGGCCGCGTGCTCCGCGCAGCCCCGGCCGCACACATTGGCTCCAGGTGGTCCCGTCTTTGGCAGGTGGATGTCAGAAGGCCGTTCCCTTCCCGAGGGAAACGGGAAGGCGGAGGCCAGGGCAGGACAAGCCCCCTCGCCCCCTCCAGGCCCAGCGAGGACAGCACAGCAGCAGGCCCAGCTTTGGAGGCGACCCCGTGGCTCAGCGTAAAAATGCAGGTCCCGAGGCGTCATTTCTAAGCCGTGCCTGGCCTGCAGCACCCCCTGGGGCTGCCTCCTGCCCTCCTGTGGACGGAGCCGCGCGGCCGCCAAGCCGTTCCCGCCGATCTCCTACCCTCGGTGCCTCGGGAGACCCACTCAGACGTCTGGGTCACGTCTCTTTGTCCGTGGTCACCCGGCCCTGGCACCAACATCCACTCAACACCGACCACATATCGACATCCACACAACACCAGCCCACGTCCCCGCGGCAGCTCAACACCGACCATGTATCGACCCTGGCGCGACACACGCACAACACGACCCGTGACCCCGTGTCCGTAAAACGAGGCAGGTGGCGCCCAATCAGATGACAGAAGAGTTCACGCCTTACCTTTGCCGGTCACAGCTACTGCTTCCGCTGGTCGCTGTCTACACCGCTGCCTCTCAGCCGCCAGCAGACCCTGTGGATTAGAAGCGAGCATTTAGACGGAAAACCCCAAGCGGCGGGACCAGCGCCTGCCGGCCTCAGAACTGCCACACTCCAGGCCCGGGTGCAGACGGGCAGGGCCCTACCTAACGGCCCTCCCCACAGTCACCCTCCCTGTCCCCACCCCGAGCCATGTCAACAATCCAGTGGTGTGCAGGTTCACAAGAGGTCGGCTGCAGGCACAGTCTGATCAAGCTTCTTGGCACTGTTCCCTTCACGATGTCCTTCTTTTTCTCACCCAAGTACCTGGGCAGAAATCTCTTGCGCTCTTGTGGTCACCGAGTGGCGTCCCTGGGAGGAGGGGTATCCCTGTCTGCCCCCCTCACCACGGGCATCTGCTCACTACCCTGTGGAGGCGCTCCTGCCCAGGCAGGGGGCCTTACACAGGCTTCCGCCTGCGGACCCTCGTCCCTGTGGGTCTCTGCTGCTCGGCCGGCCCTCTCGTCTCCTTCTCCGGGGCCCGGGTCACTCCGCACCTCCCGGCCAGCTGTGCCCTGGGAACCTCCCGGGGTCCCTTCACCCTCTTGGCTGGTCCTCTGTGAACCCGCTCATCCTCTCGCCAGATAGCCAAGGGGGCAAGAGGCTGGATGCCAGCCAGAGACTTCCTCCCTGCCCACAGTCCGGGGGCTCTGGGGAGGGCGAGTCAGCGCCGGGACACACATACTCGGAACCTGCAAGGAATTCAGAGTCCACCGCGTTCTGGCCCAGCCTCTGGGCGGACCCGGAGGGAGCCGGCACGCGCCAGCTTCCGGAACCTCAGGCTGCCCACTCAGGGCACGAGTGCTAGAGCCACGGCGGCCTCCCTCCCTCCCCGGACGGCCACAGTGCGAGGGGGGGAGGGACGGGGCTGCCAGGGCTCGTGAAGCTCTGTGGTGTTCGGTGCGGGGGCTGTGGGGGCATCGCGGGAACCCCGCGGCTCCAAGGGCGCTCTGGGGGTGCCAGGCCCTTCTGCATCCCTGCCTTATGAACGGACGCTCTCTGATCTGAGACGTGGTCTCCTACCCTCCGGTGACATTTCACATCAGTAAGGGACCCTCGGGGCTTGGTCTTCAGTGTCAGGTGCGTCCCACCCCCCGTTTTATCTGGAATCAGTCGGACTGTCAGCAACACATAAAAATAGCTGCTTCCTTGGGGCGCCTGGGTGGCTTAGTTGGTTAAGCGTCCGACTTTCGCTTAGGTCATGATCTCGTGGTTCGTGGGTTCGAGCCCCGCGTCGGGCTCTGTGCTGACTGCCAGCTCAGAGCCTGGAGCCTGTTTTGGAGTCTGTGACTCCCTCTCTCTCTGACCCTCCCCTGCTCACGCTGTCTCTCTCTCTCTCTCCTAGAAATAAATAAAAATATTAAAAAAAAAAATAGCTGCTTCCAGAACCCAAATACACCAGGGGCTTGAACCCATCGGCTCTCTGACTAATGGCTCCAGGCCGCCCTGGCCTGTGGGGACACCTGGGCCCCATCGCTCCGGGCCCCAGACCCCGAGGGAGGGGCGCACGGCTCTGGGAGACCCTCTGCCTCGCTCTTCCTTTCAAGTCTGTAAATCGGAGGACGCTGGCGTGCATGTACGCGGGTGCCTGTGCATTCGTGAAACAGCCTGGCTGTTTGCACAGCGCCCGGGGGTGCCCCGTCAGCTGGCGCTGCGCAGGCGCCGTCGGGGCCGAGAACACGTGCGCTGGGACCGTGCAGGCGCGGGAAGAGCAGAGCCACGTGGCGAGGCCCCGCGAAGCTGCTGCCTGATTCCTACGAGGGCCCGTCCGCGTTGCAGGGATGTTCCCTGGGGTGACGGACGCGCGGGCACGCAGCACACACAACGCCGCATGTAAGCGGACCCCCCCGGGGGTGGGGGTGGGGGTGGGAGTGGGGGGGTCAGCCTGACGGACGCGAGGCCCGGGCCACTCTCCCCTCATTCAGCCGTACGCTTATGGGCGTCATCGTGTTTTTATTTGTAACTATGGTCAAGTCTATGCGCGTCACATCCACCGTCCTGCCCATTTTTAGGGGTAGAGGTCGTGGCAGGAAGTCCGTTCCCGATGCGGAGCGGCATCCCCACGGCCTGACTTGTCCCCGTCTCAGCCTCGCTGCCCGCCCTCTGCGCCCCTGCACTCGCATCTACTCCCGGTGTCTGCGAGTCTGACTTCCCCGAGCCTCCGGTCCGTCCGCTGTATGGATGAGCGCATCGGGCTCCCGGCCTGGGGCTCCTCGGGACAGCACCTCACCCACCGGCGCCCACCCAGGAGGGGAGGGTCCGGCTGCGGGCGAGGACGGCGCCGGGTCTCCCTGGTTCCACCCCCCGAGGGTGCACACACCTTCCGGTTCTCCGAGTCACCCCGGAGCTTCTGGTGAACGGACGGCGCTTCCCATGGGCTTTTAACTGCGTTTCCCGAGGCTGATAAATGCATTGAGCCCCTTTTCCGGCATTTACTACTCATCTGGATCTCTTCTCTGGGGCCCGTAGGTCAGCACTTCCGTCCACTGTCCTCCGGGGTGTCTGCGCTCCTGCAGAGCGTGTGCCGTGCACCATGGCCCTTAGTTGGATGAATGTGACCGGGAAGCCGCTGTCAGGGGCAGAGCCGCCACTGTCTTCCTCCCAAGGCCGTTCTCCCCTCACACGCCCTCTCGGCCGCAGCACCTGGCTTCTGCTACAACTTCATTCACGCATTCGTTCGTTCACCTGCCACGGACAGCCCCACGGCCACCCCTGCCCTGGTCTTAGACTCGGTCCTGGGGGCAGGCGCCCTCCCTTCCGCGCTGTGCAAGCCTCCCTCCTGCTTTCCAGGCCGCTGCTCTGCCCTCACACCCCTCCCCCCGGGCACGGGAGCGCCTCCCCCTGGAACTCACCCTCCACAGCCCCTGCCCGCCCCCCCGTGATGAGCCACGCCTCTCCCTGCATTCTCCTGTGGTCCCTCAAACCACAGGACCGTTATCACTAACAAGGACCGGCTTTGCCAGAAGCCGGCCCCGGAGCAGGACCCTCCACGCCGCGCCTCACTCCCAGCAACCCCGTAAAGTGGTTCTGGTAATACCACCATCTTACAGATGAGGACCCTCAGGCCCAGAGACGCAAAGCACTGGCCCCGAGCCACACAGCGCTGGGTCCACGGTGGACAGGGCCACGCCTGAGCGCCCGGAGCGGGCAGCCAGTATGGAGGAGCCAGGGGGTGAGTGGAGGCCCGGGCAATCAGCGCCATCTCAGAGCTCAGCGCCAGCCTCCGCCTGGGGCCTCCCAGCACCACCTGGCCCACCCGGAAACCGGCCCCGTTTCCTGGAAAGGAACAATAAGAAGGAGGGAAAAGCCAGGAGAAAAGGCACAAGCAGAGACCAACAGCCTCTCGAAGTTTCCACAAATCGAGCGTGATCGCTTCGGGTTCCTGGACTGTGCGTGCACGTGGGGCCACAGCCGGCCACCCCAGGTCTCAATTCAGTTGTGCAGGCAGCACAGCAAGGACCAGCTGAGGCTGGAGGGAAGCCACGGCGAGAAACAGGCCCCCTCGGGTGCTGTGTGGACGCCCGGGCCCTCGGCGTGCGCTCTGTGGACACTGGGATGCGTGATCCCCCAGCACCCTGGGCTCTCGGACACGGATGGATGCGCACTCCAGCCCGTGGGCTCCTTCGAGGGGCCCTGGGGGAGGTGGGGGGCTCCCAGAGCCGCCAAACCAGTGGGGTAGCCGCCTGGCTCTGGGGATCCTGCGAAGGGGCCCCAGCCCGGAGATGACCCCTCACACTGCTGTCACCTCCCCAAATAAAAGTGGGAGCCCGTACCCTCTGCCTCAGCTCGGCCTTCTAGAGCACCGGCCAAGGCGGCCAGAGGCCACGGGTCCACAGCCACAGATCTCTGCCCCAGGCTGGAGCCAGACAGGGGGAAGGGGGCAGACACAGGCCGTGGGGGTGGGGATGGGGGTGGGGCAGAGCTCTGCTGCAGAGGCCTCAGGGTCCCCCAGGCGCAGAAACACCTCCGGTAACGTGAGGATCGAGGAATCTGAGAAGTGGAGATGCTACTCCAGGCTTTAGAGTGCCGCCCTCCATGTTGATTCAAGGCCTGACCGGGCCCTTTGGGGGAAGCCGGGCCCTCCCGGGGCTGTGACCCACAAGCCTCCACACAGTGTCCCCGTCGGCCCGGAGCCGGGGGTCAAACGTACCCCCATGCTCCAGCCACGGCTCCGCCAGGGTGGGATGTGGGGCGTGGCTGCCTGTAATCTCCAGAGCAGCCTAGGCCCAGGCATCCTCACCCCACGGCCAGATGGGGCCAAGCCAAGGAACCGCTCGCCCGGTCAGGGCACGGCAGAGCCCCCGCCGTCTCCTGCACCGGATGCCCAGTCCGTCCAGCTCCGTCCAGGGAGGCGCCTGTGAGGCAGCGTCCAGGTCGGGGGGTGAGACAGCCAGGAGTGCGCCTGCTGCTCTGCAGGGACCCGGGGCCAAACCCACGTTTGACGCGGGACCTCAGGCTCCTCCTGACGCCTGGCCCGGCCCTCAGCGGCCTCCGTGATGGAGCGTGTGCCCCGGGCAGCACCACGGACCCTCCTGACACCCATGCAGGGAGGTCCTTGCAGATCAGCGTGCACACACGCACGGGCGTCCGTGTAAGCACATGTGCGTGTGCACCTTGTGTCGTGGGGACGCCGCCCCCGCGTGAGAGGCAGCTTGCAGTCACAGGTGCTCCCCGGCCGCCCACCCATGGAGCAGACCCCACCGGCCCTCNGCTGGCTGCGTCACTCGATGCCAGGAATCCCGCCAAGCCTACGGGGCCCGGGCCTCATAGGACTCCACGGGGTCCCGGGGGCTGCGGCGCGAGCTCGGGAAGCAGGGTCGCTCACCAGAACCCTGTGCGGCAGGGACGTCCTTCACATACGGATGCCCAGGGCCTGCTGGACCGGGTGAGGCCTGCTACCTAGGGGCCACCCAGGAACCTGCATTTGCTCAACCTGCTGGGTGGCCCAGGGCTCATGCTTTGAGAAACACCTCCTTGGACAGGACCCCAAAAGTGGGGGGGCCTGAGGGGGGCCCTGAGCGTGGGGGGCCAGTGCGCTGCCTGCTCCCTCCCAGGGGGCCCATCATGGTGGGCTTGGAGGGTGGGCTCCCCTCTCACTCGGGTCAGGGTCCCTCTGAGCAGGAACTGTTTGCGTAGAGCCACGGTTCTCCGGATGGGGTCCTTGGGACCTTGCTGGAAATGGGACCATGTCCCAGAGCCGTCCCCAAGTCAGGGGCTGGGGGCCAGCGTGGTCTGTGTGTCCTCAGGCCCTGGAGGGCAGTGACCGTGCAGAGTGTCTGAACGAGTGTGTCAGCGCCCGGAGAGGACGGATGTCCCGCAGCCCTGGCCCCGAGGCGGGAGGCGGGGGCGGGNGGCCTCGGTGTGGCTGGGGGCTGGCTGGATGCACTTGTCCGAACTTACCCAATAGGACTGTTCAGATTTGGGATTTCACTCACTTTGGTGTAAGTTACTGTCGAGTTGGCTCACGCACAGGGTGGACAGCGCACTCCTGGCTTCGGGAGCCATTCCCGTGGTTCATCGCTTCCGTGCAGCACCCTCCGCTCGCCCGATAGGTGCCCTCAGTGCCCATCCCCCATCCCCCCCCCCAACCCTCTGTATCTGAGAGTCTACGTTCAGTTTGCCTCCAAAGAAGAGAAAGACCCACTAACAGATGCCGACTCCGGTCGGTGATCTTCCCGCTGAATAATTTGGAAGAAACGTACTGATGTGTGCGACTAAACGCACTGCGTGTTGAGAAAAGATAAGAATGAGGATGCGGATCGGGAAGAAAAGATGAACCGCCGCTGAGATCCAGGGAGGCTGAGGGAGTGGCGCCCTCAGCGTGACCTCGCCCCCTGCAGGCCGTCCCCCAGCGCGGCCCCCAGCACAGGTGGCTCAGAGCCAGCTGGGCCCGGGACCCTCACCAAACGTCACCAGGCTGAGAGGACCCCACAGGCCCTTGGAGAGTCACCGCGCCCCCTGCCTGGGCGGGGGGTGGGGTGGGTGCGGGGGCAGGTGGCCGTGCACTGAACGCACCAGGCAGACAGACCACAACAGAGGAGAAAGCCCGAGGGGAGGCCACGGCAACAGCTACCGCCCGAGACTCAGAAAATTCAGACAAACTGTCCCTGGAGCGAGGCGTCGCGTCCACACCAGGGACGGAAGGCAGCAGGTGGCGAGGGCACCCCTCCCCCGGAGCCACCACACGTTGTCCAGCACGTGGTCACTCCCATGGCCCCTTCCACGGTGGGACCCCAGGACTTCCTCCCAGAGGCGGAGCTGCCCACACCTCCCCTTCCGTGAGCGAGGCTCTTCCAGACCTGCGTTCCCTCCTTTCCTCTCCTCTTACCCCCGGGCCAGGCAGGGGCTGGAAGCCAGCGGCCAGTTCGGTTCACAAAACAACTGGTAAGACAAGTATCCGCACCGCCCCTTCTCCCGTGGCTTCCCTCATTAGCCTGGAGGGTCCGAGGGTCTCGCGGAGCTGGTGTGGTGCCCACATGGTGGCCGCCACGCAGGCACACCACGCGGAACTGCGCCGGGGAAGCCGGCTGCCGGGTGCTGAGCTGCACCGAACGGCACGNACCGACACAGCCCCAGGGCTCTGCTGAAGCCTGAAGCGAGAACCCTCCCCCCCGCCGTGGGTGCCCGTGCCCTCCCGGGCGCCAGGCCCAATGCGGCGGGCAGCCTGAGGGCTGTGGCAGATTCCCCGCCCTCCGCGCCGACTCTGGCCCCACGTGTGCGGCCTGGCACCGGGCGGAGCGACAGACACTGGCAGGGTTGCCGTTTTCCCCCATTGGTGGTGCAAGGACAGCGAGGTGTCGTGGCGCGCGGTGCCAGCCTTCAGAAAAGACGCGCGGCGGGGGCTCTGGACTGGAGAAGCCGGTCTGCAAACCCTGTGTGTTCCCTGCAAAGTCCTGCACCTTCTGCGAGCGCGTGGCTGACGCGAGTCGCCGTGCTGTCACGCGTCTCACTCGGCACCGCGCTGCCCCGAGCCTGGAGCCAAGCGACACTGCCGCGCTTCACAAGGTGACGCAGACACCAGAAGCTTAGTGTGGAAGGAAAAACCCGCTCTCCTGGGTTTTACCGCAATGTTTAAATTGCTCTGTGAAAGGTGCTGTTAACAGAACGGAAAAACTAGTCACAGCCCAATAGAGGACAGTCGCAGGTCACATTCCTGATAAAAGGCTCGCTTCCAGAATATATAAAGAACACTTAAGACCCAACAATGAGGAAACAAACCAATTAAAAAACTGGCAAAGGACCTGAGTGGGCGACTTACCAAAGAGCTGCAGGTGGCACACGGAAGGATCCTTAATGTCACCCGTCTGTAGGGAGGTGCCAGCTAACACGCGGACGCCAGTCTACACCTGCCAGAGCTGGACCCGGGGCTGCGCGGCACCAGGCGCCGCGCTCACAGCCGGAGGGACAGCAGCACGTGGCGGCCCCTCGCAGGGCGGTCTGGCACTTGAACTTCTAAGTGCGCTTCTGATAAATGCACTTCTGATAAGTGGAAAACGCACTTTCACACAAAAACTCATAAGTGAACATTGACAGCAGCTGTACATGCGGTCACCACAAACCGGGGGGGGGGCCAGAGTGTCCAGGGTCGTGGGGCCACGAGCTCGGTGCCTCCGCACCAAGGGACGGCCCCCCGCAGGCTCAGCGCGGGTGACTCTGACCCGCACTTTGCTAAGTGGAAGAAGCCGGAGCCCAGACGCTGTGGGTTGAGTGACTCCATTCCTGTGACTTGGGAAGAGCTGCAGGGTGGGAGACGGGCTGGTGACTGCCCGTGCCGGCGGCGGGGGGAGGGGGCGAGGGTCCCTTCCAGAGACGGGCAGGGGGTGTTCATGGGGGTGCGGTGGTACTGGGCTGGGGGATACATGGCCCCAAGTATTTGTCACCCAGAGAACTGGACCTTCATTTGAGAGTGAACTTGAATGTCTGCGAATTAACACTCAACCGGCCAGGAGGTCCTGGGACGGGACACGGACGGCGCCCCGAACGCCCGACTGTATCACGAATGCTGACACACCCTCCCTGGAGGGGCGGTAACCACGGAAACGGACGCCGGAGGCTGGACCTGACTGCCCATCCAGACCACGGCTGGTAGAGCTGTTTCTCGTGGGGACACCACTCGATTCTCAGACTGTCCTGCGTGGACGTGGACGTGGGCTTGGACAGGGAGCCAGTGGTGGCTGGTGGCTGAGGGTGCCACGTGTCTGCCTGNGGGGGGGGGGGGGGGGGGGGGGGGGGTCTCCCGGCCCCACTGACCCAGGGGGCAGCTGAACTCAGCGACACTCTCGCTGCCCTGGGGCTGGGGGTCACGGGGGACCCTGGGTGCGCCCGGTGTGCCCCTGAGTGCTTGGGTCCTCTTCCTCGGGCCTCTGCTCTTCCTGGGAGGGTGCTGGGTGTCAGAGCCAAACCAGTGAAGTCACACACGGGGGTTGTTGGAGGACAGGGCTGGTGACTCAGCCGCACGAGAGGGATGGGGCACTTCCAGACCGGGCGGGGGGAGGCACCCAGGGCACAGCTCCTCAGCGCCCTGGTGTCCTGCTTGGGGACACGGGCCGCTTGGAGGTCTCTCCTCACTCCCCCCTCCCTTCACCCATGGGCTCTGTCTTGGTGAGCGAATGAGCACGGAAGGCCCGGGAAGCTGTGGCTCGTGGCTCATGGCACTTTGTGGAGTGCACGCTTGCCACGAGCCACCAGGAATGCAGCCCGGCAGCCCGGAGGAGGCAGCGATGTGTGCGGCCGGGGGTAGGAGTGAGGCCAGGCTCAGTGCGGGGCCTGGGCCGAGTTCTAGAAGGATGAGTGGAAGCTTGGCCGTGGAGACCGAGGGCCCAGGCGGCCAGAAGGGTGGGAGCAGGTTGGGTGGGGTGGGGACGGGGGCGGGGGAAGGCTCCNGGGTGCTGCCCCCCCCCCCCGGAGGAGGCCGGGGAGAGGGCAGGGTGCCAGGGTGCCACGGAGCGTCCCCTCCCCTCTGCTGGCTCCCGCCACGGGGGGAGGAGCAGGCCCTCCCGGGAAGCAGAGGGAAACAGAGCAGTGCCGCCCGGCGAGGGCTCCTGGCGTCCAGCGCTGGGGCAGGACCACGCCTGGGCTCCGTGAGCTCGTGGCTGAGACCCTGCCTCCCCTCGCAAAGCGGGCCGGGCGGGCCTGGGGCGCCCAGGAACAGGGAAGGTGCCCAGCAGGCCAGGAGCCTGGAGCCCGGGGCCCCCACGGTGCACAGCCACCCACCCGCAGAGCCCGCGAAGCTTCGGGAACCACACAGCCCACGTGACCCGGGAGCGCCTCACACGACTGACCAAACGTTCCTGGGCGAAGGGGCGAAGCCGTGAGGACAGACTTCAGGAGAGGCCACTGTGCGTGGCCTGGCTTCCCGGGCAGCCAGAGCCCAGACCTGTCCCCGGGCGCCCCCCTCCCCCGGTCTCGTGCAGCAGGTCTGCCGTCTGAGCTCCTCCAGGGCCCCTGCAGAAGGTGCTTTCCTCGGCCCGGCTCCCCGCTGACTCGGCCTCCCCGTGTAGGACGGCTCCTTGTGCACCTGCTGACGGGGTTCGGGCCACACGACGGGCGCCACGGGGCCCCTGGNCCCCACCCGCCACCTTCCCATCCTCAGATGTCCCTTTGCTCAGATAGGCTCTTGGCGAGTGGGACCCGACCGCCCCGTGGGAAGGCGGGGGGGGGGCTCCTACTTCTCTAGGAGACGCCCTAGAGCTCCGGGAGGGCCCAGCCAGTGACGGGGGGGCCGCACGCCGATGCGGGTGAGCCAGGGAGTCCACGGGGCGGGCAGACCGAGAGCCGAGAACCCCAAATGCCGTGCCTCGGGGGCAAACCAGGGCAGCCCCCACCCCACCCCCCGGCAGGCGCTCGGACACGGGTCCCTGGCGGGCGCTGGCCCTCACACGGTCCCGGTTGTTTTTCTCCATCTTGGAAGACTGGGTGCTCCCAGGGGCCACACCTATGTTTTCATGGACAGTGGCCACGAAACGCACTGTCTCTAAGGAAACGCACGCTGCTCCTCCGCGAAGCGGTTCTGCGGCCGGAGCGGGGCCGCGCGGGGCCCTGTGCCGCTCACACCAGCCACCGCACAGCATGCGCCTTGTTGCCTCCGTTTTACTGCGCTTTGAGTGATTTCCCAAGATAAACCCCGGAGAGCTTCTTTGTAAGCACTTAGGCCTTTGTTTATGAGAGTCTTTGATCCGCTAAGAGGGTTTAGAACCCCCGGAAACTTCCTCCTGCCACGAGCACCCGCTGGTGGGAGCTCGGCCAGCGGCGGGGGCATCGGCCTGTCCTTCGTCCCCGGAGGGAGGAGGGGGCACAGGCTCGCGGCCACCTTTCCAGAGCAGACGCCTGCCCCGGGCCTGCGTGGCCACGCCACCGTCCGCCCCCATGATGATCTTCACGACCACGCCTGGCCCCCACTCCTGGCCTCCGGCTGCCGCTCAGGGTGAGGGTCTGCTGCCTGCCCCCCCCCCCCGCCAGCTGCTTGAATGTGGGGCACCTGCCCTCTCAGCCCCTTGCCCGTGTGACTGGCCCCCAGATGCCCCACCGCTCAACTCCTCTCAGTGACCAGCTGCCGTTCCCGCTTGGGGTAACGTTTTCTCCAAAAGCGTTTGGAGAAGGCCCAGTTCCTGTGTTATTTCAGGTTGTTTTATTTCCAGCACAGATTTCCATTCTGTTACCACCGGGGTGGAAAAGGCCTTGTCCATCAGATGCCCACAATCCCAAGATTCCCGTTCCTTAAATAAAGCCGAGTGCGGTTTGGGGCAGAAATAGCCTATATGATCCAGAAGAATGTGGGGGCGGGCGGTTGTGGGTGCCTGGAAGTGCTGGCTCGGAGCTGAGGTTGCCCAGCTGGGGGGCGGGGCGAGCCCTTGAATCTGCACACCACCCCGGGCGGGAGGGGCAAGCTCCTGAATCTGCACACCACCCCGGGTGGGGGGGCAAGCTCCTGAATCTGCACACCACCCCGGGCTGGGGGGGGCAAGCTCCTGAATCTGCACACCACCCCAGGCGGGGGCGGGGGGTCGAGCCCTTGAGTCTGCACACCACCCCGGGCTGGGGGGGCGAGCTCTTGAATCCGCACACCAGCCCGGCCACAGGAAAGCTCATGGGGGGCGGGCGGGGCAAGTCCACCTGGAGCCTGCATCCGGCTTCTGCCCTGCAGTTCTCAGGGGTGTGAGGGCTTCCCTCGGCTCAGGGAGCAGACAGCGCCCGCGTCCTTAGGCACCGAATGCCTTTGAGGTCCCCTTTCCAGCCAGTAGGGCACCTCTGAGGAGGGGCTGCCATGCCCCCGGCAGCCCAGGGAATGGCACGGTCCCTGGTGGTCCCCAGCGCATGCACAGGAAGGGGCTTCGCAGCAGCGGGACGTGGGGAGGGCTGGCAAGGGGCAGCTCGCAGGCCTCTGTGCTGTCCATGCCGTCCAAACCAGCTCGAGGCGCGGGCTAGGCTGCCCCACGCCTCCACATACAGGTTCATGACCAAGCGTCGAGATTCGGGCGGGGCCCTGGAGGCAGGTCCTTGGGGGGAGGGACGGGTCCTCTCCAAATGTCTGTGACCCACACATGAGGGGAGGGGCCGCCCTGGAGCCTGGAGGCTGTGAGGAAGCCTGAGGTCTGGGCTGGTACTGGCCACTCCCCCGTGTGGCCACACCCCAATATGGGGGGAGGGGGAGGGCACACGGTGGGTGGGGGGTCAGGCCCAGGGCTCTTCTCAGGAGGGGAGAGGACTCGTGCGCAGCATGGACGTTCTGGACTCCCTGCTGGCGGGAGTGAGGCTCCCCTCGTCTCCGGCCCTCAATGTCAAGGGGGAGGGTAACCCCAGGCCTGCCCACGGCGCTGAGAACAGGCCCCCGGCAGCATCAAACCTCTGCAGGCCCCTCCCAGCTCACGGAGCCAGGAAGCCCCCCACCCCGGGCAGGCAGGAGACCCTCCATACACTGGCCCGGGACCGGGGTCTTCAGCTGAGCCCACACAGGGACGGCCCCTTCCAGCCTCTGGAGGCCGCCGGCCACGCTTGCTGTGGGCGGGTCTCTCCAGTTTGCCTCTGTCTACACAGCCTTCTCACGACAGGGCCCTCCCCCTCCATCACTCAGCGGGTCTGGAAGCCCACTCAGGGGAAGGCCTCTGGGGGGCGGGGGCCTTCAGGCAGGAAGGGTGTGCTTGGGGACCCTGGAGACTTCGGTTCGAGAAGGTGCAATCCAGCAGGCTGGGAGGAGTCAGGGATGGGAGACGGGATGGGAGCTGCCTGAACGCACGAGCTAGCCCTGAGGGTGCTGCTGTCCCCCTGGGGGCCACGGGGACCCGGGGGTCGTCCTGGGGGTCGCAGGGATGGGCGATCTTGGGGTCATCCTGGGGCCGGGGAGCAGGGCTGTTGGGAGGCAGGAGCGTCCCCAGCTGCTGTGAGGTGGGGGCAGTTTCGGGGCCCCGGAGCCCTGCGGTCCCGAGTTCCAAGCGTATTTCCTCACCAGCTGAACAGAAGACGGCAGCTTTCAGCCTGTGGAGGAGAAAGCACGCAGTGTATCTTCATCTATAAAGGCTCCAAAGTGGAAAAACCTGCTGTTTTTCCTGAAAGCAGCTTGGATGGAAACAATGGCGGTTTTGTTTCACGGACTCTGAGAAATCTGGCCGTTGACACGCCCTGGCTGGCTTCCTGGTGGGAGAGGGCCTGCGTGCGGGGCAGGGAGAGCGGGTGACGGGGTCCTGTGCCCTGCGNGGGGGGGGGAGGCCGAGGGCAGCCACAAGGCTGAAACCAAACAGCTTTATCCCCAAGACTTTCTTCTGCTTTGTGGGCAGGACTTTTTTTTTTTTTTAAAGTCTGCTTAAAGAGGAAGAAACAAACGTGCCATTCTCTGGTCCTTTGAAGGCTAAGTTGGGTCGAGAAGAAACGACTCAGTCATCCCGGAGAGCAGGTGCGCCAGGGACCTGCACAGGGCAGGTGTGCGCTCAGCCCGGGTCGGCACGCACCCCGCAAACGCAGGCTTCGAATCACACTCCACGGGACCTGCTGTGTAGTTCGGGCGCATTCTGACGCATCTGAGGCTCAGCTCCTGGGTGTGAGGCGGCTGTGGGAACAGCACCCGGGCCCAGGACGGACGAGGAATGCTGTCTGCGTGCACCTCTCCCTCGGCTGGGGCACCTCTTCGTTCGCTGCTGCTTCCCACAGTGACGGTGATCATCACTGTTAACCCAAACCCTTCCATCTCTGAGTTTCTTTTAAAAGAAGCAGAGGGTCTCATGCCAAATGCTACAATGCTCGGCATCCCCAAGCTAGCTCTACCCCTAAGGAAGTCTGCCCTCCCACAGGACTGAAATTTCAAGCCCAGAACCTTGAATGAACTCAGACCCCTTCTGGGCTGGACCTCCTCCAGCCGATGGCTCCAGGGCCCCGGCCGAGACCGCGAAAGCTGATCGGTGATGAAGGATGGAGCCCCCAGGCAGCAGGGAGGGGAGGCGTTCTGCCCTGCTGAACTCTGCGGTCACGTGGGAGCCATCCCTTTCCGGCCAGGAAGCCTTCCTTGAACAAAATAACTAAACATCATCCACACGGTCATGAACTCCTTCCTCTGTGACCCAGTAATTCAGATCTTGATGATGTTGCCCCAAAGGTAAAACAGCGGCTGTTCCTAAACATGCATGCACGTGGAAGCGCGCACACACACAGGCATGTACGCACTCTGTCTATTGTTTGTCCCCTCCCAAAACTGTCACTGCCTAGTTCCATTGGTCTGTACGAGGTTCTCTTGAAATAACTTCTGGTGGGGGCGCCTGGGTGGCTTAGTCGGTTAAGCGTCCGACTTTCGCTCAGGTCATGATCTCGCGGTTCGTGGGTTCGAGCCCCGCGTCGGGCTCTGTGCTGACTGCCAGCTCGGAGCCTGGAGCCTGTTTCAGTCTGTGACTCCCTCTCTCTCTGACCCTCCCCTGCTCATGCTGTCTCTCTCTCTCTCTCTCCTAGAAATAAATAAAACATTAAAAAAAAAAAAAGAAATAAGCTCTGGTGGGGTCAACTGTACATCCAGTAATTTTAGGAGCTTCCTTATGCTCACAGAGAGCACCAGAGCCCTTGTAGCATTTGTGATGTGATCAGAGAATGCAGACTGAGATGGAAGCTTCTGGGCCATCCAGTTTGTAATTCTGGACTCAGGGAAGGGTGGGTGAGTGTTCAGAAAGGGAAGGGACTCTAGAGCCTTCCTTGTATCTTCTACAACACTCAGTTTCCATAAGGCCACGCCCGGCTTAGCCCTATGGGTAAGAGCAAGGTTTGGGGTTCCTTTTCTGATCAGCTGGGGGACTTTGTCCAAGTTATTTAACTGCCCAAAACATCATCTGCTATAAAAATAGCACTGCTTTCTGGCATGTGGAGATGAACTGAGAGAACACAGGGAGGCGTGTAGGCAGTGCTGAGTCCATAAGCAGTGTCCAACAGTATTTAATTATCATCATTCTTTCATTTCAGGACTGCATCTGGTTCAGCATCGTATTCTCAGTTTTTGGACACATAGTTGCCGCCTGGCAGTTTGAAGAATGAATAGGACATGTACAGCCTGCATCCACATGTTGGTAAGAGCAACCCGCAACCCGGCTGTGGATGACAACTTGTCTTGGGCTGCTTGGGGCTGATGTCCCAGCGTTGGGCTTGTCTCTGCTACCAGTCCCCAACAGCCTGAGAACAGGACCCGTATCTTCTGCGTGTCTGTCTCCAGGAGCTGATGAAGAATTCCACATGGAGATTAAAGAAAACCTGAACAAATGGAGAGATATACCATGTTCATGGATTCCAACACTCAATGCCATCATGGTGTCAGTCTTGCTCCAAATTTATCTACAGATTCAAAGCAGCTTGATCAAAATCCTGGAAGACTTTTTTGTTGTTGCCGGTAGGATTGATAAGCTGCTCCTAACAGTTATGTGGAAACGCAAAGGATCTAGAATTACCGAAGGATCATTACAAAGAACAACGTTGAGGAGCTACACTATCTGACTTTAAGTCTCACTATAAATCTGTAGGTATCCAAAAACTATCACATTGGAGTATGGATAGGCAAGCAGCTCAATAAAACCAGAATAAAGAATCCAGAAATAAAACACTCATATGTAACTAATTGTGTTTTTAGAAAGGTGTCATGGCAACTGAATGGAAAAAAGCAAAGTCTTTTCAACACGTGGTACTGGCACAATTGGACATCTAGGTGAAAGGAAGTGACCCTCTACCTCACTCTGCACACAAACCTTAATTTGCAGTGTACTGCAGAGAAAGAGAGAGACAGAGAGACAGAGAGGGAGGGAGAGGGACATGTACACAGAGGAAATAGGGCTGGGCGTGGATGGGCCCTGGAAAGATGGTGGGGGTGGGGAGGAGAAGGAGACCACTTCAAGGCACAGTAACTGGAGAGAAGGGCACGGCCCCGGCCCTGCTGTTTTGTTCACACGGGCAGCAGCCTCTGGACCCTTGTGTCCTTGTGCATTACACACAGGAGCTGAGCCCGGTGAGGCTCCCAGCCCCCAGGTTCTGCTATACTGAGAGCACCCACGTGCTCCCCCAACACCCTCTGTCATGCCATGTCACAGGAGCCTGCCCTCGCATCCTAGCATACATTCAGTTTTATAAATTCTATGCAAATAAAATTAACTGGAGAGAATTTTAATACGATGTGACCCTGAGAGAGAAACTGGGCCAGCCCTGGGGGTGCTGTGAGATTCAAGAATGTCTGCATATGCCCTCAACCCACTTTTTCACCTCGGCCCCTATCTGCCCTGGTTCATCCATGAAACTTTTTCTTGGTAATTTCCACAGTCCCTCCTCAATGCCTCTCACATCTCAGTGAAGCTCACTTATCTTGAAAGTTCTTTCTCTGTCCCCGAGATGTGGCTGATGGTACCCCTCTTCTGTGCATCCCCGTGGCCCACGAGCCCTCGGGGTCTGACACCAACGACAGCCAACTATCCAGATGGCGTCTGTGTTGTGCTGGGAAGACAAGTGGACAGTGCCCCCACCACAGACATTTAAAAAAAGTTCTGGCACATTCTCTTGCCTTGGGCTTTCCAAATGAGCATGTGTTCTAGGCCAATGCAGATTTCACCACTGGAAATGCAGCTCAAGCTCCAATCTTGTTGAGTGGTTTGGTTAGAAAGCTGTGGAACGCGTCTGGTGAAGTCCAACAGTTCGTGAAGTTGGACGATGGTGGACAATCTGCTCCCAGCGCACGTGCATTGCCTTGAATTGACTTGCCTGGGCCGCGAGCGGGGCGCTGACCACTGGCTTCCCCAGTGCCTCGCCGCCTTCGTCAGCTCCTCTCATAGGTCAAGAGGCTGCTGATTTCTCTGGGAAGCCACACGGCCCTCGGGCTCTTGGTGACAATGTTGCGTAAAGCTGGTCCCGCAGGCCAACGAGCACAGGCAGGGATGGTGCCTGATGAACAAGCAGGGGTGAGGGCCGGCTGGAGGAGAGTAAGGGAGGAAGTGCTGTGCATCCCCTGGGGGTGTCACAGATGCGCTTGCACACCTCCCCTCTTGCCGGGGAGGGTGCTGGCCTTAGCCGTGGGGTGAGGTCCCCTGCCCAGTCCGGGACGACCTCCCGATTGTGTGGGTCACACGGTTGCCAGCCTCAGCCCTGTACGCACGACCTTGTCCCTTGGATACAAGAGAGGAAACTGATCCACAAAGACCCAGCTACATCATGAGACAAGCAACTCCAAACACATTCACTCATTCATTCATTCACTGACTCACTCACTCATTCACCCACTTATTCATTGGCTCATTCACTCATTCATTCATTCACTCACGCATTCATACACGCTCATTTATTGACTCATTCATTCATACACGCGCTCATTCATCCACTGACTCATTCACTCATTCTCTCATTCGTTCACTCATGCATTCTTTCACTCACTCATTCATTCACTGACTCATTCACTCATTCGCTCACTCATTCATTCACTGACTCATTCACCCACTCACTCACACTGTCACCTCCATCCTTCGAACATGCTGCTCTCACTCCCTACGACAGTGGTTCTCAAAGTGAGGCTCTGGACCCACAGCATCAGCACAGCTGGAAAGTCATTAGAAACATGACTCAGACGCATGGGGGGCCTTGGCCCAGTCATCTGTGTTTTGACAAGCCCTCTGGCAGCCCCGGATGGACCGCCTGCTTCACCAGCGATCTCCCCACAGATTTGCCATGGCTGCCCAGTCCCCCGGCCCCTCAAGTGCCTCCGCCATGATACTCGTCACTCCTGTTGCTGCTGGTCTCCCAAGCAAGTCATGAGGAAGGAGCCCACACCCGGCACAGCAGAGCACAACAAAGGTGGAATGAAGGAAGGGATGCATGAGCCAATGAGTGAGAGAATTCGGGCTGCCCAGCCTTTTCTGGAGCCAGAGCCGGGGTTCTGAACGTCAACAGGTGGGGCTCCTACTGTCAGAATGCTCCCAGTCCATTGCGGGAGGCAGAGAAGAAATGGATGGGGCCCTCGCGGGCCACAGCGCCAGGGCTGACAGCTACCGGGTAGTTGCCCTGGGAGCACCAGCTGACCCTGCCGTGTCCAGTGATGTCTGCACAGTGCCCAGACGGGCTCTTCTGCTTCTGTTGGGTGAGCCGAAGCAACCCTTCTGGCTGCTGGAAGATGTCCAGTGACACGAGGCTGCTCCAGCCCCAGCCTCTGTGGTCAGGCCAGGCTGCCATTGTCACTGGGGCACATGGCTTCTATCCTTCCTCACTGCTCTTTGTTTGGAAGTCTATGCTTGGATGGATGATTCCCAAAGCAGCTCTGATCCAGGGTAAACAGGCCTTGTCTGCCATGACGATCTGGAGAAATGGCCTAAAAATAGGCCAGGAGGCTTGACTCACGGAGGGGGAGCACTTGGGGTCCAGAATTCCCCTCTCTGGAGATGACTTATTTGGGCTTGTGGAGGATGAGGAAGGTGACTGTCATGCGGTGACTCATCTGGGAACTCTTGGAGGCCTTTGATTTCTCCCGGGCAGCTGACCTCCTGGCCCGGGAACACGTCTCCAGACCCACAGAGGGGACGGTAGCAGGGGCCGCAGGAGGACACGGTCCAGGGTGGGAAAGGCCAGGCTCTGACACAGCCTCTTCCCTTCTCTTCTGGGCCATGAGAAACAGCGCTGCCTCCACAGCCAGAGGCCAGTCATGGTCTTCCCACTACTTACTCACCTTCCTCACATCCCAAAGTCCGTGCTTGTGTCCGTCCCAAGTTCCTCAGGCTGCCGTGAGCCTGTACTCATCCCAGAGGGACAGGCTCGTCAAAACACACCCCTCTCCCTTTGCTCCTTCATGAAGTGAGACTCTCGATGAAGCCAGTGACATCACGTAGAGACCAGATGTGTGGGAACAGAGGGCAAAGTCTAGTCTTCTGGTAAGTCCTTTGACAGGTTCACGGTCTTCCCTTCAGCAGTGATGTGTTGGTGAGGCTATCTTCTTATCACTGGCAGTGAGCTCCAGGTCTTCTGGAGATAGCCAGCTTTTCTGCTTTTCCAGATCATGGACTATCTTACCCACACCACTGGGCACACAACATGGCCTGGGTGTCACAGTTAGGTGACTGCTTTATATTCACCCACCTAACCATCCATCCCTCTACCCATCCAACCACCTACCCATTTATCAACCCACCCATCTATCCACCCACCCATCCACCCACCTACCCATCCATGTACCCACTCACTCACCTACCCATCCATCCATCCATCCATCCATCCCTCTACCCATCAAACCACCTACCCATTTATCAACCCACCCATCTATCCACCCACCCATCCACCCACCTACCCATCCATGTACCCACTCACTCACCTACCCATCCATCCATCCATCCATCCATCCATCCATCCATCCCTCTACCCATCAAACCACCTACCCATTTATCAACCCACCCATCTATCCACCCACCCATCCACCCACCTACCCATCCATGTACCCACTCACTCACCTACCCATCCATCCATCCATCCATCCATCCATCCATCCATCCCTCTACCCATCAAACCACCTACCCATTTATCAACCCACCCATCTATCCACCCACCCATCCATCCATCCATCCATCCATCCATCCATCCATCCATCCCTTTACTCATCCATCCACCCACCTGCCCATCCATGTACCCACTCACCCACCTACTCATCCATCCTTTCATCCATCCACCCATCCAGCCACCCATCCATCCATCCATCCCTCTACCCATCCATCCACCCACCCATTTATCCACCCACCCATCTATCCACCCACCCATCCACCCACCTACGCATCCATGTACCCACTCACCCACCTACCCATCCATCCTTTCATCCATCCACCCACCTGCCCATCCATGTACCCACTCACCCACCTACTCATCCATCCTTTCATCCATCCACCCATCCAGCCACCCATCCATCCATCCATCCATCACCTCGTGCACCCATCCAACCAGAAACACGTACATGGTAGCTATTCCTCTCTACTTCCCTACACCTGCACTGGGAACACAAAGTTGACTGAGATGCCCCATTCCCTATGCTCTCCTGGAACACAGGTTGTAGGAGATGTGTCTCTCTATCCTTGAGAAGTGTAGTCCTTGGGTGGTCCAGCAGCAAAGGGCCACGGGGCAGGAGGCCAGTGTCAAGTGTGAACACAACTGAAGGGCACTCGCTCTTCCTGGAGGGACTTAGGGAAGCTGGGCTACATATGTCCTGCATCCCAAAGTCAGAAGCCACTTGCAGCCAGGCCCTGGCTCCGGCTGCACAGGCGCGGGGCAGCTCAGCAGGACTGGCTCGCAGGTGAGTGTCCGCAGGCTGCGAACAGCCTTACTCAGCAGCTGGGTCCGTGTCGCGGCACACAGGGCCTCAGGTAGGTGTCCTGGGACGGAGCTTTCGCGTGGAGCCCGTGAGTCAGCAGCCGGCCAAGGACACTCCACTGTTTTTCCAGACTCTGAGAGCCACCTCCTGACATTTTGTGCCATTATAAGCAGTGACTTAAGCATCTGGACGGAGGATACAGGGGAATGCAGACAGCCAGGGCCGGGACGGGGCAGCGAGCTGGGGGCGGTGAGGATGGTAAACATTCCCAGCCCCAGTCAGCGTCTCCCCACGGGGGGCTGGGGGGGCTCAGTGAGCAAGTCAAATGGCTTTTGTTCCTTTTGTTTTTGTTCATTCCATCAAGGATTTCACTTGACTCATGATTTCCCAACCAGCTCCTTCTGCAGCTTAAGAAAGCAAGAGTGAATAATTGCTCTGGTTTCTTGCTAGTTGGGTTTTTTCCTTCATTACTGGAATGTGTAAACACCCTGGGTTTTTAAAGACGAGCTGCCAGACCCCGTGTGCTGGAGCCCCCTGCTTTCAGGCGATGGCCGGCACTCTGGCTGGGGAAAGCAGGCTGAGCCTTTGGGCAAGATCTGGCCCCTACTATGCTACTGGGGACCCTGGCCACACTGGGACTTCAGATCCATCTGTTATGAACTGAGCCATGGCCCCCCCAAAAATGTGTGTCGAAGTCTTAATTTCTAGGACCTCAGGATGTGGCCACACTTGAAGACAAGCTCTTTAAAGAGGTGATTAAGTTACAGTGGAGTTGCCAGGCTGGTCCCTGGTCCAATATAACAGGAAGTGTCCTTTTTTTCTTCTTCTTTTTTAAAAAAATGTTTTAACATTTATTGTTGAGAGACAGAGAGAGAGAGAAAGTGAGCAGGGGAGGGAGAGAGAGGGAGATGCAGAATCTGAAACAGGCTCAGGCTCTGAGCTGTCAGCACAGAGCCTGATGCGGGGCTTGAACCCACTGACTGTGAGACTGTACCCTGAGCTGAAGTTGGAAGCTTAACCGACTGAGCCACCCAGGCGCCCCGGAAAGTGTCCTTTTAAGTAAGATCGGGACACAGACATGCACAGAGGATGGCCACATGAGGACATGGGGAGAAGTGCCATCTGCAAGGAGATGGGCCCGGAAGAACAAGCCCTGTCCACATCTTGATCTTAGCTTTCAGGATCCGGAGAGAGTAAATATCTGTGGTTTAAGTTCCTGGTCTGTAGTGCTTTGTTACACAGCCTGAACGGACTAATACACAGTCCTTCCCTCCTCTGCACCCATGAACTGGGCCTTTCCTGCCCCCACTACCCCTGTGACTGGGCAGTAAGTGCCCTCCTGAGTGTGACTGATGGGTCCCCACCCAGCCCTGCTCCAGCCCAAGGAGAAGGCGGCTCAGAGAGGCTTAGATGGGGAGTGGGACCCACGCAGAGAACGAGGCCAGGAGGAGCTATGTGAGCCTGGCCCCGGTTCCGGAAGGACTCATACCCCCGGGGCTCTCCCCACCACTGCCTTGGGAAGATGCCCCTGGCAGAGTGCTGGGCACCCTCCCCCTGAAGTGGCATCGCTCAGGGTGGGGACACAGGGCTGGGAGTGGAGGGAGAATCAGGTGCTTTTTCGGGAGGCGCACATGTGCCGGGCATTCTGGGGAGAGGGCGGAGGGGTCCCTCACCCTTTGCCCCCCCCTTCTGCACCAGATGCTATGGGCCCCAAAGACGACACTGTGACCCAATCCTCCTCAGTCTCCTCTCCGTGGGGCCAGAGCGAGGGCGCACGGGTCTTCTGTGCCGGGTCTGAGAGGCAGGTGGGGGCCGCGCGGACTTGGGCCGGGGTGGGGGTGGGGCTGGGTCCCAGCTGTCAGATGCCTTCAGGACAGCACTGGGTCCCGGGGGGGGCACCTTTGTCCTGCTTGCGCAAAGTCCACCGAGTGCCCCAAAGGCCCCACCGCTCGTGCTCGGAGATGCTCGGCCAGGCCCCCGAGGGCTTCAGTGCTTGGCCACGCAGCGGGGGCTGCAGGGCAGTATTCTCGCCCCCCCCAAAGCAAGCAGCTCCAGGGGTGGGCCCACTGCCCGCTGTCACTCCCCCCCAGCGCCCCCCTCAGAGCTGCCCCTCCTGCTTTCCGGACGGCTGTGCAGACACCTGCTGCGTCTCTCCCAGGGTCCTTCCGGGGCAGACGGCCCTCTCCTCCCAAGTTCACACGGGCGCCAAGGCCTGACCAGAATCGGGAAAGGGAGGCCCAGCCCCGGAGGGCACCCACGCCCCGCGTCCCGGCCTTGCTGCAGCGGCCCCGCGGTCAGGAAGCGGAGAGTGTTGACCACCAGGTGCTGGGGGCAGCCCAGCCTCCTGTCTTCGCCACAGGCAGGCTGGGGGGCCATGAGGAGAGCTAGGCTTGTGCCCCACGTGGGTGTGGGTGTGGGGCCGGGGCACCAAGACCGAGGCCGACGTCACCCTTCTTGGCCCGCGGGGCAGGTGAGGGCGTGGAGCCCGGGACCCCAGCCGGCTGCCTGGGCTCCGTGTCCCCGGGGTTCAGGCTCGGGGAGGCCGTTCCTGAAGGCGTGTCCCCAGGACGGGTCGGCTCCCGGCCCCCGGGCTCCAGGCCCGGCCCCGCTTCCGGGGCTCACGGCGCTGCGTCCACGGTGCGGGGGTCCCAGGAAAGGGCTTCCTTGAGCGCCGTTCTCGGTGTCGAACGCCCGGGGTGGCAGCACGAGGGGGAAGAGCTCCCCCCACAACCAGGCACTTCCAGAACCCTGAGCACCCTCGGCCTCTCCTCTCCCGCCTCTCCCTGCTGTGGACCCTCACAGGCCTCCTGTGAGGAGGAGGGAGCAGCCTGCAGCCCCAGGACCCGGTCCCTCCCCAGCCAACCGCCCCCGGGGCCGACCGGGCCCCTCCGTCACCTCCCCTCCAGCCCCCTGCAGATCCGTGTGGCGGAGAACCCAGGCGGTGTCCTGGCAGCACAGGGGCGGGGAGACATCAGCGGCCTGGCGCCCCGTTTCCCCGCGCGGGACTCAGGCACACCCTCGCTGCCACACGGACGGCGGGAGAAGCACCCATCACACCGGCATGCCCGTCTTCTGGGCCACGTCCCTGGGCCTCACCTGGGCCTCGAGAAGTCCTGAGGTCGCCCCCTAAGCACAGAGAGTCGGCCCCGAGCAGGGGACACACGGTGTTTGGGGTCCGTCCCCGAGCCTCCCAGGTCCCAAACAAACAGCTTCTCCCGAAGCAACAGAAGGGCTCTGAGCCCGTGCCGCTGCCCCGTGAGGGAAGGCCCACGGCTGAGCGCAGGAGCGCACATGTGGCGTGCAGACGTGCGTGTGAGCAGATGTGCCTGCGGGCGGGTGTACAACACGTGCACCAGGACTCGTGTGGGATGCGCACAGATGCGCGTGAGCAGCTGCTCCGTGTCGGGGGGGGGACGCAGGCGCAGGCCACGACCTCCCCTCCCCTCCCTCCCACTCCCGCCCCGCCCCTGCCCCCCATCATCTCACAAAGACCTCTGCCCCGTGTCCCTCCAGTGTGTCACTTCCACACGTCAGGAGTGGCCCAGGGACAGGTGAGTGCGGCTCCTCCCCTGCCCCCCGCCGACTGGGACAGACGGTCAGGCTCACGTCCCGGCTCCGGCCTCTACTGCTAGAGAGGATGGGGGTCTAGGCCGTCTTCAGGGGAGACAGGAAAATCCCAAGGTCACTTTGCAGCCCGGGTTGGCAGCTCTCAGATCCTTACACTTTCCAGTTTAAATGAGGTGGGGATTTGCAAACCCCAGTCCCCAACCCCAGGAGACCGGGAGGGAGGCACTGAGCCGAGAGAGGCTTCCGCAGTGGCCCGAGAGGGAGCCCCTTCAGAGTCCGCCCCTCACTTCGGGACCCTCCTCCAGTGGAATCTGCCCTCCCTTCAATCCCCACAGTCCAGCCCAGCAAACGTGGATGCGACAGCCACCCATCTCCCTCCGGGCAGGTGCCTCCGGGCACACGGACACGAGTGTGCGGAGACCCTGCCCCGGGAAGCCCACAGTCTGGCGTGGCCACTGAGAACCTGACAGGAGAACCTGAGGGAAGGTTTTATTCACAATCGCCGCAGTCCAGAAGGAGCCCAGACGCCCTCCAGCAGGCGAACGGATGAGTAAAGTGTGGTCCACGCGCACAGTGGAAGAGCATCTGCAGTAGAGAGAAACGAGCCGTCAAGGCGGCTGAGACGCGCACGGCCGGGCACGAGCAGCCGGCCTGGGAAGCTGCGTGCCATGTGATTCCAACAACGGGACGTTCCGGAAGAGGCAGAACCGCTACACGGAGAAGGGTCAGGGTTTGCCAGGGGGTGGGCTGGGGGGCGACGGGGCCAATCTTTAGGGCAGGGGACACCGCAGTGGCAGATCCACATGCTTACACGTCTGTCCGAACCACCAGCAGCAGGGAGGGGATGGCGCTGGATGCTCTCTGCACTTTCCGCACGCTCACTCAGAACCCTGAGCCGCCCTCAAGGAGAAAGTCTATGAACTAAGGGAGAACGTGGCGGGGTGGGGGGCTGGCTGGTTCCTGACAGGGAACGCGGTTCATGCCTCCCCTCAGATCCCGAGCTCATCTGAAGCTCCGGCCTCCGGACTGTAACTCGGGCAGCAGAGGTCGGCGACAGGGACGGGGTCCTGTGGGGGTCCTGTCTCCCTCTACTGAGACCCTCCAGACTGAAGGGAGGCAGGGGATGGGGCCCCAGGGGCAGCCGTGGACGAACAGACACCACCCCCTGCAAGGACTGGGCAGTGCAGACCCCGCGTCCAGGCCGGGCTCCCGCGTGTGCGGTCGGGGTGGCTCCTGCGTGAACAGGGGACACAAGCCCGTTCTGGGGCCCATCCCAACAGGACACGAACCCCAAGACACGAGCCACCACAAAGGAAGGACATGGGGCCACAGGCTGGAGGGCCACACAGACAGGGGCGGGGCCAGGAAGGTGCCACAGACAGTCACACAGGTATGCACCGCATCAGGGCCGTGCCCTTGGGGGCCTGAGACCCTGGCTGAGATCCTGTCCTTCCGCAGAGCCCTGGGCACGGGCAGCCTCGTCCGCGGACACCCGGGAGGGCAGGGGGCGGGGCGGGTGGCCTGGGAGAGTCCAGGGAACGGCATGAGCGCGGCTGACTGGACGCCCGTTTTATACCCTGCTGAGCTGACACGCACTCCACCCAGGCCGTCCCACCGTCATCTGGTGGGAACGAGGCTTTGCTGACAGCCACGCAGGGACCCCAGGGCTTCCGGACACACAGCAGAAACACTGCTGACCGTGGGGCTCCGAAACCCGCCCGCCAACATGTGTGCCCCAGGGGTCTTCCCACCGGCCTCCCCCAGGCAGGCAGGGGCCTCAGAGACCCCTCTCCCCACACGAGCACGCCGGTCCCCACAGGCCGACCCGGCTGGTCCCTCCGGCGCCCTGGGCCACAACCTGAGTCGTGACCTTCCTTGGCCTGGCTCCTTGTGCCCTGGGGGCAGGGGCTTCCTGGCCCCAGGGTCAGGCCGCCTGCCGTGTCCGTGGATGGTGAACCCCAGCGCATCTGAATGTTTGAGCCGCCCGTTCTGAGGCCCCGGCTCACTCGGGGAAGCTGATCTGAGTGCAGAGCAGTGAGGTCAGGAGCCCACGGAGCTGCCGGGGGACTCTGCACCGGCCACGCGGGGTCAGAAGTGCGCCCTACCAACACTGGTGAGCTCGCTCGAACAGGAAAGACATAATTTCATATTTCAGAAAAGCACTTAAATTGCACAAGTGCCTGTGGAAAACTCACTCACGAACAGGCCGGATCTCCAAGCAGAGGCTCAAACCTGCCGTGGGTTCTCGTGGTTCCGGGGCGGGGGGGCAGCAAGAGAACAGAGCTGAATGGCAGCAGCACACCCCTCACCATGTGGAGGAGCCCGCAGGCCCTAGCTGGCCGCCGAGGCCCTGCATCCCGTTAGGGACAGTCCCCACCGCTGGGGGGATGCGGGCCAGTCACAGGCTCAGGCACGGGCTCCCATTTCACACCTGGCTGGGGGGGTGTCAATACGCTTCATCAAACACTTCCAAATCCCACGTGGCAGGGAGCCTACCTGCCGTGTCTGGGCACCTGTGTGCACGGGCCCCTCCTTGTCATAGAAGCCTCCGGAACGAGGCACTCAGGTTGTGTGGCAGTGTGGGCGGGCAGTGTGGCCTCTGCTTCCTGTGCCGACTCTGGCCCCCCAGGCCCGGGATGGGGGCAGGGCTGGGGCGTTGGGAGGCTGAGCGAGCCCCGGGGCCCTGGCAGAGGTCAAGGGCAGCTGCACCGTGCACCCCTGCTCCCGGCCGTCGCCCACCCGAGAAGGCTGTTGGAAGAAGCACATCAGGGGCTCAGAGGCCGAACGTCACGTGGCTGGGGGCTCGGGAGGGAGAAAACGCGACCTCTGCTCGAGGACATGGTGGGTGTATTTGGAGCAGCTTTGCCACACGTGCCCAATCCCGCTGCCACAGACTGTCCTCAGGGTCAACACAAGCCACGGCGGCGGTTTCTCTGCAAGCGGCTGACACCTGCGGGTGGCCCTCCCGGCCGCGTCCGGGTCACGGCTGGACATCCCAGTGAGGAAGGAGCAGGAGTGGCTGGAACCACACCCCGGTTCTGTCCACGACCTTGGGGGCACAGACGGGGAGCCTCCTGGACGGGGGCAGAGCAGACGTGAACTGGGAGGGGCCCCAGGACGGGGGCCCGTTGCTGCCGATCCCAGACTAAAGCAACGTGGAGCGTGTCCCCAGGGCAGGGCCGATGGCCCCTCCTCCCTGCTAGAGGCCTTCTTGGGATGGCGGGTCGCGGGGACGGCGGGTCACCGGGACGGGGGGTCATGGGGACAGCGGGTCANCACGGGGGGGGGGGGTCACGGGGACGGGGGGTCAGGGCCTCATGGCGCTTGGATGGCCACTGGGCCCCTTGAGCGCCACAGATGAGCTGGAAGAAACACGCACGCACTGGTGTGGCACGTGGTGCACTGGTGTGGCCGGGGCCACACACGCGCACACGTACACACACATACACATATAGCCACACAAACGTAGTCATGCACATGCACACACATGTAGCCAGTCTTGTGCGTGCGTGCAGCCACACACACATACACACATGCACAACCACACATGCACAATGCAGCCACGCAGTCACACACACGTGAGACACGCAGGCACATGCACACAGTCATGCAGTCACACACATGCACACACATACAGCCATGGTCACGTACACACGAGCAGCCACACGCATGCACGCCCGTGTACACGCACGCAGGCACGCGCTCATGTCCTCTCAGGCGCGCGCTCCGCGTCACAAGGAGC
>NW_027528369.1:10258528-10260784 GCF_008692635.1 Crocuta crocuta | reverse complement strand
GGCGGGGACCGCCGACCGCGCCCCGGCGCCAGCCTCGCGGGGCCTCAGGTGGACAGGACGTGCTGCCTGAGCCCCGTCCCGGCCGCTCCTACGGCCTCGTGCGCCTCACAGCCGACTTCCTCCCGCGTCTGACGGGACGGGGGTCCTGCTTGGCGGCGGACACGGTGCAAACGCAACTGCGAGCCCTCAGCAGAGTCCTTCCCCCACTATTTCTTCTTGAGAAAAATTCCGGAAGATTGGTGAAAATGTTTACATTATTTTATCTCTTCGTCCCGGTTTTGACTTTTTAATTTTCCTTTGGTTGATTCGTTTTAGTGAGATGCAAAGAAATCCGTTTGTGTCTGAAGTGTCGTGAAGACCAACTCCTCAAAAGCGTGACCAGTGAGATGCCGCGCACGCGCTGTGGACGGCGCAGCTGTGGACAAAGGCGAGCGCCACGGGGACCGTGCCAGCCTGTCCTCGGACGCAGCCCCGTGTCCCCAGCACCCCGGGACCGGCTGCCACACCTTAGTGTCTTCACGGCCTCCCCGGGGCTGTGCGAAAACTGTTTTCTGGCTCGAGCTCTACCACTGAGACACTTCACAGCGGAAAATGCTGGAAGCATGAGTAACGGTTGTCCTTGGGCGTCTTTTTGTTCTTTATCTACTTTTCTGTGTTTTCCAAATATTTTAGAAGGAGAATGTGTTAGAAAAACAGAAGTTACAGGCTTAGAAAGTTCAGGGTCAGCCTCCGGAATCTCTTACCAACTGAACCATCTCACAGCAGGGCAAGGATGGCGGGGGCGCTGAGCGCCGTCCCAGGGGTCTGGCTGTGATCCCGGGGCGCAGGCGCTGGGACCCCCACTTCCAGGTGGGGAAGACGAGGCCCCGAGACACACCGCCCAGGTCCCAGATGGCTCGCTCGTGGGGCCTGCGCCAGCCAGAGACGCTGCACGAACCTTGACTTTGGACTCTGCCCCAGGATTTTGAGGAAGACGCACGGGAGGCTGTAAGTCCCCAGCTCGTGGTCCTTTGTTACATCCGCGGTGGGACACAGCACACTTTCAGTCCGTGGGGGCATCGAGGAGGGGAGGGTCAGGGCCCTGCGTGGACCGTCTCGGCCAGGTGAGGAGGGGTGAGACAGCCCAGAGCGCGGCACAGCGGACGCCCCGGGCCCCTCCCTGGGTCAAGTGGCTTCAGAGCCGCCCCAGACAGGACTTCGCCGTCGTCCGAGCAGCACCAAGTGTGGGGGCTCCAAAGAGGAGGCGGCGCAGGGCGTTCTGGGGCTGGGGAGAGTTCTGCTCGCGCCCCTGACGGGTAATAATTTTCCAGACGTCTGTTGCTTTGAAATCCACGCTTCTGGACTCGCAGGTGAAGTGCGTGGGGGTGGAAATAAGGCCAGAGGGAGAGGCAAACAAGAGGGCAGTCGGGTGGGCCTGTCCGCGAGCTGTGGAGGGCACACAGGCCGTCTCGGCGCCCGCCCCCTCCCCAAGGACCTGGGTGTCCCGCACCCAGAGGTCTCCCCCCCGCGGAGGCGACCCGCCCCTGGCGACCCCAGCTTCCGCAGCCTCTGCCAGTGGGCCTCTCCTCCTCTTAAAGGCCCCCACCCTATGACCCCTTCTCCTCCATCACACCTGCGGAGCCCCTATTTCCAAACGATGCCGGTGGGGGAGGGGGGTGGTAGAGCCAGATTGCATCTCATCAGGGGACACAGTCCAGCCCACAGCAGCTGTGCAGCCGGTCAGGGCCCCGAAGTCGTGGAAGGTATTCAGACCCCTCCCCCCATACACACACAAACACACAAACGCACACCTGGGGCAAGCCTCTGGCTGTGGCTGCACGGGCACAAGCCCCGGGGGACGGGGTGCCCAGGGGCGGGCCCTGGGAGGGGCCTGCTCCGTGCCAGGCGCCCGGCGGACTTCAAGGGCAGCGGCTCCGTGGGCCGCCTGTGCGCTCACCGGCTCCCCAGACAGCAGTCTCTGGCCCTCCCCGGGGGAATCTCCGTGGGTCCCTGACCCCATCCTCTTCCTTCCATTAAAAAGAGCCCCTTTATCTAAACCCTCCCTTGAAGCGCTGGGTACAAGATCTGAGGATAAGGGTAAAGAATGTGCCTCCAGTGTGAGCCCTGGGGAGATCTGCGTCAGGAACCGCAGGCGTGAGGCCAGAATTCAGCCCGCTTCGCAGGTCAGGGGCCAAGCCTCACCAGGGTGCCGTCCACCAGGGGTTTTAAATATTTAAGGAAACTTGAAGACCACTTCTGGGGGGGGTGGGGAGCCTG
>NW_027528369.1:10233683-10258299 GCF_008692635.1 Crocuta crocuta | reverse complement strand
AGTCCTGCCGCCGAGGCCCAGGTGGCCTCTTGCTCAGCTCCCACGGGTGAGCAGACACATCTGGAAACACGCGGAAGGCTTCGTGGAAAAGGAGCCGAGGGCCAGGAGCCCAGGGCACACACGCGCCCCTGTGCACACACAGCCTCACACCGTGCACACGTGCACCCCCACACAAGGTCACACTCAACATATCTGTGCACACCCACGTGGACACACACCCCCATGCAAGATCACACTCAACACATGCACACCTACACGTCCACTCACATGTGCATACACCCACACGTGAACTCGCACACACCCACAGGTACACACACTCTCACACACACTTGCACACTACACACTCACATGTATACTCACGTGCAACCCACATATACACTTACACACTGCACACACATCACTCACACCCACACTCATGCACACTCACGCACATGCACGCACACACTCTTCTCTGTCCCTGATGGGTGTTTCCACGCGGGCTGTGTCTCGAGGGCGCTGGCAGCACCGGGACCTGCATACCCAGGACTCTCCTGCGCCCCCCGCCCCCACCCAAGCCCGTTCCTGGAGGGAATGTCGAGCCTCCTCTGCTCTTGGCCCGTTTTCATGTCTGTGATGACTGCTTCTCCCGAGGCTCTGAGCTCTGGGCGGCAGCCCAGCATCTGGCTGGGCCGCGGGGTCGGCCTGCAGTGTCGGCTGAGTGAGCGAGTGAGGACGCCCCACGGGCTGACCCTCCTGCGAGTGGCCTGCGGAAGCACACGCAAACGCACCCTTCCCAGACGCCGGCTGCACGAAGCAGCGAGGAGGGCGAATCGTGGGGTCCAAAGTAGCTGCGGGATTAACACGTACGGTCACAACACACAAGGAGCAGCTGTGTTTGAAGAGAGTGAAGTCCCTCCACGCTCCCAGCGTTAACGGGGAGTGAGTGGCAAAGCGCATCAGATCTAACAGGTCAACGTGCCTCCAGGTAACTGCTAACGGAACAGTGAAAGTCACCAGAGGGAAGTAATGAAATATCTAAAAATTTTATTGATCCGTAAAAGGCAAGACCTGAGAGGAGAGAGCTTATAAAAGAGAGGGTTAAATAGGAGAAACCGCGGCGGGACAAAGCCACACGTGTCCGTGCGCCGCCACACGCAGCCAGTACTGGTCCATAGGAGCTGGTGAAGACCAGGCGACGGTATAGACACCGAAGCGCATCTCCCATGCCCATCACAAAAGACGTACCTTAATTATAAGGCAGAAAGTCTGAAAAATAAGCACCTGGGATGGAAAACCATTCAAATGGGAAGGGAAAGAGAGCTGGGGAAGCTAAACCAGTGTGACACAGATGCAGCCTTAAGGGGGGAAGCATCACCGGAGGCACACGGGACACTTCCTCGTGATAAAATGGTGAATCCGCCAGAAAAATATTCGGACCCTATGTTTGCATTTATCCACGAAAATGTCAACAGAACGGAAAGCAGAGGCGGAGAAACACACAGTCGCGGTGGGGACGTTAACACGCCTCCTTCACGACACCGGGAGCGGCACTGGCTCCTCTCATCTGGAAACTCTAGCTTCTCCAAAGGCGAAGCAGAAAGCGAATCGCGCTACACGGAGGGTGTCGTCTTGTTCGGAAATCTCTGCTTCGAGCCAACGGCAGATGGGCCGTCGCGGGGACCCGGCTCGTGCTTGTCAGGCGCCGATCGAGGAGGGAACACAGCCTCTACGGGGCAGGCCGGCTCTGAGTGCACACACGTCCCCTTGTGTTTGCTTCCAAATTCTTTGCTGTTTTTATTCAAAGGTAACCTCAGTACTTCCCCAAAGTTATGCGTTTCAAGATACAAACAGCTCCCTATCAGGAAGATGTGGGGCAGAGGCCGGGACTTCCTGGCGGCCACGAGAAGCGTGGCCACCCACACCTGAATCTTTCCAAACAACCTCTAAAACCCACGCGGCTGGAGGAGAGCAAAGCCCACACAAGTTCCACACCGTGAGCACGGCCACGTGACGATGAATTCCAAAAACTCACAATTATCCTGTAGACAGAAAAATAAATGCTAATTTCAGAGCTGTTTCTTGCGTTCCCACCTCAGAAAGCTGGGTGGGAGAGGCATGAGTTTGGGAAACAGGGGGCCAAGCTAGATGCACCCTCAGGAAGAGGGAGCCCGTCACAAGTGGGAAAGTGCCGGAAAGAGAGTTCTGATGACCCAGAGTGCTGGCCACAGGAAAGGACCTCAGAAATGCAGGTAGGGATTGAGGAGGCAGCCTCAGAAAGGCAATTCTTCGGGAGGAAGAGGGTGAGGTGCCTCTGAGCTGGCACGGCAGTGGGGAGAGCCTGCAGGGAGATTTCGGTCTCACGGGAGAGCACACACGTGCCCCGTGTGCACCCAGGGCTCCGTGCTACCCGAAAAGGGCAGCTGAGGATCTCATAAGCCGCCCCGACTTGACAGCCATGTCCATAAGATGCAGAGAGATAGCATTCTTCACCTAGAAAAGGAAAAACTTGATACCTCTGAAGGGAGAGGAAAAAAAGTAGTCTGGAAGTCCAAACTTCTAGATTTTCCCTTCTCTGCCTGGCTTGGCTACTTTCAGAGCCATCATAAGCAGTCTCTCTCCCCCCCAACCTCCCGTGTGTGCACACATGTGCATGCATCTGTGTACGTGCGTGGGTGTGCACACACACACTCTGTCAGATGGAGGACTAGAGACATGGGGACATTGTGTAGCAAAAGAAAAGAATCAAAAGCTGTTATAAAGAGGAAACAGAGCACGGGGATCAAACCATTGCAGGTGGAAAAACTTACTATCCCCTCCAATCAAAATAAAGCAGAAGAAGACAGTAACAACACTCCAAAGGAAATTAAATATTCTCAAACAAGCATTTGAGTGTATGGCAATCACTTTGAGCTGTAAATTCAAAAACTAAGAACAGAAATGGACACACACACATCCAGGAAGCAATGAAGTAAATACGGACTGAACTCAAGAAAGAAAGAAAGGAAACAGACAAAGCCACATATGAAATGAAGGTTTCATGAGAGGTGCTCACACAAGAGCAGATGTGAGTGAAACTGTAATGATACCATTGACGATTTTGCCTGATGGTAAGACCCAGAGGAGAAAAATGAACCGAGGGAATGGAAATGAGATAGAGTCAAAAAGCAAAAAGGGTCAGAGGAAAGGAGGTTAGAAGAGAAGGCAGGAGGAGCCAGCACGTGTAACTCCGGAGGCAGAGGGGCCGAACCTACGCGCCCCGATTCTCCGGGCGCCTGGAAAGTTTCCCTTGGGGGGCCGGCCCTGGCGTGCCTCCGTGAAGCTATCAAAATTAAAGATAGGAGGAAAATTCCCAGGTCCTCTGGGCAAAAGCATCAAGCAACCTGAGAAGGCTCAGTGAGCGAGCTGGACGAGCCCCGACCGCTGGACAGAGACAATGGAGATCCCACGTCGTGGCGACGGCGCATGAGCCTCCGTAGGATCCACTCTCCCCCAAGAGCCGCGAACACCAGACGACGGAGGAAACACAACATCTGAAGGAGGTGGGGAGCACGGGAAAGCGGCCGAGGGTGGAAGTGCGTCTGCACGTGGACGAAGGGGGTGACGCTGGCCAAGTCCCATTTTATGATGCTTTTGCCTGATGGCAAGACCCAGTCGGCACCACACTGGTGGCTGATATTCTAGGAGAAGGTGCAAAATCTCACCGGGTTGAGAAGCAAAGGGCAACATTGACAGAGATCGCAGAGCTGGAAAGTAATGGGAGGAATCCAGGAAAACATAACCACAGAGAGAGACACACACACAAAATGCCGTGTATAAACTCTGCCCAAATCCTTATCTGACACCTGAACTCTGTCTACCTCTGTTCTGCTGTATGAACTGCCAGGTAAAACAGACACACCTCGAAAACCCGTTCACACCAGAAGAACTATCACAGTGTCCAAGAGCTAAACGGTATATTAGTTACATTTGAAATATTTAATTTTTTAAAGAATACAAACCACAGGAAAATTAAACCAAAATTCAGTAACAGAAAGATAAGTTGAAAACTCCCCAAATATGTGGAAATTAAACACATTTTATTGTTTATTGTCTAAATAACAAACAGGTCAAAGGAGAAATCTCAGGAGAAACTTAAAAAATATTTTGAACTATACGAAAATAAAAAATACAACCTACTAAAATCTGTGGAATGCATCAAAAGCAGCGCTTAGAGGGAAGTTGATAGCGTTGACTGCACATAATAATAAAAAAAAAAGGCTACAATCAGTAATTTAAGTTCCCATCTTAGGAAACTAGAAAAAAATACGGGCAAATCAAATACGAATTGAGCAGAAAAGAGTAAGGATTAGAGCAGAAGTCAAGGACACTGACAACAGAAAGTCAACAGAGAAAACCAACCAACCAGAAGCTGGTCCTTCGGAAAGATCAATAAAATCGGTGAGCCTTGGGCTAACTAAGCAAAAATGAGAAGGCATGATTTACTAATCTCAGAAATAAATCATACAAATATTTAAAAAACAAATCACTGCAGATCCCATGGAATTAAAAGCGTAACGAAGGAATATTAGGAAGAACTCTCTGATTACAAATCTGATGACCTAGATAACATGGACCAGTTCCTTGAAAGATGAAATCTGCCAAACCTCACAGGAAAAGGAAGAGACAATCTGAATTGGTTTCATTTATTTAAAAATTCGAATCAATAATTAATAACCTTAAAAAACAGAAAGCACCAAGCCCAGAAGTGTTCACTGGTGAATTCTACCAAATATTTAAGGAAAAAATGATCCTCTACAATCTCTTTTCAGAGGGAACACTTTCTAACTCATTCTATACGGCCAGCATTACCCTGATATCAAAACCAAAGACACTGCCATTATCCCTCACGAATACAGATGCAAAAATTCTCACTAAAATATTAATGAACTGAATCCAACAATGTGTAAAAGAATTATACACCATGACCAAGTGGGATTTACCTGAGATACACAAGGCTGATTCAAAATTAGAAATCAATTAAAGTATCAGTCACATGAATACACTAAGAAAGAAAAACATAGGGTCATGTCAATAGATACGGAAAACACATTTCACAAAAGCCACCACCCATTCATGATAAAACTCTCAGTAAAGTAGGAATAGAAGGACTTTTTTTTCGACTTGATAAAGACTATCAGCAAAAGCTACGGCTAACATTATACTAGAAACTTTCCCACTAAGATCACGTACAAGGATGTCCTCTCCTGGCACGCCAACATCATACTGGAAGTTCTAGTTAATTCAATAAGACAAGAAAAAGAAAGAAAACGTATACAGATTGGAAAGGAAGAAATAAAACTGTTCACAGATGACATAATTGTCTATGTAGAAAATCTGAAAGGATTAAAAAAAAAAAACAACCCTCCTGGAACTAATTAGTGATTACACCAAGGTTGCAGGATACCCGGTTAATACACAAGAGTCAGTTGCTTCCTATATACCAGCAAAGAACAAATGGAATTTGAAATTTAAAAAAAAAAAAGCCATTTACATTAGCACCCCAAAATAAAATACTTAGGTATAATTTAAAAAAATGTTTTTTAATGTTTATTTTTGAGAGACAGTGAGAGAGAGACAGCATGAGCAGAGGAGGGGCAGAGAGAGAGGGAGACAGAATCTGAGGCAGGCTTCAGGCTGTGAGCTGTCAGCACAGAGCCCGATGCGGGGCTCGAACCCATGGACTGTAAGATCACGACCTGAGCCAAAGTTGGATGCTTAATGGACTGAGCCACCCAGGCGCCCCTCTAACAAAATACGTACAAAATCTACATGAGAAAAACCACAAAACTCTGATGAACACAAAGAACTACATAATAGTTATATTAACATATTCCATGTTCATGGATAGGAAGACTCAGTTCTGTCAAGATACCAGTTCTTTTCAACTTGATCTATGGACTTAATGTAGTACCAATCAATATCCCAGCAAGGTATTTTGTGGATATGGACAAACTGATTCTAAAGTTTATACGGAGGAGAGGCAAAAGACCCAGAATAGCCAAGTGACTATTGAACGGCAAGGATGAAGTCAAGGGCTCCTACAACACTGCTAGACTCACAGCACAGTGTGCAACAATGGAACAGCACCACACGCCCGTCAGAATGGCCCAAATCCACAACACTGACCACATCAGACGCTGGTGAGGGTGTGAGCAATGGGAGCTCTCATGAATGCAAAATGGGGCAGCCACTGTGGAAGACATCAGGCGATTTCTTAAACAGCTAAATATTCTCTTGCCAGAAGATCCAGCAGTGTCCTCCTTGGTTATTTGTCCAAAGGCACAGATAACTTACATCCACACAAAAACCTGCACAGGGATGGTTTCTAGCAGCTTTATTCCTAACGGTCAAAACTTGGAAGCCACCAAGGTGTCCTTCAGTAGGTGACGGATAAATAAACTGTGGTCCATCCAGACAATGGGGTCTTTCTCAGCGCTAAAAAGAAATGAGCTGTCACACCATGAAAAGACATGGAGGAAAGTTACGTGCATCTTATCAAGTGCAAGAAGCCAGTCTAAAAGGCTGCCTGTGGTATGATTCCGACTCCAACATTCCGGAAGAGGCAACTATGGAGACGGTAGAAAGATCGGTGGCTGCCAAGGGCTGGAGAAGGAGGAACAGACAGACTGAAGAGGAAATCCTCTGCACGATGCTGTAGAGGTGGGCACACTCCTTATACATGTGTCCAAACCCACAGAATGTATGACACCAAGCGCGAATCTTCAGGTAACTGTAGACCACGTGTGATCAACACAAATCAGGGTGGGTTCATACCTGTAACGAACGTGCTGCTCTGGTGGGGGTGCTGATAGTGGGGCTACCTCAGGGGGAGAGGAAGAATATGGGAAATCCGAGTACCGTCCGCTCTATTTTTTCGGGGAACTTAAAGTGCTCTAAAAAAATGAGGTCTTAAAAAAAATCTCTATGAGCCAAGAATTCAACAAAAATAATACTTTTAAAAGAGCAGTATTTCCATGGTTTAAAAAGTATACCCTAAGGAAATTCAAAGGGGCAAATGACAAACTGGGAAACTACATAACATGCATCAAAAATAGAGGGATACTATCCTTCTTTAGGGGGAACTATTAAAAACTGAGGTCGGGGGGCAGACCCAATACAAAAGCAAGCAAAGGCGTGAAGATATAATTCACCAGAACTATATAAAAATGGCCACTATCCACACAGGGTTGTTCAATGTCACTTACAACAGAAGTGCAAATCGAAAGTACCCTGTGATATCAGGGCTCATGTCTGAGGCTGCAGATATTTAAACCTGTCCTTGCCGACCCTCCCAGGCTCGCTGGTGGGGACACAAACCCCCGGGTCCCTGTGCAGGGAACGCGGCCTGTCCAGCAAGCCGCACGTCTGTCACCCCTGCTCCGACGAGCTCACTGCTGGGATGTGCTCTGTAGCCGCACCGGCAGTAGTGAGAGCATGCGTGCACAAGGTGACTCGGTGCGACACTGAGCTGCAAAACCCTGGAAAGAAGCTAAGTGCCCACAGGCACAGCCTGCCCGAACAAGCTTGGCATGTCCACGCAGGGCTCCACGTGGCTGCAAGAGCAAGGCCATCCCCTGGGAGCAAATACAGAGTGACCTTCAGGATGCGCTCTTGAGTGGAAAAAAATTTTCGAGTGCGCAAGACTGTCGTATGCCATCTTCTGGGTAAAAGGAAGGGAAAACAAGGAAACAGGGCACGATTATTTTTGCAAAGAGGACCTCGGGAGGAATCAACCAGAAATTGCTGTGATGGTTTATCTGCAGGAAGGGAGGGGCGGCGAGCTGTTAGTGGGGCAGGACCCCTCTGAGGGTGCTCCTGTGTCATCTGGGGGCACCGTGTCAACAGTTCACACACTCAAAGATGGAAAAGATGGGGAGGGGGCTCCCCCCGACCGCCGAGCCAACAGGCCTACATGTATCTGGAAGGAATAACCTGTGGGGAGGGGAGGACTCCCCCAGATAAAGTCTGAACAGCTTTTTCATTAAAGACAAAAAGAACTGGGGCGCCTGGGTGGCTTAGTCGGTTAAGCGACCGACTTTTGCTTAGGTCATGATCTCGCGGTTCGTGGGTTCGAGCCCTGCGTCGGGCTCTGTGCTGACTGCCAGCTCAGAGCCTGGAGCCTGTTTCAGAGTCTGTGACTCCCTCTCTCTCTGACCCTCCCCTGCTCACGCTGTCTGTCTCTCTCTCTCTCCTGGAAATAAATAAAACATTAAAAAAAAAATTAAAAAAAAAAAAGACAAAAAGAACTGTAAGAAATAATAAACTCCGGGTAATACACTTGGTTTTCTTAGGGATGTGCCAAGCAATTCTGAAACTGTCTTGTTTGCTCCAGGACCAAGCAAAGAAGTCTGAGGACGGTGGGCGCCAGGTGTCTCCTTGGCGGGGAAGCAACGGGACAGGAGTGGCCCTGGGGTCTGGGGTCAGGCGCTGGAATTGGAGGGGTGAGTGTGAACTCTTGGTCTCCCACACACGTGTGAGCCACACCAAGGAGGGCTACAGGTGCAGGTGTGTTCCCAGCACCTGGCCTCCCTCAAGCCACGTGCAGTGGCAGTGGCAGTGGCAGCAGGGACACCCAGGGCCCAGAGCTGGGTTTCCGAAGACCATTTATCCCTGATAAAAGGATTTTCAGAGGGAAAATGCCAGATGGCAGGGCCGTGGCAGCAGAAGATGAGCTGGAAATATCTTTCTTTACCAGAAAGTAACAGCTCGAAGGACGGGACACATCAAAGGGACGCAGAGATCTGGGACAATTTCAGCATCCAAACAGAATAATAGTAACGGGTTATAACCTGTAAAATGAAACAAACACCCCTGAGTCCATACTGACTCGAACACATAAATGGAGGAGAAGGAAACTTCCTTATGGGAGGAGGCTAATACATGCAGAAAAATATGACAGGATTGGAAAATCATCATTTAGCAACAGTGACATTTACTGAGGTTTGAGGAAGGACACATATGTCCCCAAAGCACCCCACGAAACCCTTCTAGTTTCCGTGGTCGGTGACCGTGGGCCCTGACGCCTGGCACCTGGGAATGGCTTTACATGGAAAGAGCCTTTGCAGGTGTGATTAAGTGACGGACCCCGAGACAAGGGGCTTGTCCAGGATGACCCGGGTTGGGGCGGGGATCCTGACTGCATCAACCTGGCCTCCTCATAAGACGGAGGAGGCACAGCAGGAGGGGAGGCCACGTGAAGCCGGGACAGAGACTGGAGGACAGGGCCACAGCCCAGGGATGCTCGGCCCCCTGGGAGCTGGACCCGGCCGGAAGGACCCTCCCCCGGAGCCCCGGAGGGAGCGAGACCCCTGCCACACCTCCAGTCTCTGGCCTCCAGGGCTGTAGGGGAGAGACTCCTGCAGTTTTAAGGGGCCCAGGTTGTGGTCCTTTGTTACAGCAGCACCAGAACCTACGACAAGCAGCCACTTCCCAGGTAGGAGCCCGGCAGACACCCTAACCGGGTGGACCCCCCACCCCCCAGTGTCGGGCACCTCCAGACAGGACGCACGGAGCGGGAGCTTGCTGGGGGGGAGGTGTCCCCCAGACGGCAGGCCTGTCCCCGCCCATGGGCCCCTGGTATCAGTGACCCTGCGGGGACACTGGGCAGAATCTAAGGTCTGTGGCCTGTGTGACCGAGCGTGCGTGTAATTTTTCACTGTCACAGTTGAGCTGTGCTTACGGAGGGGACGGCCCTGTCTGAACACCCACATCAGAAGTGTTTTGAGGTGAAATTGAGAAGTTTGGGGCGGCCGGTACCCCTACCCACCACATGTCCTGCCTCATCTGGTCCCATGTCTGCTCAGTCAGGTGCAGGAGGCGGAGGAGCTGCCCGCACCCCTTCCTCGGGGCGGCAGATGTCTGCACCCCATCCCACCCAGCCCCCCGAGCCCAGGGCAAGGCCCACGGAAGCCCTGCCTCAGGAGGTGCTGGCTTCCATGCTTCTCCCAGGGCTGAGCTCGCACGTTCAACATGGTGCAGACCACGCTGGGGCCACAGAGCCCACGCGGCCGAGGGGGGCAGACCCTGCATCCACGGGATGATTGCCTCCTGCTGCTGGGGTCCCTGCCCGGGGCCTCCTTCGCGACCTGGCGCCTGCGGCGAGGCCGTGCCCTGCCCTACCCCTCACGGCACCTACCCCTGGGTGCCCCACGCTCACCCCTCATCCCTGGCGGCCCTCCCGCCATCTGGGACCCTCCTCGGCCACAGTTCTCCTTCCTTCTCAGAACATTCCCGAGGCTTGGCGTCCCTGCTGACTTTCCTTGGCTTTCAGGACTTCTTTCCAGATCCGTGTTAAATCCATCATTTTTTCTGGCCTGTGTGTGTCCTGACACACCACTCCTCCTCGGGCGGCTCAGAAAGCGTCTCGGGGGACCGCTCTCCTCTGACAGTTCACTGCCCGCGCTGTGAGCGGGTCCTCTGCCCGGGAAGGGGCAGCCTCCGCGGAGAAGATGACCCTCCGCTCACCGTCGGGGTCAGATTGCTGCTGTTCATGGCGCTCGCGTTCAGTCGGAACCCTGAAACACAAAGCCCTTTGAACACGCGGCCAAAGCGGGAAGTCCGCCTGGAACAGAGGTTCTGGGCACTGAGCCGTCCTCTCTTCGCAGAAAGCACCGGGCGCCCCCATCCCAGGGTGGTGGGGGGTGGGGGGGTGCCAAAACCTCCTGCAGCAAATGGGAGAGTAATCAGGGGTCCCCACACGCTGACTTTCTATCGGGAACACTCTCCGTGGAGGTTTGAGGTCCTGTATTCAGATAGTATTCTCCTCGTTCATCATTTATTTTCCTAAAATAACCAGCTCCCTCAGATTCTTGCGGTAAAGAGCTTCCAGTAACGTCTGGGGCAAAATCGGGGTGCTGGGGGGCCGTGTGCTGCCAGCAAGGACGCCTCGCGACAGAAAGCAGAGACTCTCCGGGGACACGCATAGCTCTCTGCTCCCTCACCCCCACCTCTGCACCTGCTGCTTTCTGCATTANCGGGACGACAGTGGGGATGCAGGCTTCTCAGGAAGGGTGCAGCCGACGGCCCTCCGACCTCCAGCCCGAGAGGCCATGTTAGATCCGCGCAGACCGAAGCAGAGGCGTCGCAGCCACGTGGAGCTCTGCCTGCACCTTGCACCCCACTGCCTCTCGGAGGGGCGATCCCGAGTCTGGACGGTAAAGTTGCCAGCCTTCCCCGGGAGCATCTCTTGCTCCTGTCTGTGGGGGGAAACCCCATAGGGCCTTGAGGCCGAGCGTCTCTTCTCTCCACGTGCCGTTTCCCACGAGGGGGGAGGGGGGCCGGGCGTCACCGAGCGGGCGGGGGGCTTCGTGGGCCGGCGCCGGGCACGCTGGCGCCCACATACTTCCTTCGGGTTCCCAGGGATCCCCAAGCCAACGTTCTGGTCACTTCTACCCGCTCCACGGGGCTTACGAAACTCTCACCTTCAGAATCTGCACTTGTTATGGGGGGAACGGCCCCTCCGGAGTATGCGTGGAAGCCCCAGGACCCAGCACCTGTGAAAGGGGCCTCATTCAGAAACAGGGTCTTTGAGGTTGTGATTAAGTCAGGACGAGGTCATTAGGGTGGGCCCTCGCCCAGTGACTGGTGTCCTCGGGAGAAGCCCAGATGAAGAAGCAGGAACAGGGGAGGCGCCACGTGAAGACGGAGGCAGGTGGAGCCGGTGGCCACGGCCAGGGCACGCCTGAGGCCCCAGGAGTCGCAAGCGGCTGGAAGGACCCTTCCCAGAGCCTGTGAAGGGACACTGAGAACCTGCCAGGCATGGAGCCCTCTGGTGCTCAAAGCCCACCCTGGGCCCTTCTGAACCCCACGCTGCTGCCCCTCACGTACCGCCTCGCCCCCACGCTGTCCCCGACAGATGCGCAGGGGCCCGACGACCCTGCGCAGAAGGACGATGGGGCATCGAGTGAAGAAGAGTGTTGCAGGAATGGCCTGGGGACTGGAGGCGGGTGCTGGGGGCCGCGTGGGGCACCACCTCGGAACACCCCCAGGGAGAGAGTTCTCGGGCCCCCAGCATCGGAAACCTTGCCGCAGGTCCAGCCTGGCCCCCTACCCAGACACGAGCGCTCAGACAGCTTGCAGGCCGGTGGAGAGCAAGCATGTGTCCCCCGCGAGGCTCCCCACCTCTGCCGTCCCCGGCGGGCAGCTCAGGGCTCCTCACCACCCCAGGGCGAGCAGCGGAGCGTCTGTGAGACCCCCGTGGGCATGCTCTGTCCCTCCTGCCCACGCCTCACACAGGGCCACCGTCCCCTCCCGGACTCCCCAGGACAAATGCATTTGTGGAAAGCAGGAGCCCTGAAATGAGATCCTGCTTTGCCGTGAAAGCCTGCGGGTGGTCCGGGCCGGCCGGCTCCTCGGGAAGATGGGACGCGCACCAAGGAATGTCCGCCGGGAGAGGCACGTGCAAAGTGGCCTTTATCCAAGCAACAGTTGGCACAGAGCCGGGGACGGCCCCTCCCAGCCACCTGCGGTGGGCACACCTGGAGGCCATGGGCCCATGCGGACCACCTTCCGGCAGGCTCGCTCCCACCCGGGGACCGGGCACCGAGGGGCTCACTCCCACCCGGGGACTGGGCACCGAGGGCCTGCACGGACTCCGCTCTGGCGTATCAGCCCCTCGCCCGCTCTCGCTGCAGTTTTCCTCTGAAAACACTCTTTCTCTGACTAAAAGGTCTCCTTTTTCTCTGGAAAACTCCGTTTGCTCTCACGTGGCCCGTGGGTCCTCAGACTGTGGGATGCCCGGAGGCGGGGAGGCCTTGGGGACAAGCTCACAAGCACAGAGCTGCTCCCACGGGCTGGGCCAGCACCCCTCAAGGCTCCTCGGGAAGCTGGGGCTCACCTCTGGCTCCCTGATGCCGCCGAGCCTCTGGGGCTGGGAGGGGGGACTCTGAACCCACGGGGGTGGGCGCCCAGGACGTGGCCACAGGCCTGGGCTGTGACGCGCAGACCTCCCCGTCCGTGTGACCGGCAGGTGCTCAGGGGCTGACAGGTGTCCTGGACAACACCCCCAGCCGCCTCAGAGTCGGTGAGGCCTGCGAGTGTCCTCTGCAGCCTCCCCGGTGAGATGAGGGAATCCAGGAGGCATTTCGGAAGGTGGTGTGTGGACTGGGGCGGGGCATCAGGCCATGGGCCCCACGGATCCTGGCGAGTCCCCAAGTGGGGCCCTGGCAGAACCTGGGCCGACACAACTCATCAAAGGGTGCTAGGAGGCAGCGATGGCCCTCGACGTGGGGGAGGGCGCCGTAAACGGGGCCGCCCAGCCACCCCTCGCTGAGCCCGAGCCACGTGGGCTTGTCGCCACTGCGTCTGGGCTCCAGGACGCGCCTGTGGAGCCGGCACAGCGGTCACTGCTGTTGGTCGGCTGAGACAGACCCGCTAACACAAGGCCGCCACAGCACCGAGGCCCAGGCACCTGCCGCCGGGCCCGCTGGGCTCGTCATCCCGCAGCTCACCGGCCCCGCCCTCGAGGTGCTGCGGCGCCAGCCACCTCCCACCCCCTTGGCTGCTGCCACGTGGGCCCAGCCACCGGTCTCTGACCCGCACTGTCCCCAGCGGTCACCACTCATCACAGCAGCTACTTAACACATTCAGGACGAGCTGGAATTAAATAAAGCCAACCATTCAGCTCCGTGGCTGCCGGAGACACACTGCGAGTGATCAGCAGCCACACGTGACTGCGGGCGACCATGGCACTGTGGGCACTGGACGCCTCCATCTCGGCAGGAGGCTCTGGGGATGGGGCAGGGCAGCCCCGCTGCACCAGCTCCTCACTGCCTCACCCCCAGGCCGGACCCTCAGGGATGCACCCCGAGCCAGCCCTGCCCTCTCCCCCACAGCGCTGACCCCCCGGGCATGTGGTCAGGAGCACATCCATCTGTTCCCCACTGTACCCACTGCACCGTGAGCTTAAAGTACTTTCTGAATAAATGATGGCTGGCTCCATCCAGCTGCGATGGGCATGGCGGCTTTAAACCACACCCCCAAATACTTGGACGCCCTTCCTCTCAGAGGTGGAGATGAAGTCCCTTTCCCTTGAGCGTGGGCCAGGCTTCGTGGTTGGCTTCTGCCACACAGAAGTCCGTGGACGTGATGGTGCATGATGTACAAGTCGGGGTCGTCCTGCCCCCTGGATGGCTTGCCGGGTGGGGGTCCATGTGGCCAGTGACTGAGGCCTCCAAGCACGAGCTTGGGGTGGACCCCCAGGGCCCGGGGAGCCTTCAGATGTCTGCAGCCAAGCTGACAGCCTGACTGAGAGACAGCGTGGCCAGCACCACCCCGCCAAGCTGCTACGGGGCCCCTGGCCCAGGGAAATGGGGAGGTGGTTAATGCTGACTGCATTCACCTGCTGTGGTTTGGAGATGGTTGTTACGCAGCAGTGCATAACTGACGCAAAGATCAAGGGTTTTCTCCAAAATACAAACCAGGTTGTGTTATCCCAAAACTCTGGCCCACAAGCCCTTGGGAAAGACATCTGCTTTCCACTGAGCATTTAATCCCACGTGACCCCACAGGCTGTGTTGCTAGTGTGTACCCAGCACTGAGGGCACAGGGATTAGGAATCCAGCACCAGTGGGTGCTCTTCCAGTGGGCAGACGGCGCCCTCCCTGCTGCGCAACCAGAGGGCAGGCCCCGCAGCAAAGGCTGGTCTGGGCTGCCCTCCTCGCCCATCCACCCGGCATGTTCTTCCCGACACTTGCGCTCCGCCGGGGGAGCCAAAACGGGCAGCTGTCCCTACGAGTACGGCTTATCTGGGGGCCTCTGGGGCAGGGACGGCCAGCTTCCCAGACACGTCGGTCTCTGCAGTGCCGACCAAGCCCAGGAAATCATGGGCAGTGGGCGGCGGCCACGAGGTCCTGAGGACGCTGGCCACGGAGACAAACTCCGAGCAGCGGACAGCCCAGGTGGAATGTGCCCAGACGAGGAGAAACTGGCTTCTCAAGAGTGAGCTGTCGTCCGTCCGAGGCTCGCCGCCCCCAACGAGCAGGGACACGCTGGCCACAGACGCCACGTGGTCCCGGGGATCAGACCACGCTCAGCCCCTGCTCTTCCCAGCCACCTCGTGCAAGGGGCCGTGCTCTCTGAGCACCTCCCTTCCTGCCCACGAGGGGCCGATGTCACAGTGGGAGGGACATGGTGAGGACGGCGTCGGGCAGCGAGGGTGAGATGCCCCTGGTGAAGGTCTTCTGTCCCCTGAGCGTCGCTCCGGTGCCCTGCAATGATTACTGCGCAGGGGGCCCCCTTCGGTGTGCTCAGGCCCTTGCGGGTGGGTCCAGGGAGAGCTGCCGCAGGCTGGGCCCCTCCCTCGCCGGAGTCTGGAACGCCGCCCGTTGGGGGCCAGGGTCTGACCTGCCCCAGCAGCCTCCCTCCCGCCCCGGTCCCTGCTGTCACCGGCAGCAGGTGTAGCCCGGCTGGCCCCCGAGGCTCGGTGCCATCCAGACAATCGAGGCTGGAGTCTGAACGCACAGCTCCCGATCGCACCTTCACACCGTCACTGTCCCCTCCGGGCCTCGGTGCTTCCCCACCTGCACAGGGAGGGCGTAAGGCTGGCTGCCGGATGCAGCAGGGCGGACGGAGGGGAGCCAGAGCGCCAGCCTCAGCAGACACGGCACCCTGCTGATGTGGGGGCGTCTGTGCGCAGCGCCGTCTCCTCGGGCAGGACGGTCCCGGCTCCCCGAGCAGGCGCCGCGGGGCTGGCCGTCTGGCCATCAGTCATCCTCAGCGCTCTCTCCGGAGCTCTGTCCCGTCTTCCCGAACCCACGGAGGACGGCCTCAACCAGTTTACACAGAATACGAATTTCTCCGGAAAAAGATTTCTGTTGGGATAGCTCAGGGTGCAGAAACCAGCGAAAGAGCCACGGGGCCTCCTCCCAATGTCCCCGCTCTGTTCTCCGTGACAGCCCAGGGTCCCCCCCCCCCCAGGTCACTCACACCACCCTTTTTAATGGAATTCCGTGTGCCACGTCTACGGATTCATCCCTTCGGCGAGGAGGTCGCCCCCCGTGTGCCAGGCCTTCCCGGGCAGGGCGGGGCCGGCAGCAGCAGCCTCCCAAGTTCTCTTGCTTCCCCAGAAAACCCGAGGCCTCAGCAGCCTCAGGTCAGACCATGAGTGGGAGTCCAACCGTGGATCTTCAGAACCACTACGCAAGGCCCCCGGACGGCTGTCTTGAGTGGCACAGCCCTGGCCCACACGCTGCACGAGACCAGAAAGGCAGGGCCTTCTCCCCTTGGCTTCCTTGCGCTTTTCTAAGGTGGGAGGTTTGCACACACTGCAAATTCACGCTCCTCCCAAAGCACATTCTGTGTACGTGTTATCGAGGTCACGGAGTTACAACCGTGCCCAGCGGTATCTGAGAACAGGCGGTTTGCAGGGAGGTAGAGGGAGGGGCAGGGAGGGGCAGGGGGTGCAGGGAGGTACAGGGACGCAGAGGGGGGTGCAGGGAAGTGCAGGGGGTGTGGGGTCAGGGCTCTGCAGGGCTCCCATTTCTTGTCCCCTGGCCACGCGGCTCAGACGAGACAGGTGTCGGCGGCTGGCTCGCTCACGGAGACGGGTGATGAGGCGCAGGGAGGTGCCCCAGCCCCTCCCCCGAGGCCACCTGACCCCCCAGGCTGTTGCTGACCCCCTGAAGCTCTGAGGAAGAGCGCCCACCAGCCCCGGACGCCGGGCCGGCTGAAGGCCTGGCCTCCTGCTGCTGTGCTCAGGAAGGGTCCCCAGCAAGCGGTGGCCCAGGGGGGCCCCGTGGTCTGCAGCTCCGTCCCCACCTGGCGCTTGCTTTCGTTTCCGCGCCAGGGCAGCGTGTGGCCCCCGGAGCGGCTTTGCTCCTGACGCTCCTTCTGACAGATAACACGCGTTCCCAGGTGGCAGAGGCCAGGGGACAGATAGTGTCCTCGTGCCAAAAGGAGGGGACATCTTAGCGTTTCTGCCACATGTCACGTGAGTTAGAGAGCAGCCAGCACACCCGCCGCTGGGCCAGCCCCGGGCCAGTAGCTACCCTCCTCCCGGCTGGGCAGTTCAGAGAGCCCCCTCTCTGGGCCAGGGCGCTCCTCCCACAGCCCCAGCCACCGCCAGCACCTGAGGCTCTGAGACCCGCCCCTTTCCATCAGGATCAGCACCGGGCCACCTCCTGCTGCTGCTGCTGTGCGCACAGGCCCGGGGCACAGTCTGGGTGACCTTGAAAAAATCATTTAACTTCTATGAAGATTAACATGATGATGGCTCCTTCCTCTTGAGGCTATGTGGGAACAGGCAAGGTAAGCCGCGCTTGCGTCCAGGAGCCCTCAGGGCAATCAGGACAGGGGCCCTCAGGGCGATCAGGACAGGGGTCCTCAGGGCGATCAGGACAGGGGCCCTCAGGGCGATCAGGACAGGGGCCCTCAGAGTGATAGGACAGGAGCCCTCAGGGCGATCAGGACAGGGGTCCTCAGGGCGATCAGGACAGGGGCCCTCAGGGCGATCAGGACAGGGGCCCTCGGGGCATTGAGTTAGGCAGTGATAAAGACCCAGAGAAAGCAAGTGGCCCTTTCAGCAGCTGGGCAGGAGGCTTTCGCCGCTACGCACCCCCGCAAAGCACGCTCCAGCGGCTGACACAGTCGTCTCTCAGGAGCGCGTCTCCCTGCCCTGCGGCACAGCCACCAGCCACGGGGGCCCGACCACTCCCCCGCAGCAGCACCCGCCACCTCCCGGGCCCTGGGACACACCACTCGGCCGTCCTCAGAGGCTCTCACACTCGGCAGAAGGGCACCAGCCGCACACGTGGTGCGTGGCCCACAGGCCCTGACACGATGAAGGGTGAGCTGCACAACCACCGGGTGCTGAGGCCAAAGGCACTGATTTCACAAGCAGGAGGGCGGCCTGCCAGTGGGTGCTCTTCGCAGGGAGAGCAGGGCAGGGGAGGGAAGGGGAGAGGAGGGAGGGGAGGGGACGTGCTTGCGGCCATGCCTGTTCTCAGTGACAACACACCCCTGTCCAGACATTAGAAGGCGAACCGCCCTCGTCTCCGGGGCGCCATGCAGCCCTGGGCCAGGCGCAGGCTCCGGGGCGGAAGCAGCCTGGGGGACCTGGGGACTCAGGGAACGACGCCTGCAGGGGTGTCACCAGCGGGGTGAGAAGGAGGTGGGGCTCACAGGGCTGGGGCGGAGGGAGCGTGCGAGAGGAGAGCCGCCCGGAGCCGCCGGGCGCTGGCCCTGCTGTGCAGGGCACTCGCTGGGCAGGGGGAGGAAATCTCCGGAGAAGACGACGAGGAGAGCGAGAGGGCGTCACACCACAGACCACGTGAAGGTTTGTCCCGTGAAGCGGCGGCTGCAGAAACGCTGGGACGCTCCGAAAGGCAGCGGCACACGCTCACTGACCCTGCGGGCCCCGGTGCCAGCCCGCCAGCCGTGGGGCCCCTCCCCCTGCTTGCGGAAGGGGCCGCAGCAGCAAACCAGGGTGGCCGGGAGGGCGGGGACACTCCCTGCCTCCGACCAGGCCTTGACCCTGGGCACGGCACGACTGAGGGCTGAGATGATGCGCAGACAGCGTGCCCTGCCTGCCCCCCCCACCCCCAAAATATCCTCCCAAAGGGTTCAGACCCCACCCACCAGGAGAACCCCTTAAATGCAGTGTCTGCGCGGAGTCCCACTGAGCCCTCTTCCCGAGTGGCTTCCGCCAGCATCCGAGGGCCGCAGAGGCTCCGGAACCGCGCTTGGCTGCGGCTGCTGGGCAGGGACAGCATCCGAGAGGTTGTCTAGAAGGTGTGACGTCCTCATTCGGCAGCACATGAGAACATGGAAATGTTTCAACCGAAAAGAGGTACCTGACACGCACACCCGGGTTCCCAGGGCTCAGATCCCGGCCCGGCACCTGCTGCTGGGCATTCCTTGGGCCTCTTCCTTCGCAGCGGCGTGGGGTGACTACACCCTCCTCTCAAGGTCGCTGAGGATTAAACGCGATTTTCATCGGGTGGCCCAGTGCCTCCCACGCGGTAGACGCTCCGTGACCACTCCCTCCCCGCCCTCTCCCCTCAGCAGGACTTGAGGCTCACACACCACGGCACGGGGTTCCTGGGAGATGCCAACAGTGAGCTTCCTCCTGTGAAGTTCTGAGCATCCCTGGTGTTAGGAGAAAACCACGCTCACGGCAGGCGTGTGTAACTGTACGAATTCATTTCATGTGAAACTTGAGGCTTCGTCCCATGCACGTCGGGTGTGGTGGCCAGAGCCGGAGACGCTGGGAGCTGTTTGCAAGTGCACCTCCAAGGGCACAGAGCCGGACCTCCCCAGCCGACGCCCTCACAGAGGTCAGGATGGCACCGGCCGGGCTGGGCACCCCCACGCGCCCCGACCGCCAGTGCCGGTTCCTCAGTGTCCTCCCCCCTCCCCTCCTCAGGCCGGGTGGATCGGACCAGCTCCAAGAACAGCCACAGGACCCAGCCCACGGGGACATCCATCACTGGGTCTCAGGGGCCGGTCCAGGGGCAGTGGCCCAAGTCAGGCCCACAAGGTGAGGTGTTGGGGCATGGCTGGGGACCCCTGAGGAAGCAGCTCATGCCCCTGGGGCTCGACAGGAAGCTTCCAGAAGCCATACTGCTGCCATGAGGTCAGGACCCTCTTGAGAAGGAACTGCCTCTAGAAACATACTGCCACACGTGCCCTCTGAGCTCAGAAGCAGCCTCCCTGGTCAGCATTTCCGTACAACTGCTGAAATTCTCTGCTAGCCTCCCCTCCCCAGCAGAGGGGTAGCCTGGCTTCTCTGCAACTGCCTCCCCCCGTCTCCCAGTCTCCCCGCTTCCCTGCTCGCAAGCCCCGGGCCTCACTCTGCCCCTGGCCCACTCACAGAGCACAGGGTGGACGCGCCTCTGGCTGGGCAGCGAAGGGCGGCTTGTGAGCCCCCTCGGAGCTTGTCCCGCCTCTGGCCGCGCAGGGGTGCGGCTGCCTGACCTCTCTTCGGTCTGCTGGGAGGATCAGAGGTCGTGGACACCGACGCACTACCCAGGGGCAGGCCCTGCTGAGGGCATCGAGCGCAGAAGCCGCTGCCAATCACGGGTGAGCCAGCACGAGACGCAGGGCGTCAGCTGCACAAATGCAGCCCTGAGATCCCCCATCCCAACCTGCCCCCCCGAGGTGCTGCGACGTGGCCAGGGCCCTGCCCAGCGAATCCGGGCCTGGAGACGACCTGGTAGTAGGGCGGCTCTCACTGTGATCACAAGTGTGCTTGTGATGGAGGCAGACGCTGGAGGGACATGGGAATGCGGCCACCATCCAGGAGATGCCGGGAGCCCCCAGGAGCCGGGAGAGGCAGGGAGGACCCTCCCCCGGAGGCTCTGCCTGTCCACACCTTGACTTCGGGCCTCTGGCATCCAGGCTACGGGACGATATACTTCTGCTCAGCCTGTGGTCCTTTGTTATACAGGCAACAAGAAGCAAACAGTACAACTGAGGCAACCGAAAGTGTGACTTTGCAGCAATCAGCAATAATCCCATTTACGCACTTGTACGCACACCTCCCCAGTCCAAGCCGACGGCGCCCCCCCTCCCAGCTTCTGCGCCCGCCTCCCCTCAGCCTCCAGCTGAGCCCCATCACATCTGACAGGGATGCTCCTAACACACAGCTCTGCTTGTGCTGCTCCCAGCCTCGAGTTTTTAATGGCTCCCTATTGCCCTCAGGCCAAGAACTAACCTCAGAAGTGCATTATGGGGTACATGTGATCTCACCCTAGTTTACTGCTCTAGCTCAGTGTCTGCTCCCCCTCCTTCCCGCCTCCCCTCGTCCAGCAAGCAGGAGCCTCTGCGAATGTCACAAACTGTGTGATGAGGAGGGAGCCCTGGCGTGGTGCCAGGTGCGAGGGACCGAGGAGGGACAGCGGAAGGCACTGGGCCTGGCTTGGCCGCTAGCCAGCAGGGGCTCATGGGCTCCTCCCTTCTTCTCTAGAAAATGTCGGTTGGAAATCAGCCTTCAAAGGTCTTCCCTGTTTCTGTGAGTCTATGACACTCAAAATGTTCCGGAACACATGAAAATGCACACCCGGAAAACGGGGAAGGCCTGGGCCTGATGCATCCAGATTAGCCATTTATATGGATTTGGACCCACCCGCCCTCGGCTCCAAAGCCCACAGCCCGAGTCTGAGAACCTACTTCCCTGCACAAGACTCAGAGGAGACGAGTCAGAAAGGGAGGGGCGGCTGCCGGGTACAGGTGGGCTCTTGGACGTCCCCTCCTGCTAATATTCCCACGGCTTTTCCCACAATGACACTAACACAGGGAACGATCCCTTCTGTGAGACCACGTCCCCTGAAACCCGCCCAGGGCCCCGTATACAGGAGGAGCATAATCACTGCATGTGATAAACGCACCCAGTGTTCTCCAGAGAGGGGCTCCCAGAGCCGTGCTGGCTGCGTGGCCACAGGTCCCACCATCCCTCCCTGACAACAACCGGGTGCTGCCACGGGAGACCCACCCGGAGTGAACCACCAAGGCGCCCGAGGCCTCTGCGCCCCTCAGCTGCTGGGACCGGGCCCCCACACGTGGCCAAGTTCATCTTTCCAGCTCTTCCCTCTGGCAGTGGCTGGAGAAGCGCATGCAGAAGTGACCGCAGCCGGGCCGCCCTCGGGAAAGGCTGAGAAGCCCTCGAGGTGTCGAAGCTACGTGTCCTCGAGCCCCAGAACATCCAGGAGGGCCGCCATGTGAGCAGTGCCCTTCCAGGGTCTGACGGAGCGTCGTCCCGCAGCCGGGACACTCTGTCCACGGTCCAGGAACGAAGGGAAAGCGGGGGGACGCTTGGCTTACTGAGCACACGCAGTCTCCAAGCGTGTGTGAGGGGCGTCCGCGCACAGAGGCCACGGGACAGACAGGACGCGATCCCGCACCAGGGAGCTCAGGGGCGGAACCAGTGCTTCCCAACTNGCCTGTAAGATCAGACTCCCATGCAGGAGGTCCGAGCAGGGCGAGGGGCCCCAGCTGCTGAGGCTGGCGGCCTGGGACAAGCGCCCGAGCCCCCGGTGTCCCCAGCCTGAGCATCAGCAGGATGGACGGCCCTGGGGCCCCGCCCGCACTCCGGAAGCAGAAGCTCTGGCAGAGGGGCCCCCAGGCCGGGCCGAACGGGCCCTCCAGCAGATCCGTGCTCTAGTGAGTCTGAAGGTCGCAGGCTCTGGACTATGTCCTCCTCCCTGCACACAGTGACATCACTAAGCAAGAATGTCCTGTCCTGCTGAGTCACACGGAACCTCGGAGCCCTTCTCCACACGGCAGCCCAGGCGCCCCCGGGAGCCGGCCCTCAGGATGACAGCTGGGACGTCCCGGGCCCACGCTAGACAGATAGCAAGTGGCCACCCGCGCTGTGGGCGCTGCAACGACAGGACGTACAGTGTCATGGGAGAGGAGGGAGGGGGCCGCTGGGGGGGGTGTCACAGGAGCGATGAGGCAGGACAGACGCGGGGAGGAGGGAAGGCGCTCGGGCAGGGTTAACAGCGGGCTTTGGACACAGGGAGTGGGAATCCGCCAAGGGCCAGGCCTGACTCCCCAGCGGGGCCAGGTCACAGCAGGCAGGAGGGTGAGCCCGGAGCGGGGCCTGCATGAGAGCAGCAGCAGGGGGCGGGTGCAGGGGGGATGCGCCATCCCTGCGGGAGGGGCAGCCCCCCCTTCACCCCTGCCAGGCTCCTCCCCAGACCCCGAGGGGGGAGAGGGCTGGGCAGTGGCTCTGGAGAAGGAAGCATCTATCACGGGACACGAGACCCTCCAAGATAAACATACAGAGAAACTGAAAAAAGTTGGGGCCGATTATATTCGCCATGGGAAAAAAATAGCATTAGGCCCTGCATTCTAATAAAGCGTTCTGTCTGGTTTTGATTTCACAGATGTAAGAAAATGCAGGCAGTCTGGCATTAAGCTGGACGACTTCAGACTGTTTCTATAAACCACATCTGGGATTCTCTCAGCATTTCTGAGACTCAATTTACGAAGACTTCTCTGAGTCCAAAGTCCCCTAAATAAACGCNGGGGGGGGGGGAGGGACAGTGTTCAGTGTTGTTAGTTCCTTGGTGGGGAAGACAAGCCCAGAGCATCGTCCTGGAGCGAGGCGGCCCGTCCCTTACTGATCGGCACCGCCCTGCACCGTTCTAATTCCAGAGGCGCCGTGACGCTGCCCTTAGGAGACTTGGGGACCTTCCCTCCTACATTCAAGACAACCTGCATGTTGATCAAAGAGAGCGCGGCTGTTCACGGAACGTGCGTGTTCCCAGGATCACACAAGACGGCAGCCGTGCACCCGGGCAGGCTGAGCATCCCCCCTGAGGGCGCGGGCGCGAAGGACAATGCCAGGCCTCTGGGAACCTCTGCAAGACCCAAGGCGCCCGGCTTCGCGGGCCTGTCCCGGACAAGCCTGCCTGGGCAGCCGCATGCCTGCTGTTGGCTCGGGGCTCACCAGCCAGGCTCTCCCTGTGATCGCATCCCAGGACCCGCAGGCCTGGCCCCCACAGGCTCCTGCCTCCAGCCGGGGCACCTCCACACCCCACAATCGCCCACCCACCCCGGGGAGCCATGCTGAGTGTCCACACTCCAGTGTCCCGCGGGTCTGTCTTGTAGCGGCTGCTCCAGGACTCACCCCGACTCAATCACAGGCCGCACCCCCAGCCCAGCCAGAGCCCTGGCACCGGAGCCATGTTTAGTTTACTTTGCAAGCATTTTTCCTACACAGAGAGGCCTGAGCCCAGGCAGCGGGGCCCAGGCTGGCACATTCTGGAAGCAGCCTGTGCCTCGTGGGCGGAGCTATCTTCTGTGAGGAGAAGTGGGGCCCCTGCGACCTCCTGGGGGGACCGCGGCTGGCACTTTAGGGATGTCTTCTGACTCCTCACCCCAGCTGGTCTCTGGGAGAATAGGCTGAACGCCTTATGAGGACCCCGCGCCAGAAACCACTCTCCAGTGACAAGTCTGGCTCCCCTTCCGCCCAGCGCATCACGGAGTGGGAGCGCCGGAGCCGGCCCAGCTCCTCCACTCACTCCCCGGACGGGCTCAGTGGAGCAGCTATTGTTTCCAGAGGCTTCTGGCTAAGTGGATGGTCTCCCATCCCTGCCAAATTTATAAGGAAAAGGGGAAAAAAGGGCCAAGTGTGGATATGCCTTGGCAGGACCTGATCTAGACCCTCTGACAGACGCAGTGTCCCGCTGGAAAAAGACACGCTGAGGGTTGCGACCTGCAGTCCGGAGCTCCTCCCAGAAGGAAGGCCATTGGGCCCCCCATACTCCTTCTGGAATCTGGAGTCCTATAAGGAACATACAGACTGAGAAGGAACAGCCCCCACTGTTAGTGCCTGAGGTCTAATCTGAGAGTTTAGGCCCTTTCCCGTTTCCCCGAGGCCGCACCTGTGAGTGAGTGTGTGTGTGTATGTGTGTGTAAGGGTGTGCGAGTGTTTCTGTGCGTGTGACTGCACGAGTGTGCGAGCCCACGCGCGTATGTGCACATGTGCGTGCGTGCAAGCATCTGTGTGTGCATCCGTGCGTGCGCGTGTGCCTGAGCAGGAGCCCACCTGAGGCCGGCAGGACCCTCGGGCCGTGAGAGGCCGCGTCCCCCGGCCCAGGCCTGACCAGGGAACGCAGGCGGCGCCGGCACCTTCAGCGCCTTGGTGACCGCACCG
>NW_027528369.1:10231860-10233657 GCF_008692635.1 Crocuta crocuta | reverse complement strand
GGCGACCACAACCGCCCGCAGCCAGAGCCGGAGGCCCCGGGCCATTCCGCAGCGCGGAGAGAAAACAGACCCACCGCCAGAAGCAGAGGAAACAGACCACACGGCCAAGAAAAATGGACTTTTTCTTTCCAGTCTCCTGCTAAAATAGCTTTCTCCTTGGCTGTGTCTTTCGGAACATGGCAGAAATAATACCTTAAACAGCGGGTTTCGCCCACTTTGCCGGCCCCGCCCACTTTGCCGGCCCCGCCCACGCCGCCGACTCCGCCCACGCCGCTGACTCCGCCCATGCCGCCAGCTCCACCCACTTTGCTGGCTCAGCCCACTCTGTTAGCTCCGCCCACTTCGCCGGCTCCGCCCACGCTGCCGGTTCCGCCCGCTTTGGTGGCTCAGCCCACTCTGTTAGCTCCGCCCACTTCGCCGGCTCCGCCCACGCTGCCGGTTCCGCCCGCTTTGGTGGCTCAGCCCACTCTGTTAGCTCCGCCCACTTCGCCGGCTCCGCCCATGCCGCCAGCTCCGCCCACTTTGCTGGCTCAGCCCACTCTGTTAGCTCCGCCCACTTCGCCGGCTCCGCCCATGCCGCCAGCTCCGCCCGCTTTGGTGGCTCAGCCCTCTGTTAGCTCCGCCCACGCCGCCGGCTCCGCCCGCTTCGCTGGCTTAGCCCACTCTGTTAGCTCCGCCCACTTCACCGGCTCCGCCCACACCGCCGGCTCCGCCCGCTTTGCGGCTCAGCCCACTCTGTTAGCTCCGCCCACGTCGCCGGCTCCGTGCACTTTCCGGAGGGTTCCCGGCGCAGGCAGACAGCGAGGTGCTGCAGCCCAGAGGCCCCGCCCCGTGCTCCGGGAGCTCTGGGGCCCTTGGGGCCACCGAGCCACCCAGAAGGGCCCCGGGGAACCCGGGATGGGGGAGCAGAGCCGATGCAGGCGACGCGGGCTCTCCCTGCCGTGGACAGAAGGACGGCCGCCCGCTGTCCGCACAGCGCTGGGGCGCAGACACACCGACTCGCAGCGTCTGTCTGTCCCGCTGCGAGCCACCGAGGCCGCACCGCTGCCGGCCGTCCACTCTCCGGCCGGAGCGCTGGCCGCTCGTCCACCTGTGGCTTCCCACGTCTTCCGTCACCGTGGCAGGAGGAGGGGTCCTGGCGGTGGGGGCGGTGGCGCCCCTGACTTCCACCCTGACTCTGCTGTGGACGCGTCACAGGTGCCACGGAATCTCATTTCTTTGAAACTGGCAGAGATTTGTTTCATGGCCCAGAACGTGGTCTGTTGGTGAATGTTCCGTGTCCACTTGTAAAAAAGGCATTTTCTGCTGATTTGGGGAGGACGGTCCCAGGGATGTCTGTCAGGTCCACGCGGACGGTGCTGCCCGGGACCCCGCTGCCCATGGGCTGCCCGGGCCCCTCTCGTGACAGCTGGCGGACAGGAGCTGCCTGGAGCTCCACGCCGGGCCTCAGTGGGGGCAGGCACGTTCAGCTGTCTCCCTGCAGAGCGACGCCTCCGCCACAAAACGTCCGTCTGCCCGGCGGCGGCGCCCCACCTGACGGCCACCTCACACGCTGTGTCTTCGGGCTGTGATTTCTCTGTCCTCTTACTTTCCACCCTCCTCGGTTTCTAGATTTAAAATGGGCTGATTTTTTTTTAAACAGCATACAGTTGGGTTTTGTTTTCTTACCCACACTTAACAACTGTCTTGTTTCTGATTCAGCAGGTCTGGGGCGGAGCCTGAGAACCTGCATTTCCAGTGAGGTCCCAGCTGGTGCTGATGCGGCTGGTGCAGGGAGCAGCCCCCCCTGCCCCCCCA
>NW_027528369.1:10222515-10231851 GCF_008692635.1 Crocuta crocuta | reverse complement strand
CCTGAATGAAACTCATGTGTGCAAAACCCAAGTCTACACAAAATATGTCAGGCAATGAAGGTCTGTTTCACAAACTATGACTGTTCTTGCTTTTCCGACACAGCAACCCCGGCAGAAGCTGGCCTCGCGCTCCACGCTCTGGCGGCAACTGAGGGTTGTCCTGCTGCACGTCAGCGTCCTTGGGAAGGGACAGCCAGTCGCCTTGCTGGTGTCCACGGGACACAGCCCTGCATCCCCGCCCCCATCCTGCAGTGTGCTGCTCCCGACCCCACACCCCTGCAACCAGAGTGCCCCCAAACCTTCCGCCTGTGCGCCCATCATGGGCAGAACCCCCTGCCTTCAGCTCTGCATCTTGTGGCACGGGGTGCGCAGTGGGCAGTCTCAGTGGTTTGGTCACTGGAATGAGGATCGGAAAGTCACAAAGCTCCCAGGAGAGCGGATCCACTGTGGAATCCGTGGGCCCACGACAGGCCGGGGGTGGGGGCTTTCAGACGTTGGGGCCACCTCGGTCAAGACTCACCGGGCTGTAGCCCACACGGACGGAACCCTGTGCGGCAGAGACAGGCCTCCAGGCCCCATGCAGGGAGGAGCGGGGTTCCCTGGGGCGTCCCCGCGGCTGGCCCGCGATGGAGAACCGACGCCCCATCCCTGCTCTGGGTAACCGCAGAACACACTGCTCCCAACAGAACCCGAGTCCCAATTCCAATGGACTCACGTGGCAAGAAAAACAGGCCGGCTTGCCAGCGGGGGCTGGGAGGGGAGGCCAGGAGGGACACAGGGAACCCCAGTTACTAGGCGATGGACCCCTCCGTCCCTCAGTAAACAGTGTCTTAATTCGTGGTGATTAATTCAGCGTTTCATCGTAGTTATGAAGCTGGGCACCCAGTGTGTGTAGTTTGGCAAACGAGTTCAACTTGGCCCCCCTTCGCCCGCCTCCACGTCCCCCTCTCCCCAGCGCTCCCCTTTCCAACCAGATGAGTGAAGGGATAAATTACTCCGGAAATGTTTGCGCTCCAATAAGGCATTATCACCTGCCAATCAGCAGATAAGTACAAGGGAGCCCTCGCCTTCCCTTCGGGATTTCTGTGGCCTTGGAACAGCTCACGTGGTCCTGGCACCAGGGCCTTGGCGCAGTGGGCTGCGCGTGAACGGGCCGTGCCCCCGTCCCGCCGCAGCGTTTCGGGCATGAGAAGCCGTTGCTCCGTCATCTAGGGTTCACATGTGTGTTTCATGCAACATCTGGTTTGGATTTAATTGTCTCTCTCTTTTTTTTTTTTCCAAAGCCCCTTTTTTACCCAAACTTGCTACAAAAGCAGATGAGTAAGCGAGATGATGTGCTGGTCATTTGAGTTTTGGTAGATGATGGGATTGTGTTTGCACGGACGGGGCCCAGAAGTACCTACCACAGGCAGCCCAGAAGCCTGCCAGGGAACAAAGACTCCGTGATAACAGGGAGAGAGTCCCCACCTTAACATCTCCTCAGCAAGAGCGCCAAGGTCAAGACATCTTGGAGCAGGCCCCTGTCTGTTATTTCACGGGGGACGGGGTGGTGTGGGAAGCCTTCCACACTGGCCCGGGCAGCCGCCGCCTCCCCACCCCACGTTCTGTTGGAGACGACTCTGGCTGTGTCCGGGGGCCACCTCTGAACCTCACAGTCCCAGCCAGCTCCAATCCATCACACTGTTCCGCCGGCCTCTCTGGGTCCTCCAGAGAAACTCCCGCAATGTCAGTTCATGCTGGGCATCTGCGAAGACAAGCGCACCTGAGGGGGAGCGCGTGAGGCCCTTCTGATGACGCACGTGAGGCTGAGCTTGACGAGCGTGTGTGCAGCCTAGTACCAACAACACGTGGTCACCAGCAACTTGGAGCATTTTACAAGATGCAACTGCTGCCCGGCGCCAGCCGGGTCCCTCCCCTGGGTGCTGGGCGCAGACCCGTGTGCTCACCCGGAGCCAGGCAGGCAGTGTGGGACCCAGGAAGTGGGAAGGAAGCCCGTGTCTGAACCCTAGCCGCCTCTCTTATTAGCGACCTCGTCTTGGAGAAGTCTCCTGACCTCTTTGAAATTAACCCCCTGAGGTCGGAAAACATAGTTTATATGGTTTGAATCTTAAATTTGCTGGGATCTGTTTTATGTCTGAAATACGGTCCATCTGGATGAACGTTCCATGTGCACTGTGCCGTGGGCTGGAATGTTCTAGGAATGCCAACTGGGTACAGCTAATTGGTAACATTTTTTGAGTCTACCGTGTCATCACTGATTTTCTGTCCACTTGTTCTCTAGCTGCTGGGCTATGTCCCCTGTCGTGCAGCCAGACGTGCATTGAGGCGCTGCTGGGAAGAGGATCTGCAGATGTGATTAAGGCCCCTAATCAGGGGAAGAGCCTGGGTGGGCCCGCCCAACTTCGTCTGAGGACCCAGAAAGGCAGGAAGAAGCTTCTGCAGGGAAAGAAGAAGGTCTTCCCACCAACAACAGTGCCGGCTGTGCCTGTGTCTGCGCCACTGCCATCAGGCTTGCGTGGTCGGCCCACCGCTGCGCCAGCCGGTTCCCGACACCGCCAGCCACGACCCTGCTGGGCTCCCATGGAAGCCTCCGGCTGCAAGCGTGCATTGCGCCCTTTCTCCCCACAATGCTACTGGGGCTTTACATGTCTGAAGCTGTTATTAAGGACTCACACATTTAGAATTCGTGTCTTCTAGGCAAACTGATCCCTTTAGCCTGAAAATCGACTTCTTTATCCCTGGAAACTTTCCTTGATACGACATCTACTCTGGCACCAATAGAGCCCCTCCAGCCTCGTACGGGTTGGTTTAGGTGGTTTATCTTTTCCAACCACCTGCTTTCAACCTACATGTGCCTTCCTAGTGAAGCTGCACATTTTGCAGGCAGCGCTTCTGGGGGGGGGGGGGGGGGTNCCCTGCGTTGTCCCATCTCGCCGTCTGTGTCAGCTTTGAGGGTTAGACAGTTCACCCCGATGTAATGTTCACTGCAAGCAGGTTTAAGTCCATCCCCATTATCTGTTCTCCTCTCTGTTCCTTGTTTTCTTCCTCCCACTCCATGGCTTCTTGTGGATTAATTGAGGGACTTATTTTAATGATTCTCCTTTATCTGCACCATGGGCTTATCGGCTACACCTTATTGATTTATTTTTAGCAGGTGTTCTAGAGGCTACAACGTACGTGTGACACTCATCACAGTTTGCCTCCTCATCCTGTTACTCTTGGTCACACACAGTGTGAGAACAACACTCTGCATGTCCCCCTCCCGTCCCTCGGGCTGTTATCATCGGGACCGTACTTCCACATATAATACAAACCCCAAAGTGCGCTGATAGTATTTTTGCTTTGAACAGCGTATTATCATTTCAAGAGATAGAAAAACGAGGAAACTACGTTTTCTGATCACCTGTGCGATAACTGCGTGCGGCAGTTTCCACCCGAGGCCATTCTTCTGCGGAAGGAAACCCTCTCACACGTCTTACAGGGCAGATTCACTGACAATGACTTCCGTCAGGTTTTGCTTGTCTGAACAGTCTTCACTTTGTCTCCAATTGTGAACCATGTTTTTACTGGTCAATGAAGTCATGGTTGAGTTTCCCTTGCTTGGAGCATGTTGAAGACCCCCCGCCCCCCCGCCCCCCGCATCGTTTCCCGGGTGGTGTGGTTCCTGGCAAGAGGTGTCCTGACCCTCACAGCTCTGCTCTGACGTCCACAGGGTCGTTTTCATCAGCTGCCTCTGCCTGTTTCTGCTTTATCCCCGGATTCCAGCAATTTGTTAACGATGTGCCTTCATGTGCATTCTCAGTGTTTATCCTACATGGGGTTTATTTTGCTTATTGGATCTGTGGGTTTATGGTTTCCAGCAAATTCAGAAAACTCTGGCCATTATTTTTTTTAAAACATTCTCTGTTCCTGCTTCTCTCCTTTTTCCAGAACCCCAGCCACACATGGGCTGCAGGACTGGATATTACCCCACAGGGCACCAGACTTCTGTTATTTTGTTTTTCAATCTTTTTTCTCTCTGGTAGGCTTTAAATCATTTTTATAGCTTCAAACTCACTGATCTTTAATTCCACGGTGTTTATCTGCTGTGAGTCCCATCCAGCACATTTTTCATTTCAAATATTAAATTTTCATCTCTTTGAGTTCCATTTGTAACTTTTTTTTATATTTTTCATTTCTCTTCTCATTATGTATTCCTCTTCCTTCCTGAACATGTGGAGCATGTTTCCAATAGCTGTATTAGCATCCTTGTCTGTTAATTCCATCATGTCTGCCACTTCTGGGTCTCTTTCTGTTGATTCACTTTTCCGCCTGATTATGGGTCTTAATTTTCTGCTTTTTTCCATGCATGGTTATTTTTGATTGAATGCCAGACATCACCCACGTCCATTGTTGCTTTTTGGCTTTTGCTGTGCTCCTTTAAATAGTGCTGGATTTTACTCTAGTGTGCAGTCCAGTTATTTGGAATCAGTCATGTCCTCCTGAGATTTGCTTTTAAATGTTGTTAGGGTGGGTCCAGAGCAGACGTCGGTGAAAGCTGATTTACCACCGTTACTCAGAGAATACCCTTCTCAGGTTCCACCTGATGCCAGTGTTTTATAAGGTCCTTCCCACTCTGCCTGCCATAAACACAGACTAGCCAGTCCTGCACGAGCTCCCAGGATTGCTCTGCCTGCCCCTCTGGGCAGTTCCTCCTCACACCTGTGCACTCAGCACGCCCGCGGGGCCCACTCGGTGACACTGCTGCCTCTATTTCATGTCCCTCCTGAGCTGGCTGTGCCGTCACGAGACCTTTGTGTGCTTCCCGCCTCATGCCATCTGCCTCCCAATGTGCGAGGCTGTGCTTTGTCCATCTCATCCCATTTTTCTGGGTGAAAATGTAGTGGCAAGTAAGCCTGTTCCGGTCACTCCACACTGGCCAGAACCAGATGTCCCCAAATCAGTAAAATTTTCAGATGAGTTTTTCTGGTCTAATGTCAGGATGATAATTTTTTATTTTCACATTTTAACCAAAAAGCTTAAAAATCCATTACCCTCTAGTAACATCATTTCATCAGATGATGAAAAGGACATAATCTCAGGATAAAGGGCATTTCCGCCCAAGACAGGACAGCTGGGACTTGACAGTATTTCATAGACTCTCTGCAACTTCCTTATTTGACCCCAGACTGTGAACATTTCCCCCAGGCTGACATTGGAGGACAACACCGATTAGAGATGATGGAGATACCGTGCCCGGCGACAGGCGTGAAGGATGTCGGTGTTACTATTGGGCGTGTGCGTCTGAAGCACCTATTGTAAGCCTGGCAGAATTAACGGCAGGTCTCTGCCTCAGGGGCTGCTGGTGTGCCAGGTGGGTGGGGGCTAGGGTGGCATAGTCAGGACAGGTTCTTGTCACTGAGCTCCTAGGGCAGTGTTCTCCAAAACGTGCCCCACACACGTCCAGGTTCCTCCGGTAAGCATCAACATCACGCTGAATTCCTAACCCGATCCTGTAACAGGAGGCAGGGCCCCCGCCACGGCAGGGGAAGCCACGGCAGGGGAAGCCACGGTCCAGGTGCACTCGGCAGCAGGTCAGGGCGTTTCCCACTACTTGAGGGTTTCCCAGACACCAGTCGTTCACATACTGCTCTGATGACATCGGCCAAACCTCCATAACGCCTACCTCATCATTCCCTTGTCGTGTTTCCTTAGAATCAACTCATTTCCAAAATATCCAAATTTATCTTAAAGAGAAATTGATGTCGCTACTACCAACGGGAAATCGGTATCATTTGCTTAAAAAAAATCAAGGAATCCGTGAAATAAAATATGATGAAAACAATACACTCTTCGTAAAGTCTGGTTAGATGCCCTGCTTCCCGCGACATCCTCCTTCTTCATTAGAAAAGAGACGAGCAATTTTTTTGAGAGGCATTAAAGTCACGATAATAACGAACTTAGCTTCTCTTAAGTAGAATTGGAATTTTGGAAACGTGTCTACAGCTTGTGGTTAAATCTGGCCGACTGAACGTGTGCCATTTTTCTCTGCCCCTGAGCAAACCCAGGATGAGAGCAAAGGAACAGAAAGGGCAAACCCAGAGGGACTGGCGGAGGAGGCACCATCAGGCGGAAGGTGACGGCACAGCTGAGAAGGCAGAGGGTCCACGTGACCAAGAGCAAAGCCATGGAACCTGCGACTTCAGTGCGTATGGCGGTGTTGGGGCGGGGGTGCTGCTGGAAAAATGCTGGTTCAGAAAAAGAACCTTCCAGTCACTTAGGGAGTGAGGAGCCCAGGAATCCCCATCCGTGGGAGTGTGGGGTAAGGTGCTGCTTCCCCGGGCCCGACACAGGAAGGCGTCCTGTCCTGATCGGGGATCCAAAGCACAGTGCAAGGCAAGGGCCAGCGGCCTCAGCCCGTCAGTCAGCCACCCGTCACTGCAGGCTGCGTGCCGGGCCCGAGACCGTGCACCCGTCCCCCCCACCCCTGCTGGGGCCCGGCTTGCACTCTTCCTCGCCGTCAGCTGGAACGAGGAGGGGGGGACAGTCCAGAAAAACCGTCAACCCAAGAGCGAGGACGGCAGAGGCTGGCGTGGGAGGCTTCCCGAGAGGCCCGGCAGGCCACGGGGGGCTCAGAGGTCCAGTCTCACCACTTCCCCCCTGCACACCCAGCACTCAAGAACGACCCGCATGCACCCTGCCGTGACTGCACGAACGTGACCTTCAGGGGCTACCTCCTGACCCCTCGGTGGTTCTGGAAAAGTACTTAACCTCCCGAGCCTGATCTTCGTGAGACCAGGCCCACAGCTCCGGGCTGCGACCGTTGCCGAGTCCTGGTGGGTCCCCAGGCCCACCCCCAGCGAGCTCCCTGAACAGGTACCCGCGGGCCCGGCGCGCATGGGGCACGGGGAGCCTGGACGGGCAGGGAACGAGGGCGGCAGAGCCCTGCAGTGCAGGGCCGACACCTGAGAGGCAGGGCAGACCGGAAACACGGGCACAGCCGTCACCTGCCCACGTGCGCCACAAGGCGAACAAAGCAGCTGGGGGTGCAGGGGGCGGTGGGCATCTGAGGATGAGGCCTGTGAGCAGAGCCAGCGTCGGGGGGGGGTGGTCTGGGCAGAAGGGCACAGGCGGGAGGGGTGCGGACAGGGGTTGGGGACGAGGGACGCCGGAGCCCTCTGGCCGCTCTCCCTGGAGAACAGACCGCAGGCCATGGTGGGGGAACCGAGCAGAACTGTGAGCAAGTGACGGCCAGCGTCCGGGCGGGGGAGGGGTGTGTGGGGTGCAGGGTGAGGGGCGATGCTGGGTCCCTCCTAAAAAGGACACCACGGACCTGCTGAGGGGTGGGGTGCGGGCGGGACAGGCAGGGCTTTGCAGGGTGGTTCCAAGCTCGTGGCTGAGAAGGTGGGAACACGGACTTGCCTGCCTCGCCCAGGCCAGTGGGGGGGGCGGGGGGGGCAGAACCAGAGGTCCCCGATGGGGAATCGTCTTCTTTCCCCCAGAGAACAAGCAGCCGTGCACGTGAGGACAGCCTGCTACCTGTAACTTCCCGCAGCCACGGTCATCACGGTCGGCTTTGCCGGTGACGTCGCCACCACCGTGACGGGGGCGCGAGTGAGGAAGGGGGTGTGCCACGTACGTGCCGCGGCAGGACTGAGGCTCGGGGGAGTGACAGCAAGACTCTGGGGCGGCTCCTCGGGGCGTCTCACCACGACCACATAATGACCTCACAACCATCGGTCAAGCGCTTTGCCGCCCGCTCCGTGGCCCTGGCCCTCCCAGCAGCCGCGGAGAGCAAACGGCTGCAGGCCGCGAGGCGCAGGAGGCCGCGGGACTCCCCCGAGGTCACACAGCGAGTCGGTGGCTAAGGCGCAGACTCGGCCCCGCACCAGCCCCCGGCCCGTCCTCCGCGCCTGTAACACACAGGCCACCAGTGGAGCCCCCAGAGAGATGCTCAACAGTGAGTCGTGGGGGAGTGCAAGCCAGAACCCCCGGGGGCCCCAGCGCACCCACCAGGACAGCCCAGGTCAGGGGCGCTGACCCTGCAGACCCGGAGGCGGCGGGGGGGGGGAGCGGGCAGCGCTGGGGCTTGAGCCGCCCCGTGTGGCCCTGCCTCCCGCTGCAGCCGCCTTGGAAAACGTGTGGCAGTGCCTGTAGCGTGACCCCACGGGGAGCCGGGGGACGGACGCCCACCCGGCTGGCACACGGGCTTCCAGGGGCTCCGTGCTCGACGGTTCGGAACTGGACCCGGCCAGCGGCCCTCCCCGGGTGGGCGGACAAGCGTTGCTGAGCGTCTGCATCGGGGAATCCCACTGGCGGGAAAGGGAGCGAACCGTCAGACGCAGGGCGGCGGGAAAGGACACAGCTGCGCAGAGTCCCATCCCGGGTCCCTGCACCTCAGTGACGTCCCGGAAAAGGCAGCACCGACCTCCAGTGACAGAAATCAGACAGAGGCTGCTGGGGCCAGCAGGGGTCTGTGTGAGGCGGTGAGGCGTGGCGGGGCCTAGCATGGGGTGTTTCTGTGTGTTGGCCACGGTCACGCCGCCGTGCACACGTGGAAACCCGGGGCCGCGGTGGACGGCAAGTTCTGCTGGAGTCGATCCCATCCCAGCGCACGCGCCTGAAGCAGCAACAAAACTGGACGGAGCCTGGCACCTGCCAGAGCGGGACGTGCGTGACCTCCTCCCCCTCCCCCCTCCTCCAGAACAACGCNCACGAGCCTCTGTCCCGGCCGACGCCCAGCCGTCTCTCCAGAGCCGTCACCCAGCAGGTGCTCCCGAAAGCGACTGAGGGAACACATCAAAGAGCCAGCGGCTAAGCTCTAGTGAAGAGAAGCAGAGAAGCAGACACCACTTCTCTGCCCCATCCTTTGGCAAAAGAAAATAGTCAAAGAAAGACCCGTGCGAGGCAGCACGGTCACCTACGGAGCCGTCCCAGACCCGCACGGGAGCGAGTGACAGAGCCCTACCTGTCACAGCGGTGGTGGGTCCCCGCACCCTCTGCTCGGAGCGTGTTGTGAGCCTGAAAAACGTAAGGGGAGAGAACAGTTAATGCCGACGCCCAGAGTCGCGTCTTTCCCAGCGGCGGGCTTCGCTCGGCCTACAACCAGCAGAAAATGTCAGGCCGAGCTTGTACCCGCTCCCACGCCAGAGCTTCTGAGTTTCGGACCGAACGTCAGTCTTTTGAAGTGGAGGCTCTGGTAACACTTGGCTGAAACAACACGGATGGTAAGAGGCTTATAAAAAGGATTTGAAAGGCTACCCGGGTGCCAAGTAGCTCTTACAAAATGCATTTTGATGAGCAACGTGTAAATGAATCAGCTACACGTGGCCCACATTTCCCTGGAAACACCCATGG
>NW_027528369.1:10182613-10222458 GCF_008692635.1 Crocuta crocuta | reverse complement strand
GGGGGGCGGGGGGGGGGGACCGGGGAGGCCGGCTGCATCACAGGTTTTGCCAGACTCCTAATCCTGGGAGGGGCACGTACTTGAAGACATCTGGCTGACATCAAAACACGGCTGGGTTCATCCTTCCTCGAAGCGAATATTATTCTCGTTAAAACACAATCAGATCATCTACTGGGAGGAGCGCGTCATCCCGCGGCGGACAGCGGTGCCCAGAGCCTCCGTGTTGCACAACAGCTGTGCTGTCAGCAGCCCAGCCCGCTCGCGCTCCCCGACGGTCGCTGAGGTCCCGCCTCTGCTGGGGACCCCGCCTTCCCACAGCCAGGGTGAGGGTCAATTTCATGTGTCAGCTGGGGAAGCGGTAGTGCCCAGCCGCGTGGTCAAACGCGAGATGGTGTGACCGTGAAGGTACTGGGTAGGTTCGGGGAGCGTGGGGTCAGCGGGCTCTGAGTGGCAGGGCTCAGTGTTCATACGGTGGGTGGGCCTCACCCAACCAGCTGACGTCCTTACGAGCAAAAACAGTTTTCCCAGAGAAAAAGCAATTCTGCCTCACGACTGTAGCCGCCGCCTCGCCGGTCTCCAGCCTGCTGGCCTGCCCCACACGTTTCAGACTTGCCCGCCCTGGGTTGTTAATATCAAGATGAACTTCAAAAAAATAAAAAATAAATAAATCTCTCTCTCACCCTGCAGGAAGATAGATCGGTAGACAGATGTCGATAGATGATAAAAAAGGAGAGGTACTTGGTAGGTGGACAGCAAGAGAGAGAGAGAGATGAGGGGCGCCTGCCTGGGGGGCTTAGTCGGTTGAGCGTCCGACTTCAGCTCAGGTCATGATTTCGTGCTCTGTAAGTTCCAGCCCTGCGTCGGGCCCTGTGCTGACAGCTCAGAGCCTGGAGATGCTTGAGATTCTGTGTCTCCCTCTCTCTCTGCCCCTCCCCCACTCACACTCCGTCTCTCTCTCTCTCTCTCTCTCAAAAATAAACATTAAAAAATTCAATGAGAGAGAGACAGTAGATAGATACATAGACGGATGACAGACAGACAGGTAGAGCTAGACAGACAGTAGATGGCCCCGTGGCTCTGCTTGGCCGCAGAAGCAATGAGAACCCTGGCTGATGTTCAGAGAAAGCCCGGATCTGTGAACCACACCCCGCCCCCCCCAGCCAGCCCTCGGAAAGCCCCTCACCCACATGGAAGTGTGGACTGGTGGTTAAAAATGCAGACTCTGGTTTCTGCCACGTTCTGGAGCAAGCAGAACAAATCTATGATGAAAACATCAGGACCATGGTTCCCCCGAGGGATGGGGGGCAGACTTATTAGAAAGTAGGGGGCTGTCTGGTGATGGAAGAGTCCCACATCTTGATAATGGGACGGGTCCCACAAGTGTTTGCTTTGGTTGAAACTCAGCAAACAGGAAACCTAAGGTGTATTTCATGGCATAGAAATTTTACCCAAAACATGAATATGGAACTCTAGTTGGTGAAATGTGGGCTCAAGCGTTTGGGGTGACACGTACCAGTGTCTTCAAATGCTGTTTGAAATGCACACTGAAAAAAGATAGATTCGCGGATGGACAGAGGGATGAGAGACAGATGGACACAGACGATGTGAATGTGATGTGGGCATGTGGGTGTTCACCGTAAAGTTATTTTAACTTTCCTGCGTGTTGGACTTTTTCACAATAAAATGCTGGAAAAGAGTACACAGGCCTCGGGCAGCGCAGGCCATCCGCTCTGGGCCGACTGCGCCATGAACCAGCTGTGGGCCGCGGGTCACCTTCCTCACTTCTCTGGGCCTCGGTTTCCCCAACGAAAACTGACGAGCGGTAACAGTGGCCCCTCTAGGATTCACGAGCACAGCACAGTGGGACCAGCCCTGGCACGTGGCAGCACCCGCGATTCTTAGCAGCCAGTTCCCCTCCACACATCAGGAATCTGGCTGGATTTGACTTGCTTAGACAGCTCAGGGCCCCGACCTCCGGAATAAGCACCTCACTGAAGTAAACAGGAGAGGCTGGCGTTCGATTACCTTCAACAAGCGTCAGGGAACAGCCAGTTGGAGGCTCACAGGGACCAGGATGGACAGGACAAGCCACGGTCACCTGGGGGCAGTGTGAGCCAAGGGCTGGAAGGGCCCAGAGGAGGCAGAGGTGTGTTCTATAAGGAGAGGCGATGGGCGGGCTTCACCACGGGCAGGGTTTCAGCACACGGACATGGTTCTAGATTGCTCCATGACACAAGGTCCCGGTCCGGGTTGTTTCTCCCCTCCCTCAGAACCACAGGTACAGCAGATCCCATCTGCCAGCCACCTGGAAACCACACCTGGTGTAGAACGAGACCCCGCCTCGCTGAAAGGGTCCCTGGCCAGTCACAGCCTCTAACGGGCAACCGCACTGTCCAATCAAAAACAGATTCTGCAGGCCACCCTCTGGAAACCCAAAATCCATCAAGGGTTTGGAAGGTTTATACCAACTTAGTCCTGCTTTCTCACCTACTTACTCTGATGACCAGGAACCCACAGAGCTACTACACAGTCTAAAATGATCTGGCCAACAGGGAGATTGTGTTGTAATAAACCGGGACTGTGTGTAGACTCAGAACAAAACTCACAACCAGGTTATCAGTGATGCTCTTATGAACGACTAAGTTTAGTCCACACTCTATCCATCGATCTGGCCATTCATCCATCCACCCATCTATTCAATTATCCATTCATCCATCCACCTATCCATCCATCCATAGATTCATCCCCCATCTATCCATCTGCCCATCTATCTGTCCACACAGACATTCATCATCCAGGCATCCACCACCATCTATTCATCTGCCCCTCCATCCACCCAACCACTCATCCACCCGCCTACCCATCCATCCATCCATCCAACCAACATCTATCTGCACATCCATCCACTTGTCCATCCATCCATGCATCCATTCATCATCCGTCCAACTTTTTTTTAAAGTTTATTTGTTTTGAGAGAAAGAGTACAAGCAGGGGAGGGACAGAGAGGGAGGGAGAGGGAGAGAATCACAAGCAAGCTCTGCACTGACAGCATGGAGCCCGATGTGAGGCTTGAACTCACGAACCATGAAGTCATGACCTGAGCCAAAACCGAGAGTTGGATGCTTAACCGACTGAGCCACGCAGGTGCCCCCAACTTGAAAGAGCCTTACATTACTATACCCTTACTATCCCTGGGGTTTATAAAGTTACAAATCTGGCACAGAGTAGGCACTAAATACCTTCAGACAGCTGGATTAAGTAAATAATGAACAAAAAACCAAGGAAGATAACATTTGTACTCTTAAGGAGCAAGGGAAACAAAAGGGAACGTGATGATTACATTACGGCACAGAGGGGACGTGCTGTGTGATACCATCTTGGTGACAGCGTAACTCAGCAACCAAACCAAGACACTGCTCACAGTACAAAGAGTGGCTAAAAATAATTTTTTAAAATATATACTTTTTTGGAAATATCTAATTATTGTCTGACATTTGTATTTTCTTTATTTCTGGGCCTATGAAACACTTCTACTTAAAATCTATTATCAGCAAGGGGCACCTGGGTGGCTCAGTCGGTTAAGCCTCCGACTTCGGCTCAGGTCGTGATCTTGAGGTTTGTGGGTTCAAGCCCCACGTCCGGCTCTGTGCTGACAGCTCAGAGCCTGGAGCTGCTTCCAGTTCTGTGTCTTCCTCTCTCTCTCTCTCTCTGCCCCTCCCCTACTTGTGCTCTGTCTCTCTCTCAAAAATAAACACGAAAAAAAGTTTTTTAATAGAAAGTAAAATCTATTATCAGCACAAACTATTCCAAGTCTATTACTGTGTATAGTGAAACAAAACTTAACAAAATCCTTTGTACTGATTATGTCACATGTAAAATGTCAAGTGGAAATAATCCCTCCTGCTACACATTCACACACTCTGGTTTTCCCGCACACCCGGCCCTCGGGCTTTCTTCCCTGTTTGCGCATCCTCATCTTCCACCGTCTTCAGTGCCGGATGTCGGGACTGGAGGCCGCAAAGGGGTGGACGCCCCAGACCGAACCTGTCTGTAACGCGTGCGCGCCGTGCACGCCGGCTGGCGGGCTGCGGGCTTTCCCCCGGGGCCGCCTTCTCCACACCAGACGTCTGGACGCAGGGTGGGCATCGCCTCTGCTCTCCATTCACAGAACCCAGTCAGCAAATGCTGCATAGACCCAAACTCATCAAACAAGTCGTCCTGCGGATCCTTCTGAATGTTTTGCCAAATTAGAACGCTTGGAACCCTAGACGGTCTCCGTGACGTTCCAGTTGGGTACAGAATATAAACACAGCCAATTTTTAAATGTGGACTTGGTCAGAAGATCCTTCCAAAGGGACGTCAGGGCGCAGCTCACCCGGCCGGCTCCCTGTCCTTTTCAGAAAAGCATTCCAGCGTCTTCTGTGAACACGCCTTCCCGGTGTTAACTGGGCCGCACCGAAAGCTCCATGGAAGAGAAGTTTTCCAGCACTGCATTCATTGAAAACTTTGAAGTTTCCAGTGGATTTCAATAAATGGAACCAAAATGTAAAGGACGCATGTACAAAACAACACTTTGTGACGCTGGGCCTCTCGGACGCCAGACTGATGTCAGGTGGACCACAGAAGCATGGACCGCCTGCGGCTTTTTGTTTTTTAATCCAAACTCACTTCATCACACAGGTTTTGTGGTCCAGGCTGAACAGAGACGCATTGTGACCACCCCGGCTGCTGAGGGGACTGGGAGAAGATCCCGCGTGATCAACCGCGGGTGGGCTGCACCGGCGTAACCTGCGTAGCGTAGCTCTGACTCCGGAGGCTCAAGTTAGCAAAAACATTGTCTTCCCCCGACGCATGCCCCACCAACATTTGAACTGGTCGTCACTGGTGCAAAAATAAATCACGCACCTTCACAACTGAATTTTTAAACCGAATCAACGAAAGCCCTTCTATTTCCCATGCCCCCCACTCCCCCTGCTGGCTGGCAGCCTGCGGGCTCCGTGCCTTAAAAATAAATCCATCTTCAGGGCGCCTGGGGGCTCAGTCGGTTAAGCATCTGACTTCAGCTCAGGTCATGATCTCAAGGTTCTTGGGTTCGAGCCCCGCGTCGGGCTCTGTGCTGACAGCTTGGAGCCTGGAGCTACTTCGGATTCTGTGTCTCCGTCTCTCTTGGCCCCTCCCCGGCTCGCACTGTCTCTCTCTCAAAAAATAAACATGAAGAAAATCTTTAAAAATATAAAAGCATTTTTAACATCCTTAAATTCTAGCTGGATTCTCCTGCCACCCGTCTCGGGGACTGATGCTTATTGTCTTTGTCGAAAAGGGAGACGGTGAGTGCTAAGAAAACTAGTCAACGCCCGACTCAGTCTTGGCTGCTCACAACTGCTGGGCTGAGTCCCTTCTGTGGGACCCAGGACATCTGGATGCCGCCATGTAAAACCACCCACATCGGACGTGGGAAACACCAAGAGGCACGCTTGAGGAAACTGAGTCACAGAGAGGGAAGGCATGCTACTCAAGGTCGCCCCAGCCGCAGTGGGAACAGGACCCCAGGGGCGCACCGCCTCCACCATCACACAGGGGCTGGGTGAGCAGAGGGGCCGCCCGGCTCCAGGGGACAGCAGTCTGGCCCCCACCGCTCGTGACGCGGCGCGGAGCCCACTGGCCGCATGGCTACGAAGACAAGAAAGCTCTTGCACAACAGGAAACTTAGAACATCCCCTAGAATATGGCAAATAATTTTAAATTATGGTTAAGACTGTTAAGATAAATATTTAGAGGTTTTGATGAAATGCAGCTCTGTTTCGGAGGAAAATGAAGTCAGGAAACAGGCTTAACTGCTGCTCCCGCTTCCGGAAGCTGTGCTGGGTGCCGGAGTCACCTGGGGGGAAGCTGCTCTCCCTCCCCCTGNGGCCATCCAGACAGTCCCTCTCCCTGAGGCCCGGCAACCCCACTGAGCACACCTGTGCACCCGGAGCCCCTGCCCCTTCTGCGCGAGATGAAGAGGGTGGCCGGCCCTGGGCCACCCGGAAGGCCAGGCGCTGCCAGGCTCGTGCAGAAAGTTCTGTCTCCCTCCTTTCCACAGATCTCCACAGGCGAAGCGACCACGCCAGTGCCCGCGAGGAAACTGAGGCCAGCCCGGCTCGGCACGCCCTCCCGGGCAGCGGGCAGCCCTCTGCACGGCCTCTGCAGGGTGTCCTGTCCCTCGGCTCCAGCCCACGCCGTCCAGGGTGCTGTGAGACCCGAGGGCCAGGAAGCCGGCGCTGGGGTCCTCGTCCTGACAGGCCCGGGGGGGGGGGGGGCCCTGCAGAGGAGAGCAGGGGGCAGAACCAGTGGACCCGTGGCTCCGCGGGGTGGCGTCAGGCTCCGAAAGGCACAGAAAGCCTCGTGTACTGTCCTGGAGGAGGGAGGAGCCAGGTGCCTCTCTACGCAGGTGAGGGAGGTACTAGAAAGTCCGTGCTGGCAGAGGGAGGCATGGAGCAGAATGAGCGGGAAAACCTGGGTCCGAGGGGCCAGCCTCACACCGACCAGCGTTCGGCACGGCCCCGGGAGCGCCCACGGCTGCCAGGGCTCCGCCCCGACCAGGCTGGCCAGTCCCTGCCCTTGTGGGGGCGCACGGTCCCATCGCGGTGACAGAGAGCCGGGGACACTGAGGGCTGGCGCCTCAGAAGAAGGTGTGAGCGGACACGACGGCGGCACCAGCGCCAGCACCGTGGGCTCGGTCCAGGAGGGGCGCCCAGAGGGTGGACCCGGCCCCCCTTCCCCAGCCCCACGGCGGACCAGATCAACCTTTCCTGAGGGCACCTACCCACTGTGGCATTTTTGGTTCCCGAGAGGGTCTGCACAGTGTGCTTCTGAGGCCTCGGGAGCCCCTGAGAGAGGGGCCCTGCCCACCCAGGAGGGCGCAGCACCCGCTCCTGGCGGGAGTGGGGGGACAAGGCACAGACGCCCCGTCAGCCACCGCAGACGGGGAGGGACTCTCACCAGGACGTGGGAGCAGCTGCGAGCAGGTCCTCCCTGCGGCTGGTGGCAGGAGGACCCCGCGTGACACAACACGGCCACTCGGCCCCAGGAGGTGGCCCGCAGGGGCCTGGAGCCCCCCCACCGGAGTCTGGAGGCGCTCCGCAGAGCATGGAACATTCTCGTGGGAGGAACACGGAACACCGGGCCTTTGGGAAACTGCTGGGGAAGCCTGCGGGCTGGGGGTCCTCGCGTCAGCCCCCAGCCGGCCGCCTGGAGGGTTCTGGAAGCCTGGCAGCCGGGCCAGCCCCACGCAGGAAAGAAATGCATCCTGGGCCCAGGGAAAAGTGGGGCGAAGCGGCCGCCCTGGAAACGCTGTTGGGGCCATGTTTTCCCCGAGCCTTTGTTACCAAGGACATCTTGTTCCAAACCCCGGCCCCTCACCTGAGATCATCGTCCCTCTCCGTGAAAAGACAGAGTCATTCTTTCCATCCCTGCCGGCCAGGTTGGCGGTGCGTGGGCCAGGGCGCGTTGGCATGGCAACGGGATGGCTGCCCCGGCCTCGGCGGCAGCGCGTCCTGCAGGAACCAGCCTCCCCGAGCCCACGCAGCGCTCCGTGCCCGGCCGTGCGCGGGGGGCTCCTCTCACCAACTACGGCACGGAGCCCTCGTGACGGCATTTGCACGCGGGCTTGCATCTTCACCCCGAGTGTGAAAACAGAAATCTGCCCCCTGAACCCTCACGCGAACGGACAACCTGATTTTTGACAAGGGCGCCATGGCTGCTCGGTGGGGAAAGGACGGTCCCTTGGCAGTTGGGGCTGACGGGGGGACACCCACGGGCCAGAGAATGAAGCGGGGCCCCGGCAAAACAGCACATTCAAAAATTTAACTCGATAAGGCTCCAGGAGCTGAACACAAGAGCTAAAACCGCAGGCGTCGGAGAAGGTGAAGCTGCAAACCGTCATGCGCTTGGGCTGCACCGTGGCCTCTCTCAGACACGACATCAAAACTAAGCAAGAAAATGTTTTAAAAGTAGGCATATTGTACCAAATCAAAATGCCAGATTTTGGACACCATCGAGAAAGTGAAAAAACACAGAATAAGAATGAGAATGAAAATCATCTTTCCGACGGGGGACTTGTATCCAGGATATCTGAAGAAATCCCGCAAGTCCATGATGAAAAGACGAAGGAGATACTCACACGGGCACAAGAAAAAAGACATCCCCCCCTCATTAGCGACCGGGAAACGCAAACCAAACCATGAGACACACTTCCTGCTCGTTTCAGTGGCTCCAGTCGAAGGACAGTCAGTCACATCCGTAGGACGGGTAATCAGAACCCTCACTCAGTGCTGGTGGGGACGGGAAGGAGGCAGCGCCCCGTGTGACGTCCCCCCAAATGCGAGACGCAGAGGCACCACGCAACCCAGCAGCTCTGCTCCTAGACGGACGTGCACCCAAGAGAGATGAAGACACGTGTCCACGCGACTGGAACACAAACGTTAGGGGCAGCATTATTCACACCCGCCCAAATCCGGAAACAGAAGCGTCCACCAAACTAACGGGTAGACAGCACGGCGTGCTGTGTGCTGGGGTCGTACCCGCTCTGACGATGCCCTCCCACGAGACTCACGTCAGCAGGTGCAGGCACGGCCACGTGGCCCTGTCTACCGTCCTTTCAGATCACGTGCCCCGACACTAGGCCTTGACACTGAAGGCAGACGCCCCAGGGCCAGCGAAGGTTGGACCCGGGGGACAGTCCACCCTCCCGTGAAGAGGCCAACCACGGGGGCAGTAACGGCAGTTGGGGTGGACGGGGACAGAGTTCCCGTGTCCTGCTCGGCATCCCCTGGAAGCTTCTGTATTCCGTTCCACACAAACAGGTGTGGTGTCTCAGATGAAGGCGGTCGGAGGACATGGGGGTCAGCTGAGTGTGTGCCTGATGCGGGCCTGGCGCAGACAGCCCTCGAGGCCCTACTGTGCGGCGGGCGCTGAACAACTGTGGAAAATACGGAGATGACTACGACAGTCTTTCCGCAAGTACGTTCTTCTAGTGTTTTTCTTGCAAAACAGTGGGCAGTGGCCGTCGCGTGGGCACACGTGTCCGGGAGGAGTCTACGTCCTCCGCCGCTAACGTGCCACACGGGCTCCGCAATGTTTGTGGTTCAAGTGACGGTCAGGAAAATGGAACAGCGAGGTTCGAAGTGTGCTTGGTAACAGCTCCTGGCTGAAGAGGCTCCGTGGTTTGTGTCTCACCTCCACTCTGGGAACACCGAGTTCTGAAATACGGCTCCCGGTGGCCTCTTCCATTTCCATGAAGGCCGCGACGGCAGTCCACTCCGTCCGCAGGGCAGTGAGCGTAGCCCGTCACAACCCCCGTGCTCCGTGACCACACGCCGGGCACTGCCGACCGTGGCAGCCCGCCCCACGCAAGCCGTGCTGCGCCGGGGAAGGCAGCTCTCGCTCTGGCCCCCTCTTGCTCGTGACGGGTCTGGGAGAGGAGAGCTCGCTGCAAACGCACGTAGTTTACGTGCTGTCTCGCCTCCCGCACAGCACTGCGCGTGGGCGCTCCCCACGCCTGCCAGGGCCCGGCCCCCACCGGCGGCCAAGCACCGCGGGACGGGTCCTCCCGCTCTGACACAGGCCCCCGGTTCTTCCCGCCTGGCCCAGCCCACTGGTCTGACAGTGGGGAGCAAAGCAGAGCTGGGCAGGCCAGGGGTCGTGGCTGCGGGCACCCAGGCCCAGACCCCCCACTCCTGAGTGGATCCGGTGGCCTTTCCGTCACCGAGCATTCTGTCTCCTCTCGGCATCAGAACTGCCAGCGCTCAACTAAAACCAAGAAGGCCCCGTGTACGCGTCAGATCGACACAGTTAAGGAGGGACGTTAACACAGGACGCTGCCAGAGGCGGAGACGTAACTGGATGTCTAAAGTGATTCGCCAACGCTTAAGAAGCACGCGGATGCCACAGTCATGCTCCTGCGCGAGTGCGTAGGAAGAGATGAGCAGCACAACGTTATTGGAAACGGGAAAATCAGCGTGATCAGCAGGGGGCAGGTCAGAGCCGGGGGGGCTCACCCTCATGGCCCGTGCAGAGGAAGGGGGCAAGGCCACACAGGGAAACGGAGCCACGTGGGGTTAGCCGAGGGACGCGCGGCTGTGGGTCAGGGTGTGCAGTCCCACCCACTGGTACAGACACGAAGCCGAGCGCCCCTGAGTCTGTGCGGGCGTGGAGGGTCTCCCGCCGGACGTGCGAGAAGCAGGAAGAGGGAAGGAAGGAGGCTGGCGCTTACGACCCACTCCCAACAGCACACACGGTCACATGCGCGCTGTGTCTCCTGAGGGCCTGACGAGTGGGTGGGGCCGCGCAGTCCCTGCCAGATGTCGTGTCCTCAGACGGATGGGAAAGAGCCCCGTCCGTCTTTCCCAGCACGCCGGCTCGACGGTAAGAGCCTGGCATTTCGTAAAGATGCTCAGAAGGGTGGAGGGGCCCTAGGGGGAGACAGAGGGAACCAGAATGATGAAGACACAGGCTCCCGCCTGTTGGGGACTGAACGTGTGCAGCCCTGTCCCCCATCATGACAGCATTTGCAGGCGGCGCCTTCGCGGAGGTGTTGCATGCGGTGCAGGAGAAGTGGGGTCCCTTCAGGGAGGGGCTCTGCCTGCGATCACGCAGAGAACACGGGGACAGAGACCTTGGCTCATCTGGAAGCTACCAGCATGCACCTGCCTCTCACACCTCCAGGCCCGGCGTGCGCCTGACTCTTGCATTTCCAGGCCCTGGGACCAGGATGGAGTAACTGCTGTTTACGCCCCGCCGTGGTCTTGTGCGTGGTCTCCTGCCGTGGCAGCCGGAGCTGACCCTGTGTCTGGGGAGCTGGCCGACGGCGGTGGCCCCTCCAGGCCCACACAAGTCCCGCATCCAACAAGCAAAGGTGGGGATCCCCCCGGCCCTGTGCTTGGGGGGGGGGGGGCATCTTTCTGCCCGCTTGGATAAAAATCCCCAGGGCAACTGGAAAACGCCGCCTCATCTTCCCATTTGCTTTTTCTACGCACAACACCAGGGATCTCACCCCACAGATGTCAGCATCGCGTGAGATGCGGGGAACCACCCAGACTGTCCTGATTTATGTGCAAAGGGGCCGGGGAGGAGTTTTGGCCAACGGTGCACAGTGGAGCCCCGGCACCTCCCCCCCGTGACGGCAAGAGAGGCTCCGCCTGGAGATCGCTGGTGTGGAGCCGCACTTCAGTCCCCCCACGCCCCCCGCGTCCTCGGCTGGGGCGGGAGGAGGGACCGCCGTGGCCTGCGCGTAGGCTTCCTCTACACCGGGGCCCTGCCGACCTGCCTGGGGCAGCCCCAGGTCCAGAACGACGCACCCTCTGATGGGGAGGGGCCCCCCCACGCCGTCCCCAGCCCGGCACGGATGTCAGTACCGGCGGCAGACGCCAGCCCAGGTCAGCGGTGCGCAGGCCCGGGGTGTGGGCGGCACGGAGGAAGCAGCATGTGGAGCAAATCCCCTGGACAGAAACTTGCTCCCCGTCCAAAATCACCACTGGAAACCCAAATGGTTTAAGTCTGGCAGCTCATCAGACAGCCGTTTGTGAAGAAACACGGAACGGACGGCCACAGCCGTGGACCGGCTCCCGGTGCCCTGTGTGCCTCTTGGGAATCTTCGAATTCCCAGCAAGAGACAGCTTCCCTGGAAATGAAGCTGTTTTCAAGGGAGGGAAGGGGTTTACTGACTGGTAAGTAATTCTTGCATTAAACACACACCACACACACACACACACACACACACACACACACACACACATACACCCCAACCCAAAACCCCAAACTTCATCCAGAGACCCAGGTAGAGGTTAATGATTTTTCTGATGAGCACAGACGTCAGGATAAAGTATTTCCGAGGGCGCCCCTGCTCCGGGTGACTCAGTCGGGTCTGGCACTGCCGCAGGCCAGGGTGGGGGACCCGCGGGGAGGGAGGCAGCACGCCCGCCAGGCAGGCCTCAGCCGCACGGACCCTGCACCTCTGCGGCAGCCAGAGTCCACAGCTGCCGAGACACAGTTCCGGCTGGCACCCCACGTGAGGAGCACCCCCCCATGTGAGGTAGCACCCCATGGCAATGTCGGGCAGCTCCGGGGAAACCCGACAGCCTGCCTGCGGTCCACACGTGCTGCGCGCTTTTTCCGCCACCACAGCCCCTCGCGGACGGTCACACATCAGCGCTGGAGCAAAAGTGGCTGGTGCAGGTTTTAGCCAAACGTTCGCGGTTTTCCAACACGTCCTACAGCGAAATCTCTCTTTGCTGCATTTCTCAGGGCTGTTTCCTGTCAATGTTCTAAGAGGCCCGGGCTCCTCTGCACAACTGCCCCCCACCCTCGCCCCTGCTTTCTCTAGAACCGGCTCTCCAGGGATCAGCCCACTCCCCGGCCTCCCGAGCATGGGGAGGCAGGAATTTTAATTTTTTAAATTTTTTCACTGTGTGAGGGAACGGAGAAAAATCTACGCTGGGCGAAGGAGAGTTGTTAGCCTCTCTGCAGAAACACACCTTTTACACACATCTCGCTTTGTCAAGAAAAGTGTTTTCCGCGTTTCTAGGGCTCCCAAATTGTCACTTAAAGCCGGTTCTGTGCTTTCCTTCTGGTAACTTGAGTTCGGCCGGATGAATGTGCTTCCCACCCAACTCTGGGCTCAATTTCTCATGAACTGAAGTTCAATTCAGAAGTTGCCAGAGGAGGGGCGCCTGGGGGGCTCCGTCGCTTAAGCAGCCGACTTCGGCTCAGGTCGTGATCTCAGGTTCGTGAGTTCGAGCCCCTCGTAGGGCTTATGCGTCAGCGCAGAGCCCATCTCAGATCTTTTGTCCCCCTCTCTGTCCCCTCCCCTGCTCACACCCTCAAAAATAAATGAACGTTAAAAAAAAAAAAAATAGTAGTAGTTGCCAGAACGCAGACTCTCCCCAAAGGGCAGGTCCAGTTGCGGGGAACGTTCACAGAACCCGTGGGAGCACGGAAGTATTCGCACAGTGAATGCTCACAGCACTGCAGTCCGCATGGAAGACACTAGAACGGGGGGCGTGGCAGACCTCACTGTGACAGATGATGACCACAGGTGCACCTTTTCAAAGTCTGTTTCTTTTGAGACCCAGCGCGCTCCAGCACGCACTGGGAGGGGCAGGGACAGAGAGGGCGCGAGAATCCCAAGCAGGCCCTGCGCTGTCAGCGCAGAGCCCGGCGAGGGGCTCGAACCCATGAACTGCAAGATCGTGACCTGAGCCGGATGGTCAACCCACCGAGCCAGCCGGGCGCCTTTGCAGATGCACCTTCAACACTGTACCCGGGGGGAGCCTCATGCACAGGCCGTGTCTCCAGGGACTTTTCAAGGACTGTGGGTGACGGGCCACAGCCCCAGACAGAGCAGGGGCCCCGCAAAGTGACACGGGCTGCGAGCGGGGGCGACTGGGCCTGTTCTGGCTCATGGCTCCACCGGGGACGCACGCGCACACGCCGGCAAACCCCGGCAGCTCCGGTTTCCATAGTCTCGTGTTGCTAAGCGACTGAACGAGCCGGGCGGGCCCACAACGTCGGCCCCAGTTCTCAGAACCACTAACGAGCTACAGGGTGGGGGCGTTTCTCCGTCTCAAGTAACCAAGTCACTCTGGACAAAACAGATCTTTTCTTGTTTGCTTTTGTTGTTGGATGACAAGAAGTGTCCAAATACCCACCACGTTCATAATACCATGACGATCCGTTGACTTTTTTGCTTCTGACTTTTTGCTTCCTTTTTTATGTTAAATAAATAAATTTTTAAAAAGCTGGGTGATGCATCCTCGCCAGGCCTGCCAGCCCCTCAGCCACAGGTGTCCCGGATGCCGCCGTCACCAGCGTGCCACGTCCAGCGGGCACAGCTGTCCGGTGTCTGCATGGGCGCCGGGCTGGCAGAAGGCTTTGCCTTGCAGGGCTCCCTCTGAAGGGCCTGCTCGGCGTTTCAGGGCCGCAGGGTGCTGCGCGGGCTGTGACCACCTCCCGGGCCTGGGGGATACACACCCGTGGCCTCTGCTCTCAGTCTCTCCCCTGCGTCACTGCACAGCTGCAGAGGCCACTGAGGGGGGGCAGAGTCCAGTGCCCCCCGCCGCCCCGGGATCCTGTGGCACTTCTTGGGTGCTGATGACCCTTCTTGTGTCAGTGTCGCCTCCTCACTGTTAACACCGGCTCCGCACTGTGACGGCTTGTCAGCTGCGGGCCCCACATCTGTGGGGCTGGTTTTCCCCGCGTGCGGCCCGAGTCCCCAGGGCAGGGGCAGGGCTGGGGGGTGGGAATGCCCCCTAGCGGACGGGCGGTGGCGGGTGAGGAAGGGCCCCGTGGCCCCCAGCACCTGCGCTCTGCAGCAACAAAACGGGAGTGAGCAGCTTCCNTAAGGGTCCAACTCTTGATTTCGGCTCAGGCACGATCTCGGCGATCATGATTTTGAGCCCCACATCGGGTCTGCACGGACGGCGTGTGGAGCCTGCTTGGGATTCTCTCGCGTGCTCTGTGCCCCTCCCTGCGGGCACGTGCACACATGTGTGCGCCTTCCCTCAAAATAAATGAATAANGATTACCACGCGATCCAGAAATTCTAGTCCTGGGCGTATCCCCCAAAGAACTGAGAGCAGGGCCTTGGATGGAGATTTGCACGCCCGTGTCCACAGCTGCATTACTCACAATAACTCACGTGTCTGCCGACGGATGGATGGTGAACACAGCAGAGTCTCTGCGCACAACAGAACACTGCCCGCTTCACAAGCAAGGACGTGCTGACGCCGGCCACCACCTGGGTGAGCCTGGAGGACATTGCGCTGAGATAAGGCGGACACTCAGGGACAAACGCTGTAAGGTCCCCCAGAGGACTGACTCTACAGAAGGAGCAGATGGGGAGCGGCTNCAGAGGGGCAGTGTGTGGGGGGGGAGGGGGTGGGGACACTGCATGACAACGTGAATAAACCTGAGGCCCAAGAAACGTACGCTGACAAATGGTTCAGATGGTGAGTTTCACGTTATGTGTATTTCACTCCAATAAAAAATGAATAAATAAATAAATAAGAGTCCAGACAGAGTCCTTCCTCTCAAGCCCCTATTCATCCAGCCTCTCCTGGGCATTGCGGGTTCAAAACCTAAAAGTCCACAGCTCCCACGTAAGACCCACCCAGCTTTTAATGAGCCCTGCTCACGTGGCACTTTTAACGATCTGGGCAGAGGTTTTTTGCTGTGTGGTCAGAAGACCACCTACGTTCAGCGGAGTCATCTGGGGGCCGATTTACAATGCAGATTCCTGGGCACAGCGCCAGGCTCCGAACCCGTGTTGGGGCAGAGTTGCCTCGTAACAAGCCCTTCGTGTGATCCTCATGACAGAGCAGGGGGCAGACCCGTCTTCTACTCAGACGCTGTGGACTGCCTTTCAAAATATCGATTTGCAGACCCCAAACCTGGCCCCGATGGCAGAAGCCCAGGGCGGAAGGACACGCTGTATGCTTTTCATGAACACCTTCTGTAATATTTCCAGCCCCCAGATCTCCAAACTCTAATAACCTTTGAAAAAAAGGTGTTAATCTAGAGGTGACCCCCAAATTTTCACTAATGGTGAGAATTCACAAAAGCTTCGAGAGACCAATAAACTCCCCCCGCCTCCCACTTGATGGTGAGGCCGCCCGGCCAGCCGGTGCGAGGCCCGGAGCCCCGCCAGCAGGTCGCCTCCACGGTGGCCCAGATCACTGCTCCCCGGGGGCAGCCGGCTACCACACCGAAGCGCGGATCTCCCCTTCTAGGAGCCGGTCTCACCTGGCGCCCAGCCTGCGGGCCGAGGAAGTGGTGGGCGGGCCCCTGGAGGGAGGGGGCGGCCGCACACTGAGCCTGGAGGTCCACGGCCGGCCCGGAGCATCGCAGCCACGCAGGAGCTCACCAACCACAGTCTCCTTCTCTCCTGCGGGGAGGGAGCGGCACCCGGAGCCCAGCTCCCAGGTCACAGCCAGCGAGCCCCCCGGGGCCAGCCGGCAGACCAGTGGGCGCTGAGGCCAGCACGGAACCAGGCCGGGGCAGGGGAAGAGCCTCCCGGCGGCCGCGGTCACCCACCCCGGGTTCTGCTCCAGGAAGCAGTTTCCCGGCGTTATTCTGCACCCAGAGGAGAGGATTGGAGTGTATTCACAACAGCCCCTTCAACAAGGGCCCCGAGAAAACCACCAGCTTTGAGGGAGTTGTTAGCCTCCTCTTTGGGTCAATCAATAAATGGCTTTTGAGCCCGCAGATGTGCCAGGGTGGGGAGTGCCTGCCTGCCCGTGGGAAGTGGCAGATACCGGGCACGTGACACCCGGCGGGTTTACGTTAGCTGTGCAGTGAAGCCCCAGAGGACAGCAAACGGCCTCCACCCTGAGAAGACGCGCAGGACCGGGGCTTTGAAGGATATGTAGGAGTTCGCCGGGTACAAGAGTTTAAAGGCCTGCTCTGCCTCCCGTTTTCTGAGGAAGCATTTGGGACCTAAAGAGAGAAAATAATGTGCCCACCATGGGCTGGTGCTGACACTGAAACTGGGAGCTGGGGGCCCGGGCGGCTCAGTCAGTTAAGGGTCAGAGCCTTGGTCTCGGCTCAGGCCATGAGTTCGAGCCCCGCACGGGGCTCTGTGCTGGCAGCATGCAGTTTGCTTGGATCCTCTGACTCCCTCCTTCCCCGCCTCTCCCCTGCTCACGCTCTGTCTCTCTCAAAATAAGCAAACTTTAAGGGAGGAAATAAAGGACCTGGGCGCTGAGATCTGATGGCTGTGGGTCCTCGGGAGCTTTGTGAGGGCGTGGACTTCGGAGGTGAGGCCACCTGACACGTGACCCCTCTACCTTGGGGGAGACGGGCTCTCAGCTCGAGTCCCAGGCACAAGCTCTGTTGACTAAAGCCCTCTCCCGCGTGGACCCGGCCGCGCAGAGGCTGGCGGCTCAGAGCAGGGCCGACGGGGAACAGGGCTGGGGACCTGCTGGTCTCTGCTCTGACGCTACGGTTCTGGGGACCAGACAAGTGTCACTTGCCGAGGGACAGACACCAGCCCCACAAATGAGGGGGTGACCGGATGGCCGCGGGCTGCTCCACGAGAAAGGACATGGCGAGGGGCCCAAGCGCCCCGTGACCGCGGGGGATCTGGGCCCTTTATCACGGCTGCGCTTTGCCACGTGAGGCCCCGTCGTCACAGGCTCCAGGGAGCACACCGTGGACCCCTGCATGGACCTCTCTGGGGCCGTGGCGCATTCGCCCCGGCACCCCCGATGCCCAGGGACACTCTCAATGCAGCTGGCCTGCTGGCCCTAAGCCTAGGACTGCCCGTTTGTCCCCCCGGCCCCCCCATCCTGGCTGCTCCGTGAACACCCTGCTCCCTCACTATTGCCTGAGAAGCCACCGGAGGAGGCCCCAGGCCTCTGTGTGACCCCTTTTCCCACTTGCAAAGGTGTCCCTCGGGCTGCAGGCCTCCCCATCCCGTCCCGGGATGTCATGACCTCTGCAAACCGACAGCCAGAGAGCTGGGCCTGCACGGATGCTGAGAGGCCTCCCTCCTGCGCTGCTTCCGGCCCTGGGGGGCCAGGTTCTCCCCCGGGGGCCTGAAAATCCCGTGGGCACTGGAGGTGGGCGGCACAGGCCTCCCTGAGCCCAGCCCTGGCGCTGCCACGGGGTGCACACGCATGGGCACACACACACGGGCACACTCGACCGCTAAGGGGTCCTGGGGGGGCGGGCACCAGTGACGAACGAGGCCCGGGAGCCGCGGGATGAAGAGGCAGTGACGGCAGAGAGAGAGGAGAGAGACAGACAGACAGAGCGTGAGCAGGGGAGGGGCAGAGAGAGACAGCGAGAGAATCAGAAGCAGGTTTCAGGCTCTGAGCTGTCAGCACGGAGCCCGACCCGGGGTTTGAACCCATAAACTGTGAGATCATGACCTGAGCCGAAGTCGAGGCCCAACTGACTGGGCCGCCCAGGTGCCCCCCAAAATAACGTTTGTAATCTTACAGAGATCACAGCGGCGTGTAAATGATGCCTGTGCTGTGAGACACTTGGGAACATGTAGGAAATGACCCGAAGCTGCTGCCCCCTTCCACCTCCTCAGCTTAGGTTAAACCGAAGGCCAGGGCTCTGCCCTCTCGGCACCTCACCAGGCCGCACGGGTGCCGGGGGAGGGCTCAGAAAACACAGATCTTGAAGATTCCTTGGTTCAAAGGCACAAGTCAGCCTGAAACAATCCCAGGGTGGCACAGTGACCGTCTCGTCACATCCGTCCCTGAGGACGGGGATGAACTTGCACCACGAGGTGCAAACGGTGACCGCAGCTGGAGGGCACGGTGGGTTTCCTTCCCCCGCCGGACAGAGGCCGCTGGCGTTAACCGCGAGTGATCCTGCGTCCTGTCGCTGCCTGTGGATGGGACCCCAGGGGGCCAGGGGGACACCTCACGGCAACACCGCACGCGGCCCCTGAACTTAGACACCCGACCAGCGAGCAGACGGCCACACCTGGCAGCACCTGCAGCTCGGTGGGGACAAGACCCCGCCCTGGGCCCCCGCTGACAGCACCGGGGTCCAGTCTCCCTTCCCCGGAGGCTCCCCAGCCCAGGGCGGCTCTGCAGCCGGGATCTTCCACACCAGCCTCAGACTGTCCATCTCCCCCCTTCTCTTCCAAATTCCCATCCCTGCCTGATTCGGGGGGTTCGCCACCCTTCCAGGGAGGACACAAAATGCACATCAGCGTCCGGGAAATGGCACCCTGACTTAGTTTCATACTAAAGCGTACATGACTCACTGCAGACTCCTCCTCCAAGCCCAACCCGCAGCCTGGGCTTCTTTCCATGAAAGCCTTCACGGGCCTCCGAAGTTTGGCCCCTCCTCCCCCTCCTCTACCCCTTTGTTCTTTGCTCCCCAACTTGAGAACTGCCCCCAAATCCTGTCTCCCCACTTTCTAAAAAAAAGTTTATTTTGAGAAACAGAGACAGTATGAGTGGGGGAGGGGCAGAGAGGGAGAGAGAGAGGCAGGGGAGGGGCAGAGAGAGAATCCCAAGCAGGCTCCACGCTGCCAGCACAGACGGAGCCCAACACGGGACTCGACCTCACGAACGGCAAGATCATGACCTGAGCCAAAACCAGAGGCAGCGCTTAACCGACTGAGCCACCGGCGCCCTCTGTCGCCCTTTGTGAAGTGCCCCCACTCCCCTCCTCCCACCCACGTCCCATCTCCCCACCTTGTGAACTATCCCCACTTCCTGTCTCCCCGCTTTGTGCTGGCCTGCCCCCACGTCCTACCCCGCTTCCAGCCCCCCACTTTGCTCCTGCTCGTGCTGTGCACCCCAAGCGCCCCGGCTGCCCCCCGCTCCCGCGGGCGGCGTGACTGTTCTGCGGCATGTCCCCTCCTGGGCATAATCGCCTCTCTCTGCGTCTGTCCCCAGAAGCACGGGCCCTGCTTCCGCCCTCTGCCGTCTCTCCGCGCACACCGCTGGCTCTCCGCAAATGTGACGGGAAGAAGGGGGGCGGCGAGGCCCGGAGCCCCAGGGCCAGATTGTCCACGAGAAGGCGGCTGACACGCACACAGAAGCTGCAGCAGGCCCTTGCCCTGGGGGAGGACCCAAAGTGTCACTGTCCCGGAACCGTGCATGCGGAGGGCGCCGTCACCAGGCAGCCAGCGCAGGTAGCAGAGCGCAGGGACGACGCCGGCCATCGCGGAACAGTGCGGCTCGGCCTCGGTCCCCGCCCCCGCCCCCGCTCGGCAGCTCGGCGGGTCAGGCCTATCCACCCGGGTTTATTTACATCCACTTTGGAACGAATGGATCTCTTCCATGTTTATGTCACAGGATAAACAGAGATTTTCCTGATCAAAGAGTGCCCCAGGCCTGGAGACGTTACCGAGTGTTTTCCCAACGCTCTGTGCCCTGGAGGCTGGCCGTGCCTGGGGCATGTTCCAGTGGACAATCAGCATGTTCTGGAAAGGAGGAAAACTTCACACCCCTTGGGGCAGGCAGCTCCCCACTTGACACATCAAGCCAGAGCCCAGCGGGGAGTCAGAGCTCACACCCCCTCCCCCTCCCCAGGCCGCGTTCACACTTCGGGCATAGATGAACCTCCAGGCACCCCCGGAGGCTGTGAGGTCCCCCACCTTACAAACGGGGTGATGGGGGACAGGTGGAGGCCTGGCCTGGTGACACCTGCCAGAGGTCACACGCCATCCCGTGGAGAAGCAGAGACACAAAGGCACTCGGGGACCACGGACCCTGCTCTAGGTCACGAGGTGACTGACTCAGCGAGTCCTGCTTACAGAGCAACGTCTGGGGGCAGATTTCCCTGGGTAACGAGGCAGCGCACAGAGGACACAGGACGTGTCACTGCAGTGGGGGGTGGGGGGGGCACACGGAAAACACTGCCCTCCATGCAAAGTGGGAGCTGTCGTTGATAGTGGGTCCTGACCTCATGACTCCTGTTCCCTCGCGCCTCTCAGGGACGGAATCGGGGCCGTACCACGCGCTTCCCCTGCCGTCCGGGGAAGCCGGCCCTGCGGGTGCTGGTGTGTGGGACTGGGGAGGGAGAGGGACGGCCCGGGACAGCAGGGTGGCCCCCCCCAGGCCCTGGGGCTCAAGGTGGCCGACCTCTTCCCCCCACCCCCAGACACCAGCTGCATTGCCTCTTGCGCGGCGTCTCCTCGGTGCTGGGCCCGCTGAGGGATGCGTCTGGATCGTCTGACGAAGACCTGGCCTGAGCGCGCGCTTCTGTCTGCATGAGCTTCCTGCTGCTGCTGTGACAAAGGAGAGCACGTTTCTGGGTTAAAACAACTCCTCCATCTGGGGGGGCCGAAGTCCATGGGTCTCACGGGGCTAAGACCTGGGTGTGGGCCAGGCTGGTTCCTTTTGGATGCTCCTGCCCCATCACAGCTTCTAGAAAAGCAACTCCTGAATTCTGGGGCCCGTGCCCGGGGCCAGCTTGACCTCTGCTTCTGTCCCCGTGTCTTCTCCACCCCGTCACAAGAGCCTTGTGGTGATATGGCCCCGGCAGCCCAGGCAGCCTGTCCCAGGCCCCAGGGCGTGGATGCCTCTGGGCCGACACTTGTCCACTGCGCTGTCATCACGCATCGTGAGGGTTTTCTCATCACCACACCTGCTGGCTTGGGCTCTCATGCAGCCACCAGATGTGTCAGTCTCGTCCTGCTCGGATTTAGAACTTGAGGGAGGGAGACTTTTCCTGCGCCAGAATTATGAAAATATTTTACTTTGCTTTTGATGCTTTTTGTTTTGACATTTAGCTATTTAATCTGTGCAGAGCTTATCTTGTGCGTGAGGTAGGGCTCTAGATTATTCTCTTCCAGATGGTGGATTAATCGTACCCACGATCATTTAGAATAAACATTACTGACATCCTAAATGTTACTCTCCATTCATTTTTTTTGTTTTTGTTAAAAATTTTTTTTAACGTTTTATTTCTGAGCGAGAGAGAGACAGCGTGAGCAGGGGAGGGTCAGAGAGAGAGGGAGACACAGAATCTGAAGTGGACTCCAGGCTCCGAGCTGCCAGCACAGAGCCCGATGTGGGGCTTGAACCCACGAACCATGAGATCATGACCTGAGCTGAAGTTGGATGCTTCACCGAATGAGCCACCCAGGTGCTCCGGTTCATTTCTTAAAAATCCACTTAACGGTTTCTGTGCTGTGCTCCTGCAGCAAACCAGCTTTGGAGTAGATTCTGAGAGGCAGGAGAGCAAGGCCCTGACTTTTTCTCAATGTCTTCGATGCTGCCTCTCGGACTGTGTCCTCCGAGCGCTAGGCTTCCCCGCGGCTTCCTGGGCCTGATTTCCAGCCCACTGCTGCTCTCGCCGGTTCTGTTAGGGTCTCAGTGGAGCGGACCCAGCAAGTGTTCTCCTTCAACAGGCCCGTTTCTCCTATAAATCAGTTCCACCTGTTCAATTTCAACTCCATTAAGCTTCCGACTTTGACTCGGGTCATGATCTGTTTGCAGGTTCGAGCCCCGCGTCGGGCTCTGTGCTGACAGCTCAAAGCCTGGAGCTGCTTCGGATTCTGTGTCTCCCTCTCTCTCTGCCCCTCCCCAGCTTGCACTCTGGCTCTCAAAAGTAAATAAATGTTAAAAAAAAAAATTAAGATTTCCTGAGCACCTGGATGGCTCAGTCAGTTGAGCATCGGACTCTTGATTTCGGCTCAGGTCATGATCCCAGGGCTGTGGGATCCAGCCCTGTGTCGGGCTTCACATAGAGCCTGCTTAGGATTCTCTCTGTCTCTGCCTCTCTCCCCCCACTCATGCTGTCTCATGCACACACTCTCTCTAAAACAAACAAAAAAAAACCTCCCTAATTTTAAATAAACACATCTATTCCATTCTGTTCTCTTATTTCCAGCTGGCAGAGTGCTGATTCTCCACTGGGTTATTATTCCTCATGAAAGCTCATTCTCAATGCGGTTTTCACAATGTCCTCGTGACGGGCCGGAGTCATTCTGTCCTGGGGGCCTCCTAGGAACCCGGAGAAACACAGACTGTATTTGGGTTTACCAGCGCCCTGGCCTCTGGTCTCCGTTTTCCATGGACCCTCATCCTTGTGACTTTGTGCTGCACAGCCCACATACATGGGGTCACCGACCATGGACAGCAAATATTTGGGTTCATTTTTAGTGCCTCCGCTTAAATCCCTGGACAGACAGCAAGCTTCTTCATAGCTTCCCCAGGCCAAGGGGCAAAGTAGATTAAACACTTTTTATGGTGCTGCAGCTCCTTGGGGCTTTGAGCCTCAGGGGAAGGCCCTACCTCGCTCTGCACACAGCCGTCCTCATGGGCGCGGAGCTGTCTGTCCGTGGACAGGCCTGACCCCCACCTCCTCCTCTGCAGGCTCAGGACAAGGCTTCATGCTCTCCGGTCACTCAGGCCCGCTTAACCCTAATTTGCCGGTGGAAACCTGAGCAAGAGTCGGGTTCTGCGCTGTGATTCTGCGCATTTGATGTGTTACTACCATTTAATCCTCTCAGTAAGCTGCTCGGGAGCTGGCTCGGACGGCAATCGGGCGGGTGGCACAGGCCTCCACGCCCTGGGGAAGTTGCCAGAGAGTGCGGACTGGCCGCACGCAGCGGCACCCACGCTGTGTGTCGGGCAGCGGGGCTCCTGCCTGGAAGGCACAATTTATTTACCCATATTTTCCACCCTCTAACAGGAAACCCGGGACGTCGTGTGGTTGAGGAAGCCGCCAAAAACCACTGACGAGAACATCAGGGCGCGAGCTTTGGGTTTTTTCCGGAACAAGTCTGCTTCTGCCAGAGAGGGAAACTAGAAAGTGGATTCACGGTGGCTGGGAACGCAGCTCTCGGCTCTCCTCAGGGGACGCCGGACAGGCCTGTGGCTGACCCGAGCAGCAGGCCCCTCTGGTCCGAGGACCCAGGGGTCATCGTCCCCTTTGCAGCTGGACAAACTGAGCCCAGCAGAGAGCATCCAGTTGCCCAGAGGCCGCAGCTGATGGGTGTCCACAGGGGCCTTCGTGACAGCAATCCCGGGCCCTCCCCCCTCCGGGAGAGCCCGCCCGCCCGTGGGGGCCGTCCTGGGACACAGGCTCCCCCAAGGGGCCTGGAGTCGGGCAGAGTCCGCTCAGCTGCTTCTCCGCAGACCAGCCTTCCTGCGCCTGCGACCAGCTGTCCACGGTCCTCCCCGAAGGATCCGGGCTCTCACACGGCCTCCGGTCTGTGGCTTCTGCTCCTGGCTCAGCACGAAAGAGCCTCCGCAGCCCCGAGACGCCGCTGCAGGGAGGCTCGCGGTGCTGACCTGCAGGGAGACGGGCCTCCCCCCACGTGGGCCCCGACCCGCTTTCCGTCCGGCCACGTGCACCGCCTGCCGGGGACACAGCCTCAGGGCGGGGCCGGGGCCGTCACTGCCCGTGTGCTCCTGGGACGTCGGTGCACCGTGGGGGTGCCCGGCTCTAGTGCCGCCATTAGAGTCTGTGACGGGNGGGGCGGCAGGCGACCCGGGGCTGCCCATCAGCGTCTCCTGGCAGCAGGAGGCCCCAGTCAATACAGCCATGTGCACCACATCCTGCCAACCACACTTTCCGGATTTGCCGTCGGGATGTAGACATCTCGGGGCCCTTATTCAGCCGAACACAACTTAAGACCAGATCTGTCCCTTTGCTCTCAAGGTCCCGGCCCCAGACCAAGCTTCTGCTGAGAAGGCACATCATCAGGAAAAGCCACCTCACTGTCAGGGACAAGCAGGGAGGGAGGGAACCGGCCCCCAGCCCTGCGGACCCAGCGCTGGGCCAGTGACACATCCTGTCCGACGACACCCCAAGTGAGTGCTCTCCGGTGGTGTCACCGGCCTCAAACCCTTCCTGGCAGACGACCTCCGAGTGGGCCGGAGCCCCAGACGTGGCGCAAGGGAACAAAGTGGACCGACAGCCTGTGCCTCACATGTGGACTTGGGGTGAGGGGGCTTCGGGAGGTGAAGGGGGGGTGAGGGGGCTTCGGGAGGTGAAGGGGGGTGAGGGGTGAGGGGGCTTCGGGAGGTGAAGGAGGGGTGAGGAGGATCCCACACGACCCCAGGCGGCAGCCTCCGCCCAGCGCACGGGAGGCACGAAGGACACGCAAGCAGCTACGAGCCCTGAGTGACAGGCGATGACAAGCAGTGGAGAGGCTGCGTGTCCTGAGTGGACAGCAGAGTCGGCTGGCGGCGCGGCCCTGTGACAGGCTGGACTCGCGCAGCGGACTTTTCACGCTACTCGGGTGTCCGTCCAAATCTGAAACGGGCTCCAGATTCTGTGACGTCCCCTCAGGACCTGACCTGAGGGACGTAAAGGACGGTTAGACAGACGGGTAAACGGCGATGCTCACTGGCGCCTGCTCCACAGAAGGAAAGCCCCCATCGCCCAGGCGCGCCGGGGAGGGTGTGTGGCTTCGGTGTGGGCGCACCCCTCCCTCCGAACTCCTGGGACCCCAGCCCCGGGGTGGGCGGGTCGGCCCCCTCAGGGTTTGCTCATGGCACGGACACACAGGGAACCTCCCGCTGGGACCCACCTCGGGCGCCGGCCGCACCCCCACGGCTCAGGGCGCGCCGTGTCTCTGCTGGCCCTCGCCGGGCCGCCAGGAGGGCTCCCAGGTCCCCCCGCACCAGGGAACGTGGCGCTCGCAGACTGCACGGTCACGCTTGTCAAGGACACTTACCAAGTTTCCATTCCAGGCGTTTCCACTTAGTCCTGAACTTCAAACCCACCCTCACAAGATAAATACTGGTCACCACGGAGAACATCCAAAAGAATGAGATACAGATGCTTAACATCCCAAAACACTCGGACGTGGATCGGGAGCTGGCCCCGCAGATGGGCCTGTGACACCGGACGGCCACATCCCAGGTGGCCTGGAAAGAGCACGAGCACCTCGCGTGGCGAGGCGTGGCGAGGCGTGGCTGCAGCGCACAGGAGCCAGCTCGGGGCCCCGTGTCCCACCTCGTTCCGTCTGACCACACGGCGGAGCCGGAGAAAAGCCAGTGCTCAACAGGTCCGCTCCCACCTACCGTGACGGGGCCGGTGGGGAGGCGGGAGGGAGGGGTCACGGTTTCCTGTGGCTCCTGCAACAAAGGGCCACGGACTGAGTGGCCGGAAGCGACACAAACAGATTCTGTCAGTCTGGAGGGCAGAGGTGAGGCACGGGGCTCACGGAGCCGAGATCAAGGTGTGGGCAGGCTGGCGCCCTCTAGGGGCCCGGGGTGGGGGGGGCTGTGTTCTGGCCTGTTCCATCGTCCCACGGCCCCTCCCGCCACATTCACGGTGGCAACCTCTCCCGGCCTGTGACCCCTTGGCCCGGGATCTGCTCTCCGCTGGGGTCTCCCACCGCCTCCGCGTCAGGAGCCTGTGAGGACACCGGGCCCACGAGGATCGTCCACGACGACCTCCCCGTCTCCAGGTCCCTAATCACACCCATGAAGACCCTGAGGCCACGTGAGGTCACCCGGCCACAGACCCTGGGGGTGAGGCCGTGGGGTCAGGAGCTGGGCGTCCCTCGGGGGCTGTCATTCTGCCAGTCACAGGAGCAAGGCCTCCGACACACGCCCGTGTCGCTGCCTTGGAGCCCCGGGAGCTGGGGAGGCGGGAGCTGGCGCGGCGCCCCGGGCGAGCGGCGTGGAGGCGGTGGCTGTGGAGGCCGTGGTGAGTGATGAGGTGGCGGAGGCTGCCTTCCCCCTGGAGGCCAGGGCACTGGAGGGTGGGGGGACCCCAGCCCTGCGCACCCTCCCGGCTCCAAGCGGGAGCGGGTCGTGGGCTGTGGGTCGTATGCCGTCGCCACGAGGGAGCGCGAGCCAGCTGAAGTCATCTCGAGGCCGAGCGCAGAGGGTAATTTCCAAAACATGTGGCTGAGAGTGACTGAGGCCTCGGGGCTCCAGGCCATGATGCAAAACAGATGGAGGGGGGGTGTCCTCCCACACCGACGGCCCCCGCGGGGCGGAGAGCGAGCGCCACGGTCCTCAGCGCCATGGGAGGGAGGGGCAGCCCTGGCCGCGCTCGAGGTCACGGGCATCCGGACCTTGGGGATGTGTCTGGGGCTGAACGTGCTTCTGCCGGTCAGCAGTGGATGGACAGGACAAGGAACGTCCCCAGTCCCCTCCTGGAGGCAGCGCGCACCAGGCCCCCCGGCGAACGTGTCTGTGGGGACTCGGGCGGGCCCTCCTGCTTCGGGGGCTCAGCTCCCGGCCGCCTGAGGGGCTCCGGGGCGGAGGGGCCTCTGGTGCGTGTTTCCAGCTGCAGAAACGCGCGCTCGCGGTTTTTGCCTTGCCTGGGAGCGAGGGGACCCGGGCCGGGTGGCCGGGAAGGACCGTCCTGCAGGAAGGGCCTCTGTCCGCGTCTGGACGCGCTCGAGGCTTAGGAGCCGCTCCAGGTCTTCGTTTTGTTTTCCCTTTTCTGCTTTGCTTGTCATTTCTCAGCCAGACGGCTGAGAAGAGCAATCATTTCAAACCCGATCAGCGGGGGACGTGTGCGTTAACTCGTCTCTTTACAAGAAGACTGGACGCGGGCAGCCCGGACGGGGGCCCCGCATCCCGCCCGCCCAGGCCCGTGTGCCCCGCGAGCTCGCACGGCGCGGTGAGTTTTAGGAGCACCCCCGTCACAGCAGAACCATCCATGACATGTGGGTTTGAGTTTTCTGGAGAACAGCCTTGCCTACTGTGAGGCCCCCACGCATCCCTCCGTCTCCCGGAGGCGCTGGGGTGTGCGGATCAGGCTCCCTCTTCCAGAGCGCTTGGCGCTGACGACACAGGCCGCTGTGTGTGGTTGGCACCTGGATTCCATGCGACCGACAGGCAAGGGCAGGACGGTGGTGTGCTCCGGGGGAAGACTCCCACACCTCTCTTCCGTCCTGTTGTTAAAGTCATGTCTACACCCAGTGCGGGGCTCGAACTCACGACTCAGAGATCAGGAGTCGTACGGTCCACCAACTGACAGACCCAACCAAGTGCCCCGTGCAGTCCTTTTATTTTTTTAATTTTATTTTTTTTAATGTTTTATTTATTTCTAGGAGAGAGAGAGAGAGAGAGAGAGAGAGAGAGAGAGACAGCGTGAGCAGGGGAGGGTCAGAGAGAGAGGGAGTCACAGACTGAAACAGGCTCCAGGCTCCGAGCTGGCAGTCAGCACAGAGCCCGACGCGGGGCTCGAGCCCACGAACCGCGAGATCATGACCCAAGCGAAAGTCGGACGCTTAACCGACTAAGCCACCCAGGCGGCCCCGTACAGTCCTTTTAATTAAGACACAGAGAAAGCTACAAAAATCTCTGCCTGTCAATGACAGGGTTTTGATTTCAAATAAGAGCTCGGCCCCAAATTGGCAACTTTTTCAAACCAAAGGCCCTTAAGGATTCCCTCAGAGTAACAGCAACAGCTGGTTAAGCAAGTACTTCAGGTGAACGATAATTTGTTCAACACCTACTGAGTTCTAAGCACCGGCCACCAAACCAAAACAAGACTAGATCCAGAGTCAACGTTTGGGTAGATTAATGTAGAACAGATCACCCGCATGTGGAGAGCAGGAGACGGAGGGGGCGGTGCCCCCGGACTCGGAGTCGCTCGCTGGCAGTGCCGGGAAGGAGCGAGAGGACTGGCCGGGCCCGCGGGCAGCCATGCAACCAGCTGCACCCAGGCGACTGTCCTTGTGACATGAGGGACCCGAGGCCCAGAGAGGCCGGGCAGGCGACGCGTGGGAATGAGCAAAGCGCGTGCTTTTCCGGAACAGGCAGTGGGGCCTGCCTCCGCCTCCTCAGTCAGGACAGATTCACCCTGACCTGCGCCCTGGGCAGCCCTGGGAGTCCGCAGTCCCTCCTGAGAAGGCAAGGAGGTGCCCAGAGCAAACACCTGCACTCACGGGCGGGCGGGGCCACAGACCCACCGGGCTGGGACATTGCACACGGAGGACCTTTGCTCAGAAGCTCAGGTCCCCACGGTGGGGAGGACTTCCGGAGAGTTCTGGGCCGGCACTTGGGGAAGCAGGGCCAGTGCGTTCAGTGGCAGCAGGTGCGTCTGCTTGGAGCGACCATTTCATTTCTGGGTCGGAGGTTTAGGTCGCAAACAGATCCAACTGGTCGTTAGACATGACTTTCGTGTGCTAAACGCCACGGCTCTGTCGCGGGAGAAACGCTGCCCTCCTAGCGGCAGCCCCAGCCGCCATCGGGCTCACACTGCAGCCTCCTGTGTCCCTCCCGGGGCGTGGGTGGTCATGGCCCCACGCCCCCACACGGACCCCAGGTCCCCGGTCGCCCTCCCAGAATACACACATCATGAACCCACAATCCACGCAGACGGCTCCCTGCCCACAGGCCCTGGCGCCCATTCCTGGGGGAGGCGTTTAAAAACCGGCCTCGCTCCTAAGTGCCAGGACGGCCCCTTGGGGGCTCTTCCTCCTGAGGGAGGAGGCACGCGTTGCTTCAGGTACAAAGCTCTCCTCCTGCACACGGTCTGGCTGCCGCCACCTTCCAGTGTAGACTCCCAATCAGGACACCTGCCCCACCCACGGCCCGACGCTGGTGGGTGCCCCCCGTGCACACGGTGACCCCGCGGCAGCCCCCCAGGAGACACACAGTCTCCCCACCTCCGTGCACGCTCACCACCACGTCTGAAGACGCTGAGGCCTATTTACAAGCACAAACACATGCACGGACACTGAGCTTGCCACGCCGCAGACGCATCATCAGGCTCCACGGAGGAAACAGAGTAACCGCAACGTACAAGCAACAGACACGGGCTGCGGCTGGGCCCTGTGGGGCAGGTGGCTCCCCCCGCAGAGGAAGACAGCAAGTCCAGGCAGCACAAAGTCACCCCAAAATAACGGAGGAGGCATGTTTTCTTACCCACGTGACTGACACCAGAACCAGAACTTGTTTTCCATGAAAACAAGACCCAAAGCCCTCACCAGCGGACGTGAGACTGTTAACAAAGTGTGAGCAGAAACACCAGCCACGTGTGAGAGCGACCACTCTCGGGTGCAGAGGGGCGTGTGTCCCGGGGAGGAAAGGCCGGCTTCCCCGTCTGGGAACCGGCCGGCATAACGCACCAAGCAAACGGAAACAGGAGGAAAATAGTGAGGTCCTCTCAAGAGGTTTAGTGAAAGCTTTTGACGAAACTCGGCGTCCAATTATGACAAGAAGTCCAAGCAAGTTCGGGGTAGAAGGAACCCCCGGTCGGCTGGCGGCGCCCGTGTGAACCCAGAGCTCACGCCGTCCTCAGTGGCGGGACGGTGAGCCTCCCTGACGACGTGGCGGCGCACGGCCGCGCATCCATGTCCTCAGGGTCACGTCACATTGGCCGCAGTCCTAGCCGGTGCCGAAACAGACATCAACGAATCTCTGCTCACAAGCAGTGTGAGCGTCTGGCTGAACAATCCTAAGGGATTACAAAAATAAATAAATAAAGTAAGCAGGTCTCCGCATAAAGGTTAGTATGAAAAATCAGCTGTATTTCTCTGTATACGCACAAGGGATTGGAAATGGAGAAAAATTTAAACGTCACGTACAGTTGAATCCTAGCGGGTTTAGGGACAAGTCTAACACAATAGCTGCTCCACCCAGTGATGAAAACCGCAGGCCGCTGCGGACAGGACCGGAGGGCGCGTAAGTGAAGGACGGAGCAAACTCCGTGTGGCTCGGAGCAGTTGGGACAGTGGGACGGACGCTCCCCAGAGTGCTCGACGGATCTGAGGACAGCAGGTTGTTTCTGCAGAGACTGAAAGGCCGACTCTAACACTCGCAGGGCAACACAAAAGATCTGTAAGAGCCAGAACGATCTTGAGAAAGAAGAAACGATTTGGAAGACACATGGTGAAGCCAGCATGGCCAGGGCGGAGCGGTGTTCGTGCGCGGACAGACACACAGATGAAAGGAGGGCGGCGGGACAGACCCGCAGGCAACGGGCCAGTGACCCCCGACCCGGCGCCACACGGTGCTGGGGGCGAAGACAGTCTTGTTAACAAACGTACGGACCCAGCGGCGCGTCCGCAGGAGAACTTGCGTGAGTGCCAACCCTGCTTCAGACCAGACACAGAGATCACCCTGCCGTGGGCCACAGACCCAAACGGGAACGCTTGCGCTATGAAACCTCCGGAAGAAAGCACTAGAAAAACCGCTCACGACCGTGGGATGGACAGATAGTTCTTGGAGAGGACACAGAAGAGCATGAGGTACAAAAAATTGACAAACTGCACATTATAAACTCTATTCTTCAAAAGGCATGATGAGGAAAATGAAGAAGCCGGAGACTAGGAGAAAATATTCGAAAAACACATATTCCATAGAGGACTGTGTCCAGACCATATTTAACAGCTCTTGAAACTCAGTAATAAGCACAAATGCCCCAATAAAAAGGGAGTAAAAAGATTCAAGGAGACGCTTCCCGGAAGTTGCAGAGGGGCCCACAGCTGCTGCAGACCGTACGATGACACGACACACCACTGTCAGAGCAACAGCTGGAACAAAACCTGAGAACCAACGATACCAAGTGCGGCCAGCGTGCAGGCTGGCAGCGCCGGGGCCGGGGCGGGCGGGGGGCACCTCCCAAAGGCTGCAGCGAGGAGCCCACCCTCATCCCAGCCCCACAACTGCCACCCATGAAGGTCGGCGGCCGGGACACCTCGGAGAACAGCCCAGCCCACGTGCGTCTGAGACCCAGCAGCCCCTCCAGGGCTCGGCCCGGGAGAGATGAAAGCGCACATCCACGCACAGACCGGCCGTGTGTGTTCCCAACAGCCCCGGGCTGGAAACGGCCCACACGCCCGCGCAGGGGGAGGTGCCCGCAAACACCCCACGGGATGCTGACCGCACAGAGGACGCCTGACAGACAATCCCACGTGGGGAATCTCACGCATATCCCGTGGGGGGAATGTACACAACAAGGGCATACTGTAGGACTCCGCGTATGTGAGGCCCCAGAACAGACACGTCTGATCTCTGTGAGAGGAAGCGGGTCAGGTGGGGCCACCATCGGGGGGACGGACGTGATTTGCCCCAATACTGGTGTTGGTTACGTGGGTGTAAACTTGTCCAGACTCATCAACGTGCAAAATTCAAATGATTAAAAGTATCTAATATGAGAAAGTAAAAATAAGAATATTGGAATTTCAAAACACTCAGGCATGGGGCGCCTGGGTGGCTGAGTCAGTTAAGTGTCTGACTTCGGCTCAGGTCATGATCTCGAGGTCCGTGGGTTCAAGCCCCACATCGGGCTCTGTGCTGACAGCTCGGAGCCTGGAGCTGCTTTGGATTCTGTGTCGCCCTCTCTCTCTGCCCCTCCCCCTCTTGTGCGCTGCCTCAATAAAAAATAGACTAAATAAATAAAAAAGATCCAGGCACGTCTTGAAGGGCCCCCACTGGCTGAGACAGCGTCCTTCCAGCGTCAAAAACACAGTGACCGCAGAAGAGTCAAGCACGGAAGTGCATGGCCAAACCCTCGTGCTCACAACGGCACTAAAAGTGTGTGTGGCTTCCTGGAGGTTGTGGCTCAGCAGGTAAACACCCGGTGTCCACTCCCCCCTTTACTCACCATTTCCTGGACCCAAACAGGACCCTGTACGAACTATACGGAACTGGAGCTGAGGATCACAGAGGGGCCGAGACCCCACAGACCCCGCCATGAATGGGGCTCTTGCGGCAGATGGATGCCTGCCACACGGTCAGGGCGGGCTGGGGCGGGGTGGGCACACGCGGGCGGGGTCAGTGCTGCTGGGCATCCCCAGTTGCCCGGCTGGTTTGCAGACGGAGGCAGATCGTTTTGAGCGGGGTGAACGACACACCTGACACATTTCGATGGACCTCTACTCGAGTGGCCAGTGAACTGGGAAGGAAGAGGCGTATTTCGACAAAACAAAGCCTGAATTATGAAGAGTAAACTTGACCCAAACAGAGACCTAGTGTTGCTGTTTACAAAGTTACATCACAACCGCGTGATGTGGTTTTGCAACTGCTTTGCCAATTAGGGATCGAGAAGCCAAGAGACAAAATGATTTACTCTTTCTCAGGTCACTGGAATAAAACAGACACGCTAACGGCGTGTGGGGTTTCACCTCTGGCTCTCTCGCAGGCCCAGGGCAAGACTCAGACGCGAGCCGGCACCACGGTCTCCGGCCAGATGTGAAGAGCCCTGTGGCCAGAGGCGAAACCATTCAAGGGCGATGTCATTTCTGTACGGGTCACGCCATTCTGATGTTGGGCGCGTTAGCCCATCCAGTGGTCATGATCAATAGTTTGAAAATTTTTCAGCCAGTGAATGGCTTTGGTGCATCGGCTCGGTATCTATTTTCTGTCTGACTTTGGACAAATCTCCTAAACCATTTGAGCCTTTTTTATTTTTCTAAGTCTGAATAACAGGGTTAACCTCTCGGAGGGTTTTCACGAACATCAGGGTCAGAGGAAGGCAGGCACCGGGCAGACCCCGCAGGCGTTCATCCTCGTCCCGTGGAGGGAGGGAGAAGGGCGAGGCTTTTCCAGAGCCTCAACACTGAACTCCTACAGCCGAGGTCCAAGAAAGAGCACCCGAAGCCCAGCGTAGGGGAGGTGCTCCGGCCTGGCTTCCCTGTGCCCATGGCAAGGCCCTCCTCCAGAACCGGACCAGGCTCCACACGCCGGCATCTCTGCCTTCCAACTGCCATTTGTTTGAGAATTTTCCAGCAGCGCTCTATGCCTTCTGCCGCCGCGAGCTGGCTCCATGAGGGAGCATGGGAGCCATGTGTCCTCGCCCACGAGGCCCACCCTGGGGTGGCGGTGACTCACGGCTTTCAGAGAGGGAATCGGAGAACCGTGAGCCCAGCTGGGTCCTAGCAGACGGAGGGCGGTGCTGTCTCCCGCCAGCGCCAGGGCTCAGGCAGGACCTCATTTCTGCCCAGCTGTGGCCCCGCTGCCGGCCCAGAGTCCAGGTCCGATGGCTCCCCGCAGCCGCCTGTGGTTCTGGGGGAGCCAGCTCGCTGCCTTTCCCAGCCCCCAGCTAACAATGCCTCAGTGACGTCACCGTGCGACACAAAAACAAAGCTCCCAGACACAGATTCATTTTCCATCTGCCGTGTCCATAACGCAAACAGAGCAGAAGGACCCACGACCTCCCTCGTGACCCAGAGGGCGCCAGAGCCGGGATGGGCCCCCCTCCCCCGGGCCTGCACCCCGCTCCTGNGGGGGTGGGGGGTGGGGGGAGGGGGCAGGCAGCCCCACACCTGCTGCGGGACACATCCACCCATGTGTGAGCTGCTCAGGCGTCAGTGTCCCGTCCAGACCCTCATGCGGGCAGGGTTCCGTCCTGTCGCCAGGTGTCGCCCCGCCAGACACTTCACCCACCCCCACCTCTTCCCAGAGGAGCGCGCCTTCCGCGTCCAGTGGTCAGGTCAGAACTCGTGGACTCTCCGCCGAGAGCCGCCCAGCGGTGCTGCAAACAGGCCCCACGTGGCCAGCGTGTGCACACCTCCCTGACTCACACTCATGCTCACGTTTTCCTGACAAAGACCCGGGTCTTTTTCAAGCTGCTCCCCCTCCCGGGAGAGCGAGGGAAGCGGCAGGAGGCCCCGACGGTCCAGCATCTGCCCTCAACGTGGGTGCGCAGCCACGTGGCAGGACACGGTTTTGGTGCCCGTGTCTCCTTCTCCTTGACCCCTCGTCCGTGGAGACCGTGTCCCAGACGTGGGCCTCTGCACCCGACAGCAGGCATCTGTCTCAGACCCCTAAGGACCCCGGGCAGTGCTAACCCTTCTGTACTCGGTGCTTTGGGCGGTTGGCCTGGATGTGGATTCGGTGTCCCGGGAGGCGCTGTGACGCTCTCAGCACGAGGGGCTTTGTCACAGACGTGCCAGGGGAGATGCACTGTGGGCCGGGGAGGGGGCTGTGGGCTTCACGCCAGGTCCCCGGCCGAGTCAGGAGCCGAGCAACAGGCCACACAGCCTAGGCTGCCACGGCCTGAGTCCCCGGGGTCCCCACGTCTCACACAGACCCGCCACCGCAGGCCCCAGCAGGCGCCCCCACGTTGAGTGCACAGACCCCGTGCTCAGTCTCCACCCAAAGACGCCTGGGGGCTCAGTCGGTTAAGCGTCCGACTTCAGCTCAGGTCACGATCTCACAGTCTGTGGGTTCGAGCCCCGCGTCGGGCTCTGTGCTGACAGCTCGGAGCCTGGAGCTGCTTCGGATTCTGTGTCTCCCTCTCTCTGCCATGTTCGTGCTCTGTCTCTCAATAATAAATAAACATTTAAAAATAAATAAAATAAAATGCAGATTCCCGGGTTCTGCCCATAGAGATTCCAGACGGGAACGTCTTGGGGGCGCCCGGCGATCTGCATTTCTGACGAGCGGGGTGGGGGGGGAACCGGAGCTCTCCCCGGTGGGTGGTGAGCCTGGGCCCCATCCGAGGTCTCAGCACCCAAGGCTCCGAACGAGGAGGCACTGACCTCGGATGGGAAAAGCCAGACCTCCATCTCCACGGCGCTGTGCTGAAACGGAGCGCCTCCCGCAGGTGCGAATGTCGGTCCCAAAGTGCAGCCGAATCAGCCGCGCCCGGGACTTGGGGCCCCGCGGGCTTGGTGCCCCCCCCCCCCGAGGCCCCCGCACGGCCCGGCCAGGCTGCGGGCGCAGAAGCTGCGGGGTGGCCTCTCCACCTCCTGGGAGCCCGTGTGGCGCCCTGCCTGGTCTTCCCGGACCTCTGCGGGGCCGCCCTGGCTCCTCTCGGGCCCAGTGCACGAGCTGTCTTAGCGCGCCCGAGAGCACTACTCGGGGGGCCCGAGGCACCTGGGGGTTGGGGGCCTCCGCTCCGGGGGGTGAGCATCACGGCGCAGCGGCGCGGGGCGGCACGGGGGCGGGCGGGGCCCAGGAATGAAAACCCCCTGGACGCGGCACCCGGGTGCAGAAGGCCCTCAAGCTGCCCTCCGGAAGGTGGCTGGTGGGGCGTGCCGGGCGCCCCCTGTCCGCATACAGTCCTGGCGGCCCGGGGCAGGGTGACTCGGGGAGGGCAGGACGGAGCGCTGCGTTCCTTCGTCCTCATGTCCCTGGTCGCGGTGCCTGGGAGAGGCATGAACGCGACAGGACGCTGTTCCAAAGGCTCACTGCCCCTCAGGGGGCCGAGGGCTCCGAGCCGGGGCGACCGAGCGCACCTCCCGTCGGCCTGTCAGAGCCTGCTGGTCGGAGATTAAGGCCCAGAGAGGTTAAGGAGCTCGCCCAAGCCCCCGTAGCAGGGAGTGTCAAAATCAGGCCCCTGGCCCGGCTCCGGGACCCACAGGGACCACCCCTCTCCAGTAAGGGCCCTTTCCAGGCCAGACCCGTCACTTCTCCGGACCCTGCTGCCCCAGGGCGCGATGTGGGCAGAAAGCCTGGCTCAGGCCAAGACCCCCTTGGGGAGGAAACGGAGCTGCCTCCCCGGAGAATCTGCAGCTGAGCCACCCCAGGCAGGGACACAGCGTCACCCTCACCAGCAGCGTGACCGCCCGCCCGCCCTCTGGAGGCTCGAGACACACCTGTGAGAGCTGGTGACCCCGCCTGTCCCCTCAGGAGGGGGGCGTGGCAGCCGGCACCGGCCCAGGCAGTGGGGAGGCCCGTGGCCTCCAGAACCAGAGTGCCGGGGTTCAAATCCCTGCTCCGCCCCTCGCTAGCCGGGTGACCTGGGGCAAGGGACCTCTCTGCGCTTGACTCCCCCTTCCGTGTCCGGCACACAACAGGGGTCCAGTAAATACCCACTGCGTGGACACTGAGCGCACACCACTGAATAACGACAAATTCACCAGAAGTCGAAAACAAATGTGCAAAGGGCCCCGTGTGCCCCGTCCCTGCTCCCGCCTCGCCGTGTTCACATCCTGCACAACTGTGAACACTGAAGCATCGCAACAGCAAAAACGTGAGCGTGGCCCACCCACAGGGCGCACTCTCGTCCCACCAGCTCTGCGGGCACACGTATGCGCACGAGCGTGTGATCGGCCTCTGCTAACAGCCTGCTCCTGGTTCGTGCCGAGTCTCTCCCATGCTGAGGAAGGACACCTGAGCTGTTCCCGGTTTTTGCCGTCAGGAATTCAGAAGCACCAAGTACGTGTCCACTGCAGAAAGACAGGCCCCCATTTCTCTGGGATGGACGCCCCCAGAGCATAATTGCCGGGTGTGTGTTTAGTGTCAACAAATGTTCGCTCCCGCTCTGTCCCCTCCTAACAGAGTCTGTCAATAAAGCAAAGGTCTTTTATCCTGACCAAGTCGGATTTACGGGCTTCTGCACATTTCCGAAGGTGCGTTAGTCGGCCATGCTTTAAATGTCAAGTCTAAGAACACTGTGCCTGACCTTCCATCCTGAACATTTTCTAGGCTTCTTTTTCTCTAAAGTTTTATAGCTTTTCATTTTACATTTAATCCATGACTCGTTTTGTGTTAATTTTTGAAAAGGCAGAAGGTTAGCTGGAGGGCACTTTCTGCCCCCGACGCCCATCTGTTGACAAGGTCGCTCTCCCTCCACGGAACGGCTTGGGGCCTTGATTAGGAATCGGCTGGGCATGTCTGTGTGCGTCTGTTTCGGGGCCTGTGTGCTGTCCTTCCTCCACACCACACGGGAAACACACCGCGTCCCCGGGAGCCCCACGTGGTACATTTGACTGTCATCTCGTCCACACAGCCTTAACTGCGAGGGAGCCATAAGTGTTTTTAATCGAGCCCACGTCACTGCAGACAAATGCAGGTTAAAGCGAGGAGGGGAAGGCGTGCAGGGTGGCTGGATGTGTGGCTGCCTGCGGTGTAGACACCAGCTGCTCTTGGGGAGTAACTGCCTCATCCACCAGGACTCGCGCTTCACGCATCATGCTTGTGCCCTGCAGATTTTTATAACATTTTTCTGATCATGAAAATAACATATACGTATCATAAATAAACTGAAACTACAGTGAGGTGCAGAAATGAACCTAAGTGGCCAGAAACAAACACGGTGGCCGCGTCAGCCATGCTTCCTCCCCCTTCCCCGTTCTGCTGAGTGTGGATGAGGCTGGAGGGCTCCCTGGAGGCAGCAGCCTTGCTTGGAAGGTAAGGGGGGCAGCTAAACCCAGCCGGGAGGTTTCAGGTAAAACAATGCGGGTCTCCCCTCGGGATCTGTCACTCCCTGACCCGTGACCTTGCACCTTGGCTTCCTCATCTGTAGAATGGGTGCAGGTGCCGCGAGGCTGTGGGCGGCACCAGCCCGTCTGAAGGGCGGCACTCACGCACCAGGCCAGAGGCGAGCTGGCTGGGAGCTTTCCCGTTCGGTAGATTTGACCTCCAATTGTGAGGGTCGTATCAACGGACCAAGATCCTCATCAGAAACACACTCGGGCCCCAGAGACACAAATCCCCCCACGGCAGGACGGGGACTCTTCTTGGTTACACGTTTGTACCCCAAATTCAGATCACTGAGGCACCGGCAGCCCGAAGCCTGGAAGTCCTTTCCAGCCGCGCCCCCTCCCGTCCAGCCTGGCTCCTCCGGAGGGGCCTGTGTCCTAGCCGGGCACGGGGAACAGCCCTCCCCGTGCCCCCCCACGTTGTTTTCCCCAGTTACGGGGTGGGGGACAGTGGCCTGCCAGGGCAGCTGAGTGGGGGATGCGCCCGGCCAGGCCGTCAGGGCAGCGACACGGGCGCACTTGAACAGAAGGGAACGAGAATCACAGGCTGGACCGCGGAACGCGACAGAGGAGACCCACTTACGGGCACGACGTCCAGCTTCACCAAGGAAACACGGCCTTAAAAGGGGGGCAAGGTCACATGCGCACTGTTAGGGCGAGGAACTGGGCGTCCGACCCAGGTCCCTAACTCCGAGTCCCCTCCCGCTCGGCCCAGGGCAGCTGCCAGTCCCTGCGAGGCCTGGGTCCCTGCAGGCAGGCGGCCTCGGGGACCGGCTCTGACGGAGACAGCGGTGAGCGGGGCTGCGGGGCCTGGCCCCGGGGCCCGCGAAGCTCAGGCCTTCACGCCGGTGCCCCCCACAGCCGTCCACTCGGAGCCTCGGCTTACCTACCTGCGAAGCGAGTGGGGGGACCGGATGCTGTTCTGCGGGCTCCCCGCGGTCCCCAGACCTGCCCCGGGGCCTCACAGAGGCCGGCGTGAGACCCGGGCCGGCCAGGCTGTCAGGAGCTGCTGCTTCCTGCCTCACCTGGGCGCCTCCCGGACAAGCAACGCATAACAGCTGCGGGCCTCGGGCAGGGAGGCCAGCCTCACCGCCCGCGCTCAGGCGTCCCGCGTCCCTCCCCGGGGCCGAGAAGCTACTTTAAAATGAGTGGATTTCACAGGCCGCTCTGGGCACCTGGGCGGCCCAGTCAGAGCCGCATGCGACTCCTGATCCCGAGCCCCGGGCTGGGCACAGACACGGCTTAGATGAGTAAACCGTAAAGGCCACACTCACCTGGGAGCCGCGGCTCACGCACGAGAAGAGTATGTTTGCGACGCCGGTGGTGACGTGAAGGGCTGAGGGTGTGAGGGGAGCCCAGGGCCCCAGGGCGGGAGGCGGGTCCCTCCCCGCTGGCGCCTGAGGCCGCTCACTCGTGACGCGGCCCGTGGGTCTTAAATGCAGGCCCTGTGAGTCACGTGCACAGAACCGGCTGGAGACACGCGGTGACAGCCCAGCCCACCCGGGAACCGGAGGGGGGTCTCCAAGCGTGGCCTCTTCTGTCTGCGCCAAGGATCCCCCACCTCCCTCTCGTAAGGGGGTGGCCACGCCCCGCGTGCCTGGATAATGCCGAGGACACCTCCGTCTCCGGACGCTGAGCAGTCACGCCCGCATGGTCCTTCTGCCTGTGAAGTCACGGGGCCGCGGCCTCCAGGCACTGGACGAGGACGCCCCTTGCCGCTCACCGGTCACGGCGTCTGGAAGCAGGGAAGCCATAAACCCGCCCTCACAGGTGTGGGGGGCCGAGGCCCCTGGATGGGCGGCACGCTGCCGCGTCTCCGCCCGCACCCTCTCTCCTGGTGGGGGGTGCCAGCCCCGGTGAAACGCGGGTCTCTGGGGACGGGCGGAGCCGGGGGCAGCCCGCACGCTGCACAGCAGAGGAGGAGCCCCCGCCGGGCCAGAGATGGCGGCTGAGCCTTCAGGACGTCCGCGAAGAGGAGCTCCGGTCGGCGCAGGTACGGAGACTCGGAAGGATCGCTGCTCCCGGCAGCAGGCCCGCTGTGTGGACCGGCTGCGGAGGGAAATACGACCTTTCCAAGGAGAAGAATTAGGTGGGAGGTTGCAAACAAAGAAGATAAGTAAGGTGACGCTGAGGGAAAGTTCTGGAACTCTGGCAGCGTGAGTCCACGTACCTACTCCCTCGAGAAAGTACACGGGGTTCTTCCCTGTGAGGCAGCCAGGCTCCTCTGTGGGAGTTCACGGCCCTGGCCCGCGTGTCTGCTGGAGGGCGATCCTGGGGGAGCCCCGTCTGCCAAGGGCTGTGCATGGAGACTGGG
>NW_027528369.1:10181047-10182582 GCF_008692635.1 Crocuta crocuta | reverse complement strand
CCTTCCACGCTGCCTCCCTCTGTGGGGACTCAGCAGAGAAGGAGGAGTGCTTTCTGCCGGCCCCGGGGCTGCCGGGTGCGGCCAGACGGCCGAGGCTGCGTCTTTAATCCTCAGTTACTCAGAGGCGGCTGAGCCGGGAGGTGACTTCCGCACAGACACCCCGGGACCAGCTTGCCGGGCCTGCGCCCAACTCTGCCTGCCTGAGACGCGGCCTGGCCAGTGAGCCTGGGCCGGGGATGTGTCCTTCCGTGCACGTGCGTGTGCCACACACACACACACACACACACACACACACACACACGCTGCTGTGAGTACCTGCCTTCTGCGTGTGCCCTGGTGTCTGAGACCCAGTGACTTCTCCCTCTAAACAACCTGACAGCCCGCTCCCCGGTCAGTCCAAGGCAGACACCAGCAATCGATCGCGGAAACGCTGGCGGGGGTGAGGAGTCCTTTAGGACGCGGCCCCTCAGGCCTGTGCGCTTCATCCCTCTGAAGTGACGCTCGCTCACCAGTCCTGCCTGACATCGCCACGTCTGCTTTCAAAGGCACACCTCATCCGCCCCCCCCCCCAGCATCCCGTGAAAATGCTGCGTGTGTCACACAGGCCCCTTACCCTCTCCATGGTCAAAGTCGCGTGAACGTTCAAGTGGCTGGACTGTCGGGCGGGGAAAGCGGGGCGCGCGCGCTCAGAGTGAAGGGCGGGCCAGGCGGCCGCACACCTGGCTGAGGCGCCGTGTGCCTGTGCAGGGAGGGCAGGAGCGGCGCAGGGGCATCTGGTCGCCGCACGGAGAGCCGGCGGTTTTCCGAGGGCTTTGAGGCCCCGCAGGGCAGGCCAAGATCTCGCGGGGACGCACACGCTCCAGCGGGGCCCGGGGCGCACAGGCCGGACACCAGAGCAGGCCCCTGCGGCCACAGCCAAAGCCACAGGGGCCGCCGTGGGCAGGGGCCGCCGGCTCAGGGTCGCTGCCCTGGCGAAGGTGATCGGCAGCTGCTGGCGGGAGGGCTGCACGGCTGTGCAAACGCACTGAAGACCATGGAGTCGTGCCCTTTCGGTGAGCGGACGGGGTGTCTCCACAAACCGGCTGGGGACTTTCAGTGGCAGCTGGGAGGCAAATGACCTCAGGACAGGGCAGCCAGGCGTGCGGCCGGCTGCGAGCTTCCGGGCCAGGGGCCTTGGCAAGGGTCTTTGCTTCTGTGACCAAAAAGGGGAGGGTGTCCAGAGGCCTTGCGCTGCCGGGCTTCGGGGGCTCCTGTGACGCCTGAAGACAGTAAACCCGGTTCCTGGGGGCGGGCCTGGCGATTCCCAGACGCGGGAGCAAGCACGCCCGGCGGGGTGAGGGCTGTGCTCCCGTCCCCCCTCAACGGCGAGAGCACGTTTGCTGCAGGAGAAAGGGGACCAGACCTCACTCCCGCCCACGATGGCCCCGGCACTGCGTAGTCGGGGCTTAGGGGCCGGAGCCCCCAACTCTCAGGGAGCACCCGGCAAGGAGCCCCATGGCGAGGAAGTTCTCAAGGGAAGAGCTCAGCCGCTGGAG
>NW_027528369.1:10102982-10180860 GCF_008692635.1 Crocuta crocuta | reverse complement strand
ATCTGGAGTGCACAGTGGGCGGGAGGGCACCAGCCTGCATGGGCCTGGGGGGGGGGCACCCATAACCCCCCCCCATCCTGGCCGCTGCAGTGATGGCTTTTTTGTGCTATCCTGGGCGCGTCAGGTCGGAGAGGCCTGGAGTTCAGAGCCGGGAGCCACGAAAGTGCGGCAGCAAGAGCCCGGCCTGGGCCTGGAGAGCTGGAGGAAAGCCAGTCCTGCTTCTGGAGCACCTGTGGACGCTGGGACACCACTTCGAGAAAATTCAAAACCACCAAAGGGGCATTTGCCCGGAGCCTGGCCGCCCTCCCTTTTGGGATCACAGCCACAAGGCACGTGCCACAGGACAAGACCCAGGGGACAGGGTCCCAGCGGACGGACATGGAAACAAAGAGACCCGGCAACTAATGTGTTAGGAGGGGGTGGCCGGGCGCCAGCCCCTCGCCTCTGTCCACTCAGCCTCGGCCGAGCTTGGCTTTGGACGTTCACAGAGTCTGATTCTGGGAAGACGGCTGTGACCACCGACGGGGACCCTCCCGAATAGGGACGCCTGGCCACCAGCAGGGACAGACCCAAGAGGAAGCCCTGTGCTCCCAGCACCCGCACCGCCCCTCACAGCGCGGGACACGGAGGCGCGAGGAACCGCCCACGCGGCAGCAGCTCACCGACCCGGCATCGCCCGACTGCTAGACAAAGCGCGGTGACCCCCGGGGAGACCTGGACCTTCTGAAACGGCCTCTGGCGGGTCTCATCCACTCCCTTGCCGTCCGTCGCCGTGTCCCTCCGGGGACTCGGTCAGCAATCCCGGCCGCCAGCCTTCCAGCCACGGCGACCCCGCCCGGCGGGGCTCTGGGGCGGGTGTGCGTGTGGTGCAGGGGCCTCCTCGGGAGCTTCAGGAAGTCTTTGTGCGGAAACCGGCCTTCTGACGGGGGCGCGGCCAGGGGCGCGGGGACCGGCCCTCACGAGCGCAGGACGGCGGCCTGTTCTCGCCGGCACAGGCCTCGGACGGACTGCGTCGCCGCAGCTGCTCGGGGGACCCGGTCCTGCCTCCTCGCTTAGTCAGAGGAGCCGCAACGAGACGCACGTTTAGCAGAAAGTACAGCTGACGGGGTTTGTTCGCAGCGCGTCTGATCCGGGTGCCTGCACAGAAGGCCGTCACCACGGACGACTCTCGAAGGGACGACGCGGCTTCCAACGGGCGCCCTTCGTGGAGCGGGCGCCGCTGACCAAACGCTGCAGGCGCGCCTCCTCCCCGCAGAGGGACCTGCCCCTGGGCTCGCATCTGGTCCCGACGTGGAATTTTCAAAAGGAAGCAGAACGCCGCTCTGCCTTAAAGATGCCCCCAGACGGCCTCCCTCCCATCCGTGGCTCGGCTGCAAGTCCGAACGCGTCCGTAACAGGAACGAAGGCACACGGGGCCCCGGCCGCGTCCGGCCAAACTCCTGAGGGGAAGCACTACGTTTCCGACACCCCGTCAGCCAGCGCGGGCGCCGGGCGTCGGCACTGACCCCGAGCCGTTGGTGGCGTGACTGCCGCGTGGCCCGGCTCGGGGCGGGTGGCGGGGCAGCTGTTCACGTGTCCTCCGGGACTGCGCCGGCCCAGGGGCCTGCGGCAGCCGCGGGACGTAGGACTCGGCCTCTCCGCGCCGTCTGCGCGCAGCTGGGGAGCCTCACGCCCCAGGCGGCCGACTCCCGCTCCCTTCACGCGCTTACCCCTGCTTCTGCCTGGCCAGGAGGGCCCTGGACAGCGTCACCCTGCAGGCTCAGGGGCACAGACTGGCTGCACCCGGGGCCACGGCCCCGCCCCTGGTCTCCACCGGGCTCCCCTCTTGCTGGACCACGTGGGGAAGACGCCGGAAGGCGCTCCTTTGTGAGGCTGCTGGTTTCCTCGACCCTGTGGACTTGCTTCCTCAGCAGCGCAGCGGGAGACCTGCTGGAGGGGACCCAGGAGGCGTCCTCCCTGCGGGTCACCAGCCCGCGGGTCTCGGGGGGCCGGGGACTCAGGAGGCGTCCTCCCTGCGGGTCACCAGCCCGCGGGTCTCGGGGGGCTACCCTTTGTTGGGCTCCTTTCTGGGGCTTCTGTGGGACGGTTTAGAGGCTCAGATGCACCCCCGCCGGCTCAGGGAGGGCGGCGGGCTCTGGGAGAAGCAGGCTGGGATGGATTCCGGCCCCGCCTAGTTCTCTGTGGACGCTCAGCCAGTCATGTTCCTTCGTGAGCCCCCGAGCCCACAGGTGCAAATGTAAACAGCTCCCACTGACCAGTGAACTTGGGGGGAGCTATGTACGTGCCCCACGTGGGCAAGGGTCACCAAACAGGAAAGCCAGTCTCTGAGTCTGCACATCCCAAGGCCCCGGGGTTGCCTGGTCCGTCGGCTTCCCGAGGCATCTTGGCTCTCAGCTACCAGGGAAACTGAGTCACGGGAGCGTAACATGGCCACAGTTTACCCCGTAAGTTGGTGTGAGCTCCTTCCATGCACCAGATGCGATTCCACAGTGGATGTGGACAGAGGTGGCAAGAGTGACCTCTCGCGGGAACAGCGGCTGTGCAGGGGACTCCCAGCCCCCAGAGGCCCCAGGCACACCCGCACACGCGTGCTCACACACGTGCTCGCATCCTTACCCCCATCCAGCCACGGGGACCAAGCAAGGCTGTCACTAGTATGTCCCCTGCTCACATGGGGGTCACACAACGCTCCAAAGGGTCCCTGGGGCCCCCAGTCTCCCCCTTCCTGACTGCCGTGCCATCAGGAAGCCGTCTGACTGCGAGGCTGGAAGGACACCCCCCACCTTGGTTCTCACTTGCGACTGCAGAACTCAGCTGACACCTCAGAGTTCCAGCCCATGGAGGGACATCTCTGGGACCTCCTCCGGAGAGCCTCCGCGGCCCCCAGTGGAGGGAAGGGGCGAGGCCCTCAGCACGCACACCGTGTGGCCCCGGGAGGCAGCAGCATGTAGGGGTCACACCCTGACTTGACCACCACCTGGCTGGGCCGGTTAGAGCAAGCTGCTAGCCCTCTCTGAGCTTGGCAACGTTCGGAAACTACTGGTGGTCCCTCTCTTGTGGGGGGAGGGTCAGGACTGCTCTACCCGACTGGCAGGGCCAGGGCGAGGCTGCACACACGTCAGAGTCGTTTTCCGTCCTCGGTTCTTGCTTCGAACATCTCTTGTTGCCTCTTCCCTGTTTTCAGCTCTTCTCCTCCAGGCCGGTCCCCAGCCACCCCGCCTCGCCCCCCAGGGCCGCCGGTGCCTGTGGGGCTGCCTGCCCGGCTTCCAGGTGGGAAGAGCGAGGCTCGGCGGCTTCAGTGCCCAAGTCGCCCAGCTAACAGGTGGCAGGGCTGGGACGTGGCCCATCTTACACCAGAGCCCGGAGCCGTCCTGGAGGGTGAGAAATCCCACAGCGCGATCTGCGGGAAAGAGGTGGGACCCAGCGGTGCTTCCCCTTCAGGGCTTGTGTGGACGCTGCTCTTCGGTGCAAGGGCCTCATGAGTCACGTCACAGCCGCCCTGAGGGTCCCCGCCATCCGTGTCTGGTGGCCACATCGGCATGCCAGGCCCCGTGACTGCATGGATACAAATACTTCTGGAAGGTCCTGTGTGCCGGGAGCCCCCGAGCGCTGGGCACCCCGCTGCGAGAGACGGCTCCCTGGTGCGGCGCAGGCACGCGCACAGTGGGCACACGGCGGAGGGAGGAAACGCCTTGGTATCGGGGACTGAGTCCCCACAGGCGGCTCCTTCGGGGGCGGGGCCGGGCGGCCCCCCAGGTGCTGAATCACACGCGCATCAGGGTGTCTTTGGGAAGGCGCCTGGCACGCGTGGCTGAGCTCCGGGTAAAGGAGGGTGCCCTCCGAGACATGGGGGGGCCTCACCCACTGGGCTGAAGGACACGGAGAGGAAGGCGGCTTCCTTGCAGAAGCAACTCGCCTTGGACGTCAGCTCCTGGCTCTTTCCTGCTGCCCCGCGGACTCCGTGAGCCCAAGCCTGGAAACCCGGCTCTGACGTGTGTGCAGCCTCGCCCCGGCCCTGCCAGTCGGGTAGAGCCCTGACCGATGCAGGCCACGCCCTTCTCTGGGTGCTCCGTGGGTGCCGCGGGAAGCAGCCCCGGGGTGCACGACTGTGCTTCCCGCCGCGCCAGGTTTGGGGCAGGGAGAGCCTGCACACTCGCTGACACTCGCTGAGCCGTGGGCTTTGTGGCCCCTCTACCTCCGCAGGCGACAGACCTTCGGGCAGCTAATGTGCTCAAGCGTAAAGCACTTCAGGTCGAACCACTGTTTGCGGAACAATAGTTTCCTACGATGCACATCGGGTCTGTTGGATTCTACGTGGTAACCAGGAGCTCTGTTTTGCAAACAAGGCCGGAGAAACCTTTATTAGCACAAACCTGGCAGATTTAAGCCAGTGGTTTCCCCTGTGGCCACACATCAGGACTCCTGGGCGGGTTTCGGACCTCCGGGTGCCAGGGGGGCTCCAGACGACCGAAACGGAGTGAGTCCCGGGCAGGGGCAGGACACGGCCGTTCAGGCAGCTGGTTTACCTGCGACAAGTCTGATGCAGGCCTTTCAGACGAGGCCTTTTCTTCCGTGGGGCAGACACAGGACGTGGCAGGAAGACTCTTTGGGGAAGAGTTGAGAAGCAGCCTCCCGAGCAGTGATGCAGTGGGTGCTCCAGAGCCAGGCGGAGGTGAAGCCTCACAGCAGGTCACTGATGCTGGGCAGGGCGCACTTACTCCGGGATCTTAACAAGTGTCTTAGGGAGGAAAACAAGGAGCGTTTTATCTGTCCCTCGTCCACGGTGCATCCGCTCCTCTGTAGTCTGTGAAGGGGGGCGCTTATTTCAGTAACCTCTTGTATAACAAATCACCCCAGAACCGGTGGCTTTAAACAGCAAAATCACTTGCTGTCTCTCGCCCTTCCTGTTGGCTGGGCAGTCTTCACTGGGGCTATGCCCTGCGGTCTCATCTGAAGCCGGACTGGGCCCCTCGCTGGCCTGCAAGCTGGCTGGCCCCGGCTGGGGGGCCTCTGCTCCTCCTCACATGCCCGCAGGAGGGTCCTCACGGCAGGGCGGCTGGCTTCCCCCACAGACCGAGGCAGAAGCCCCAGGGCATTTATAATCTCACGTCAAGGAGCAGCCCCGCGCTCACTTCCACTGTATCACACTGCATGTGTGGACCCGGCGCAGGTTTGGTGCGAGGGGTGGGCACAGGGCGTGAACATCACGAGGAGCGGACCGTCGAGGCCGCCTTGGAGGCTGGCCCTACAGTCTGTCCTGAATCCGCAAATGGTCCACATGCCTCCCATTTCTTATTTTTAGCGCTGTTTGCCACCATGAATGAGAAAAAGAGTTTCAAACACAGAAGGTGTCTCCTTGATATCTAACAGCGGCTGGGGGGGAACTTCTCTCTCCCCTCACCTTTCGTTACGAGCTACTGGGAGAAGGCGCCCTCTGAGCTCCCCACAAATCTCGCTCCATCGCTCGGCGCATTAGATCCAGGTTTATCTTCCATGTTGTAGGCAACAGCGCTGCTCGCTGTGTAACTGGGACCCCCTTGTCTCTGGAAAGGGCTGTATCAGGCATTCGTGCTTGGGGTCTCTTGTGCAGCTGTGGGCTCACGTTGTTATGGGCTGCAGTCTCATCTGAAGGTGCGGCTGGGAGGGTCTCTTCCAAGGTGGCTGCACCACAAGTTGGTGCTATTGGCCACAGAACTCCACGCCTCTCCAAGTGGCCTCTCCACGGGGCTGCCTGAGTGTCACAGTGATGAAGGACTTCCCTTCAGAGCGAGCAACCCAAGAGACCAAGACAAAGCTGCGACGCCTTTCACGGCTCAGCCCCAGAAGTCAACTCTGCCAGCCCTGCCACGTTCCACCGGTCACTTGAACCGGCCCTGATCCAGGGTGGGGAGATAACGAGTACCAAGAAGCATGGGTCAGAGCAGTCAGCCCGGAGGCTGACCACCACAGTGGTTTTGTGGACACACAAGTCTAAAGGAAAGAGTTGCAGAGAAAAGCAATGAAAAGGTCAAAGGACTCAGCCTAACCAATCTGCAAATGACCTAATTAGACCAGGATGGTGACCAGCATGAAATCACAGAGGAAGCTGGCAGCTGGCTGACCAGGGAGACTCAGCAGCAGAAAAATGTGTGTCCGTGTGTATGTGAGTGGGTGGGTATGTCTGTATGGATACACACACACACACACACACGGTGGGGAGCAGTGATGCCCCAGTGCAAGGGTCGTGAGCACCCACAGCACCCAGATCTTGGTTTCTAAATACCACCTTCTGCTAAAAGTGACCAGGACTCCTTGCAGAGACGGAAGATTCCAGTCCGGCAGGGAAACACCAGGTGCTCCTGCAATACTCAGACACACCAGGCGCCCAAGACGCTCGCTGTCCAGGAGCCCAGGGGCCCAGGGGCTGTCACCGCGCTCGGGAGCCAGCTTGGCGGGGCTCACTGAGAGTGACGGACAACACTCCGTTAAAGAGAAATGTAGTTCCTGAGTTCAAACTCAGATAAATGAATAGACAAATGAGTGGAAGTTTGAGGATGCACGAAATGTTTACAGTTTTAAAACCCTTTTGTACAAAATACTTCTTATAACAAAGAAGGAAATAATATTTGCAGGGGAGGCCCCGGCAGACACCGTACTCAATAGTTCACGTTCCCACGGCCAGCGATGGACCTCTTGAAATTCTGCGCCCCCCCCAACCCCCCCGGAGACACGGCCTCAGCTGCTGCTGTTCCTGCCGCACAGGAAGCTCATCTCCAGAACACAACAGGGGTCCACAACACAGCCAAGCGCCACGGCCAAGAGGAGGTTGCACGGACCGAAGGTCATGGAGCGGACGTGGCAATCTGAGACGGTGCAGTTGGACGGACGGCCCTCTGCTCTCTGGCCTGACTGGGACGGGGCGCAGACGGACCGTTAGGGTGCTGCTTTCCATCCGGACGGCACGCTGAGCCTTGCGGGAGAGGGTCCGAGTTTGCAGGAACCGAGCCCGCACACCTAGGTGCTGGCCAGTGCACATGGCCGGCAGCCCGCCCCCGAGGCCGCGCTCTTGCCCGGGGGCAGCTGCGGTCTGTGGGCGCTCCCTCGCCTTTGCGGGACCCGCTGTGACGTCTGTGCGTCCTCCCTCTCCGGGCCCAGTTACCCCTGCGTGTGGGGCTGACCGTCCACATCCTCTGCTCTGCCAGTCTGTCCCCGGCCTCTCCTGATCTGAGCGGAGGCCCCCACCTTCCACACGTGCTCTGCTGCCCAGGGCCTCGGCCCACAGGAGGGCCGGGTCTGCAGGACCGCAGGGCCGCCCGGGGTGAGCCAGGGAGGAAGTCCCCAGGCAAGGGCCTGAGCAAGGACCCCAGAGACAGGTGTGCCTCTTGCACCCTGAGCATCCACACGAAGTCCATCTAGTGCCCACCCGACCAGTGGACACTGCGTGCGGACGCCAGGGTGAGACGCCCCTCGGGCCCAGGCACCCCTTCTCCCGCCTGCCCTTACAGCGCTCCGCTGCTGCCCTAAGCCCAGACAAGGAAAGGAAGGGACGCCATGGGGACAAGAAGCCAGCCGTGCTCTGAGGGACACCTGGCCTCGCTGGGGAAGTGGGGGCCTTTGGTGTTTTCTTTTCCTCCTTCCTTCCCCCTTCCCCCCCACCCCCTCCCGGTCTCTCCTCACTCCTAGAACCCACAGGTCATGGATCCCGCCTCTCCCCACCAGATGCCAGTACCACTCCCTCCCCTGCTTTAACCAAAACTGTCCCCAGATGTTGGCCATTGTCCCATGGGGGTCAGAATGCCCCCTGGCTGAGACCACAGCGTCCTCCTATGACCCACCTGTCTGTCCCCTGTTGGCCTGCGAGCGCTGGGCCGCGCTGAGTGGGAGCAGAGAGGGNTCCGGGCCCGTCTGGCTGCACTTTCTAAGGACACAGAGATCTGTGGGCCTGTGACAGACTCTGAGAAACAGCAAACGCAGGCTTTCCTTGTCATCCGCGGCCCCGGCCCGGGGCCAGCTACACCCGCAGCGCTGAGATCATTCTTGAACATCCACCAGTCACAGACGCGGCGAGGGCGGGAGGGAGCCGGCGAGGGAGCCGAGCAGCTGAGCTGTGATGAGCCGGCCTGGCTCGGGGCGTCCCTGGAGCTGCCCCAGGCCTGCCGGCCAGCATGAGGGCCCCACTGAGGCAGCGTCTCCCCGGGGCGGGCGGAGGGCGCCTGGGGTCCACGCGGAGGCCTGGCCCAGGCCCAGCGGCCCCTGCGCCGTCACCAGAGAAGGTGCCTGCAGGGNCTCTGGGTCACTTCCCACGATGGGCAGGGCCGGGGGGTCCCGGGGACAGTGCACAGGACGCGAGCCGAAAACCAGGCCCACGTTCCAGTCCCGCGGCTGCCGCCCTTCCCTCTGGGTCCCTCCACCACCGGCTCCCTGACGTCGGGGCTGGTGACCAGGTGAGGGGCACAGCCAGGTTTTGTGGGACCCACCTCTTCCAGAAGAGCAACAGCAACACCCCTGATCCCAGACGGAGCCCTGCGGGGTGCTGAGGTCCNCCGTCCGCCGTCCGCTGCTGGGGGAACCCTGGAGCAGGTTAGGGAGTTCCCTCTTCTTTCTAGAACGCGAAAATCGCCTTTTGTTAACACGAATGTAGTCCATCAAGGCTGCTTCTGCTTCTGTTGAGAGGCTCTCCTCCTTCTCCGGGAGTCTGTTCACGTGCGGAGTTACCCTGGGCGGTCATCCGAGGCTGCACGGGCTGCGCCCTGGGGTGACATTCCGGTCAGNGGCAGCGCCCCCCTCACCGGCACTGGTGGCACCGCCCACCTGGACCCTGGGCGGGGCCAGACCCCCTCAGCGCCCCGAGCACTTTCCACACGCGCTACCGCCCCCGGCTCCGCGCCCCCTTCCCTGTTGCACCTGCAGGCACTGGGTGCCCTCCCTGACCACAGCTCCCCTCCCGCTCCACACGCTTTCTAGGCTTTTACTGGATGAGCACCTACAGCCTAAGGGACCCCAATCCAAACTTCCTTCTTTCCCACATTCCTTCTGAACACGCCCTTCATGACCTGCTCCTTCTGGTTTTCCTTTTGAGCTCTGCAGACGTTACTCTCTTCATGCGGCTCAGACGCTTTCCCGGCACCTTAGGGTGATCCGTCTGGGGCCCCTCTCCCTTTGCCAAGACCATGGTCTTAAAACTCTTCTGGTGCGGGTCCCCTGGTGGCAACCTGTTGTCTTTTGTGTTTGATTTAAACATCGACCTTTTAAATTGAAGAGGGACCAGGAAAAGCACCCAAGGGTGTCCTCATACGGTGATGCACCCAGATCAAGGGCCACAGGGAGGCCAGGCTCCCCCCCCACCGCCCCTTCCTCCCCGGGGCTTCTAACACCAGCGGCCGGCCTGCCCGCCCCACACCGCACAGCTCCCGTGCCCCCCGCGGGCCTCGGGCCTCACGGAGTGCCTGCTGCGGTGCCAGGCTCGCACGGGCTGCTGGGCCGCGGGGGTGCGAGCCCCGGCACCAGCTCCCACCTTGCACACGTCACCCTGCACACACTGGAGCTCACAGCCGTCGATCCTGTGTCTTTCACATCTTAGCGACTCTGAGGCGTCACGTGGTGGCTTGGATTTGACCAGTGAGATCAAGCACTTTCCCAGATGTTTAGTGGCCATTTGTGGATTTTCTGTGTCTGTTCCTGTGCTCCTGTGACAAAAACTCACTATTCCTTAAATAATTCGGCAGCAAAGAGTGACTGGCACTTCTAACCCTGTTTCTAGAAACCGTCACGATGGCTTCCACCCGCTGGTCCATCCGGACATGGAGCTACCTGCTCACCTTCAGGTGACAGGGAACCTCACGACCTTACGGATCCTGGGATCCTGTCCTTTGTTGGCTAAAAAGGTGGAAACCGCCTGTCCCGCTCTGCTCTCCCGCCGCCTCTACCAGCGCCTTCGGGAGAACAAGAGTCCTCTGCTGCCGGGCGCTCCCGTCACACGCAGGACTTCCGTATCCGGTGGAAGAAACCTCTGGGCTCCAGGGCCATGAAGAGAGCGCCGCCGTGACCTCCGGGAGGGTCCCTGCGGTTCCTCGTACACGTGGCCCCACCACTGCTGTGCGGGGACTGGGGTCCACAACTGCTCCCCTGTGGGGACCCGCCCGGCCCGCCGCCGCCCACGATGACAGCGCCCTTCCTCTGGGCTGCGGCCTGCCTGTGACGGCTCTGCGTCCGGGGGCCACATCCCACTCATAACAACGCCACAGCACCCTCCAAAGCTGTTCCGTCTTTAAAACTGTATTCTTGGCCCTTTGCACTTTCAAATACATTCTAGAACACGCTTGTCAATTTACACAAAAATCCCTGCTTGGATTTTACCTGGAACTGCAGTGAATCCACCATTTACGGAAGAATTGATACCTTGAAGCTTCCAACCACAAATATGCCAAACACCTCCATTTCTTAGGTTTTCTTCAATACTATGTTACAGTTTTCTGTCCCGGATATTTTTTGTTACTTTCCACATAAGAGTCTGAAACACTATAATAAATAAGCGATCATGGGATACCCAGTTGGCTCAGTCGGTTAAGTGTCCGACTCTTGATTTCGGCTCAAGTCGTGACCTCATGGTTCATGGGTCTGAGCCCCACCTCTTGGGATTCTGACTCTCTCTCCTTCTCTGCCCCTTCAGCTCTTTCAAAATAAATAAGCATTAAAATAAAACACATAAAGTGATCATTATTGATTGTTCCCAGTAATTAGAATCAATTCTTACACGTTGAGCATGTGGCCGGCAACCTTGCTAACTTTGCTCACTGCTTTTAACAGTTGGCCTGTGAATTTGGATTTCTTTTGATTTTCTTCACATATAATTTTATCTCTGCAAAGGACGGCAGATTTACTCCTGGAGTTTCAAGACTCACACCTTTCACTCTGCTTTTCTGGCTAGTGTTGGGGCACGGGGACCACAGCGGTGCTGGGCAGCCAGTCCGGTCTCAGTCCCAGCTTGGGGACACAGCTCTTGACAGCTCACGGGTAAGCAGGATGTGTCACAGATTTCTCCTTTGACCAGATTAATAAAGTTCCTTTCTATTCCTGGTTTGCTAAAAGCACTCGTCACTCTTCATCTTGAATAGGTATTGAACTGTACAAATGATTTTTCTGCGTTTATCAAGATCATGCTGCATCTCTTCATTAACGTGGTAAACTACATGGGTTGTTAAAATGTGCACATCTGCATTCCGGGACCCCACCCCACCTGCTCACAGTACCTTCCCATTCAATATTAGCAAGTCCAGCTCGTCCACCCGTTGTTTAGGGCTGTGGGATTTTCAAGAGAAACACTGCTCTATAACCATCTTCCTCCTCCTCTCCCTCCCTCCCGTCCTTGTCGGGTTTTGGCGTCAAGGTTATGCTGCCTCATAACACGACATGGGACATGAACCTCTTTCTGCTGCTCTTTCGTCAACATCCGGAAACACTGCACAGTGAAGTCATCCGCGCCTGGAGTTATCCGTGTGACCCTTCAAGCTGCAGGTGCGAGTTCACGAAGGTGGGAGCCACTATGAGTGGCATCAGCACGGGGGCTTCTGGCATCGTCCCCTTCCGGAAACATGAGGTTGAGGCACCACCCATGCAGGAGAACGTGTCAGCGGGGGTGAAGGGGCCCGGGCGAGGGGTCAGAGCCCAGGTGGAGCAGGGCTAGCACAAGACCGTTTCACATCACCCCCGGCACCGAGACTGACGTGCTCCCCAGAAGCGGGGCATCCACTGGGCGCCCGAATGCCCTGCAGACTCCAGCGCTGGCACACGTGAACTCAGGGTCAGACCTGGCCCTGCAGCCCCAGGCACCAGGCCATCCGCCCGAGGACCCTAGTGGCAAGCCCACCACGACCCGCCAGGTGGCTCACGCCGGGTCCTGGACGGGCCGCCTGTGAAGGCTTCCCTGCTAGAGCCCGTCTGTACAGGTGGGAAGGGCGCCCACTTCTTCAAACGTCCAGATGCCAGCACAGGGCCACAGGTTCACGATCGTCAAGGAAACCTAACACCTCAAAAGGAAACCGGTAAAACAACAATGACTGACCCCAAAGAAGGGGAGATCGATGAAACGTCTGAAAAGAATTCAGAATAATCCTGTTAAAGAAATTCAATAAACTACAAGAAAACACAGACAACTGAGTATCATGAAGAGACAATGTGTGAACAAAACGAGAATGGAGTTCAGAAAAGAAATAGAAAACATTTTTTTAAAAACCAGAAACCCTAGGGTGCCTGGGAGGCTCAGTCAGTTAAGGGTGTGACTTCGGCTCAGGTCATGATCTCACGGTTGGTGGGTTCGAGCCCCGCGTCGGGCTCTGTGCTGGCAGCTCGGAGCCTGGAGCTGCTTCAGATTCTGTGTCTCCCTCTCTGCCCCCCCGCCCCCCATGCTCGGTCTCGCTCTCTCAAAAATAAATAAAAACATTATTTAAAAAATAATAAAAAAATAAATAAAACCCAGAAACCCCGAGGTTGAAGAATACGGTGACTAAAAGAGTCAGCAGAGATGGGACGCAGGCAGGTCCGACAGAGGAGGTGGCGGTGAACCGGAAGGTGTGTCCCGTGAAGCATCCAGCAAGGGGAACAAACAGGAAGGGGGATGAAGACGCAGGAAGAAACCCAACATGAGCCACAGGGGAATGTCCAGAGATACAACGTGCACGCTGCTGGAGTCCCTGGAGTCGGCTCAAAAAATACAAGTTCAAGAAGCTCGAACCCCTCTCCCCCACTCCCCCAGACTTCAACCCCAAGCTGCCTTCTCCAGGATACACAGTAATACTATGACTCTCTAAAATCACAGGGGAAAGAGAGTTTTGTAAAAGCAGCAAGAGGAGATCAATCGTTTGCACGCTGGGGCCCACAGAGGCTCTCTGCAGAAGCGAAGAATGCCAGACGCCAGTGGGCTGATGCGTGCGAAAGGCTGGAAGAAAACAGCTGCCAACCAGAACACCCAGCAGAGGTGTCCCTCAGAAACGAGGGAGATCACGTCGTCCCGGAGAAGACACGTGGGGGCAGGCATCACCACGCCTGCCTTACAGGAAGTGCTGAGATACAAGGACGCTGGTTAGTGACCCCAAAACAGACCGACGTACAGAAGCCGCTGAGGCAGGTGAGGGCGTAGTCAAGTTCAGAACACTCTAATACGCGCAGGTTGATGTGCTCATCACTAACATTAATGTGAAAGTTAAAGGACATAAGTATTAAAAATAGCTATAATAATGTGTCAATGAATAACAATACGAAAACATAAATTGTGACATCAAAAACGTAAAAGGGTGTTTTTTTCATGTGGTTGAGGTTATCAGCTTTATAAAGACTATTTTTCATTCAAGAACGTTTTTTTAACGTTTTATTTATTTTTCAGAGATAGTGTGAGCAAGTGAGGGGCAGAGAGAGGGAGACACAGAATCCAAACAAGGCTCCAGGCTCTGAGCTGTCAGCACAGAGCCTGACATGGGGCTTGACCCCACGAACCATGAGATCATGACCTGAGCGGAAGTCGGATGTTTAACCGACTGAGCCGCCCAGGTGCCCCTAAAAAGACTACTATAAAATGTTAAGTTACCCTCACGGTAACAGCAAAGCAAAACCCCAGGATACACAAAAGATGGAGGAAATGGCGTCAAAGTACAGCCCTGCAGAAAATGACCACTCCGCAAAGGAAGACAGTAAGAAAGGAAGGAAGAAGGAAACCGCAAGACCGTGGAAACTATGAATGAAACAGCACTAGTAATTCTTAGAATAATTACTTTAAGTATCTATGGATTAAATTATCCAATCAAAAAGGCAGAGACTAGATGAGTGGATAAGAAACCAGGACTCAAGTGCATGCTGTCTAAACAGGCTTTTATTTTCCTTTTTTCTTAAAGTTTATTGAGAGCGAGCGAGCGAGAGACAGCATGAGCAGGGGCCATCATCAAAGAGACAAGGCTGGCGAGGGTGTGGAGAAAAGGGTGCCCTTGTGCTCTGCGGGTGGGACTGCAAGCCGGTGCAGCCACTAAGGAAAGCAGTATGGGGGTTCCTCAAAAAACCAGAAATGAAATTATCCTAAGACCCAGGAGTCCCAGTTTGGGGGAATATATCTGAAGGAAATAGAAACTTTTTCTAAAACAATTCCCAACTTTCAATGTACTCCACAAGTTTCGATATGTTGGTCTGTCATTTTTAATGGACAATTACCAATTTGGTAATTGGTAATTAAAAATACCTTTCCATTTCTATTTATTTGACCCACGGGTTACTTTAAAAGTTACACTACTTTGGGGCGCCTGGGTGGCTTAGTCGGTGAAGCGTCCGACTTTCGCTTGGGTCATGATCTCGCGGTTCGTGGGTTCGAGCCCCGCGTCGGGCTCTGTGCTGACTGCCAGCTCAGAGCCTGGAGCCTGTTTCAGCCTGTGACTCCCTCTCTCTCTGACCCTCCCCTGCTCACGCTGTCTCTCTCTCTCTCCTAGAAATAAATCATTAAAAAAAATTAAAAAAAAAGTTACACTACTTAGTCTGCAAACATTTGCACACATACTCCTTTTCTCTCAGTAATTTTTAACTTAATCCCACGCGGTAAGAGAGTGCAGGCTTCGGGAGTCCCAGTCCTCTGGGCTCCGGAGAGACCTTCTTTATGATCTGGGACGCGGGCCGACTGAGCGCCTGTCAGCTGGGCGGAGTTTCTTCATCACGTTGTTCAGATATCCTACACCTAACAATTCCTCTACTGCCTTTCTTAAATGTTTGTCAAGGATATTAAACCTGACACCTTAACATTGTACAGCATCTTGATCCTTTTTCTCCAGGGCAATAAAAAGGGGCTTTAAAACAATTTAGCTCCTTCCTGCCTGTCCCAACTTACAAGGCAATTTTTTCCAATATTTTATTGTTTGAAAATTTCAATGTGAGACGGTTTTAGGCACAGCACTTAGACGTTATCGGTGTTTATTATTCTATTTGTTCATCCTTCTGTCTTCATTTAAAACCTCTTCCTGGATCTATACTCCTGCTCTTGAAAAAAATTCCTTGCAATTTCCTTTATGGGAGGGATCATCTACAGGTAACATCGTTGTTTTGTTCATAAAAGGTTTTTAAAATGTTATCCAACTCTTTAATAGCTTTGAGATATAATTGATAGGCCAAATATTTCACACTTTTAAGTGTATATTTCAAGGATTTTCAGTGTATTTACAGAGCTGGGCCAACATCACCACTGAATTCCAAAACCTTCTCATCACCTTGCACAAAAGCCCGCCCCCACTAGCAGCCACTCCCGTCTCTCCCTCACGTGGCCCCTGCACCCAGGGATCTGCCTCTGCTCGCTGCCTCCACAGACTGGCCTATTAGGAACAGTTCACAGAAACAGGATCACGTAACATGTGGTCTTCTGGCTTCTTTCACTCAGGAAGATGGTTTTGAGGCTCATCTGTGTTAAAACCCATATCCGACCTTCATTCCTTTTAATGGCCAAATAGTATTCATTTTGTGTGTGGCCAGATCCCATTCAGTTTACCCGTTCACCTTTTACAGACACGTGGCTGTGTCTACTCTTTGGCCATTAACAGTAATGCCGCAACGACCATTTGGGAACATGTTTATGTGTGGACATATGCTTCCAGTTCTCTTGGGTGTATGTACAGCGCACACCTACATGGACATGCTGGGTCCGATGGCGACTGTCCCCATTATTCCTGAACAACATTCAGTTTTCGTGAACACTCAATTTCTCTCGGTGCCTTGCTGGCAGCAGCCTGTGCTCCTGACTTCCAGCGGGCGTTAGGGGATGGCCCGTGCTGCTGCTGCGGGGGGATGTCCCTTCTCTCTGGCTGCTTTCAGAGTGAGCTTTTGCCTTTAACGATGTGTGGGTGTCCAGGCATGATCTTACTTTTACTTCTGCTTGGGCTCTGCTCTGTGTCTGGAATCCTGTAAATGTCATCTTCCTTCTACTACCTCCTTCCGGGATTCCAGACACGTGGATGGGATCGTCCCCCAGCCTTGGGGAGCCGGTCCTTTTTCCCATTTCCATCTGCGGGAGGATGGCCTCTCCCAAGGGACTGTCCTCATCCCAGAGTGCTGGTCCCTGGAGGGTGGATGGAGGCATGGGACGCAGAGGTGCCATCCCACTCTCGGGAGCTGCTCCCCTAGCCTGCCTTCGCCCCTTAGCGCGTGCTGGGCTGAACCATCCGGCACAGCACCCCACAACAGGGTGCCGTGGGAGATATCAATTGTTTGAGATGGCAAAGAGGAGCATGTCTAAGTTGGTGAATACAACTTCCTGGTGGGAATCTCCCAGACAGCCAAGGTAGCCGCGAGAAGGGAGTGGACCGAGCAGGCCAGACCACTGCTGGGGACATGTCTCACAAACCACCACTGGGATTTGTCTGGAACTATCTTTCTTCTTAAATATAGATGATAAGGTGTGTTTCTTTGGATGGCAGCTTCCCTAAGGATCCCCAGAGCGGTAACTCTGTGCAGCTGGGAACGGCCTGTGTCATCACCAGCACAGCCTGCTTGCGGGAGCTCCTGCGGTAGAGACAGGCTCACTGTCCTGAGGGGCACCGTGTTCGAGATGCGGCATGCCGCGGCACAGCACGTGGCATCTGGTAGAGCCAGTCCCAGGCCCTATTACACGGAACCAGAAGAAATAGCCACAACCCCTCCTTTTGGACCCTACATCCAGTGTCAGCATGGCTGAAAGGGCCTATCGTGTGACTTCCCAATATGAGGCCAGCCTCAGGGTGAAGCATCTCTCAAGAGGAAAGGACACAAAGCTGCTGTGGTCATAAATACATTTTATTTCATTAGAAATGCATAATTACCAGTTTTGAGAGCATTTCCCCCCTAGAAAAGTAGGTAAGCAATATTTCCATCAAAATCGTTAGTCGTCTTTTGCAAATACCTATGTTCGTTACACTGAACAGAGCACACAGCAAAAGGCTTCTGCTACTTCACTTTTTTTTTCAGTTTTCTTTTTTGTTATAAACACCATAGCAAATTAAAAAAAGCTGTTTGAACAGAGAAAAATATCGTCGTTCTTGATTTTCCGCGTGTACGTGACGCCTCCGCGCTGTGCTGCCCCACTCTTCCCGAGACGCCGACAGCGGGACAGGGCGGTGGCGGCTCCTGTCACCTCGTCTCTGGACTGGGACACTCTCCCCGTGGTGAGGCTTTCAGATGCACTTGAACAGAACATGTGCAGCCACCTCCGTGCAAAGCCATGGGACCGGGGTGCATGGAGAACTGGGTGGCCGGCGGGGGCTGGTGCCGGGCACGGCAGCAGCTCTGTCTTAGGTTGGGCTGCGGGAGGGTGGCCCGGCCCGCCTACTGGATCTGGATCGCCCCGTGCTCCAGCTGCATCTCAGGCTGCAGGGGGGGCTGCAGGGTGTCTGCGGTCTGCAAGAGGGGAGAAAGGAGGGCTTTCCATCAAGGGGCCTACCAGCGCATGTCCAGGCCGCTCACACTCGCGAAACACCAACGGCTTTCTTGCATGGAATAAACACATACAACAGGGCTAGAAAGGGCTCAGAGTCCTAGGTTCACCCCTGCTCTGGGACAGGACTCTCCCAGGGGCCACGGCCCCTCTTTCCAGGACCTTCTGTTTACCCACGCCACCCACCACCCTCCCCACACATGCTCTGTGGCCCAGCGAAGTTCTGCATGTCACTGGGGAATGCCTTCGGAGTACTTAACCCATCCTATTTACCGAGAATTTCCGTCACCATTTTACCTTCTTATAAAAACTGTTTCAATGTTCCAAAAAAACATTTCAGGGGCAGTCACCTTTCCCTCCTTAACCAGAGAAGTTCTAACCCATGCTCTATATATATTTAAAAGATTTTAAATTATATTCACAGTTTCAAGATAAAGGGAAAAATACTACTTGGAATAAGCCCCTGATCGTGCATCTCAATCATCCAGAATAAGCCCCAAAACAGAGACTGACTGGGGTTTTCTTCAGGCTCTTCTGAGCCGTCAGCCAAAGGCAATGTCACAAAGATTGGACCCTCAGAGGTGGGCTTCCGGCTGCCCTGGCAGGAAACTTGGTTGCAGAGGTGAGGCGTGAGGGTGGGAAGGAAGGAAGAGGCAGGAAGCTGTGGACGGTGGTGGGCAGGAGCCCCGGGAGAGGCACTGGCGCTGCAGCTCTTACTACTAAGGCTGTAGGTTTGAAATGCAAACATCAAGGGACAGGGCACATGGAGAGTCCTGGAGGCAGGGAGGGGCCCGCAGTCGATGGACGTGGCACGGGCACGAGCCACACAGCCCGTGGGGCGGCCAGAGCATGAACCTGGGAGGCACAGCAATGGTGACCACACATCTGGTTACAGGCTGGGCAGAGGCCCGTCTGGGACCGAGAGCTCCTCCCCATCCTTGAAAAACTAGAAAGGTAGCTTTGGTCTCAGGCACACAGAAGGCGGAGCACAGATGAGTTGGGAACGTGTCTGGGACTTGGGGACCCCCGCACTCTGATGAGGACCCCTCCTTCTCCTGTGTCCTCAAAACATAGCACCAGACCCATGTCTCAGGCAGGAAATGTCAAGAAAGGGCTCCAAGCAGACGATTCAGAAAGTTCTCGGGCACCTGCCTGTGCAGGTGGTCCCAGGCCAGGGCTCGCCCCAGGGCACTCACTGCCCTTCCCACTGGCTGCTCTGAGCGGCCGGCGCCCTGGCTTCCGGCCCAAGAGAAGCCCATCCCCTCGGGAGCTAGACGGCTCTTCCAGCCCCTGGGGGCTCCTGGGGGCTCCTGATCTCTTCCAGGAGCGAATCTGGGTATGTGGCCCTGTTCTGACTGGCACACTGAGAAGAAATCCTACAAGAGTGGAGCCCTTTCCTTCTGCAGACGTGGCCCTGTCTGTGGCGGGGCCATGGGAGAGCCAGCCCCCGAGGATGAGGCAGGAGTGGGCCCCAGGGACGAGCATGGTGGGCTGGGCCTGGGGCCACCCTGCTGCTATATAACCTGCAGACTATTCAAGTCCGTGCCAGGTGAGATCCTCTACAGGGAAAACACCCAGTGGGTGTGAACCTCATCCTATGGCCTGTTTTTATACATACTCATTCAGTGGGTCCCAAGACCAGCCAGGCAGGAATGGAGACAAAGAACACAGACAGGAAGCCAAGGTGGCAAAGAGCTAAAACGGACACAGCGTTCCTCAACTGTGAAATGTGTCCAATGACCGTGACCTCGGCTCAGTGAGACGGCTCGGCACAGCATCCGCGTCTGGAGCACACACTGGGCCCTTCCACAACTGCCGGGCAGTAGGGAAGAGTTGCCTTTGTGCAATGACCCATGTGTGACCACCCAGGGCATGTCACGAGCCACCCAGCGTGGGACGAGGCGGGCCTGCAGGGGCTCTTTCTTCCCAGACAAGTTAATGCTCAGACCCCCGCAATGAGCTGGCCAGAGAGAATTCCACCTTGTCCCCCCAATACTGTGGGCTCCTGGTCACACCCAACCCTTCTCGGTTGATCTCCAGGGTGGGGTGGGCCTATGTGGTCACTGCTGCACAAAAGCCACACCAGAAGTGGACTGAGTGCCCAGGCTGCCACGTGGGAGTGGCCTGGTGGGGGGCCGGCCGGGGGCAGAGAGGAGGAGAGGCAGCGGCTTCTCCAAGAAACACGTTTGCCAGCTGGGGCCTCGCTGTGAATCAGATTAAGAACTGAAGTCCTCATGGGATTGCCAAGTTCACTGCTGGCCACCCAGTCACTAGGTCACCCTGAGCACCTTCGCTAGCCCCCCTGAATCCCATTCCTCAGCAATCACCTCATGAGGCTGCAAGGCAAACAAAGGAGAATCTTCCTTCCTGCCGAGGACAGAGCATACACAGCACCAGCACGGGGCCTGAGTGGAGTGCGGGAGGGGAGAGGGCCCCATGGAAATCTGGGGCCTCAGTTCTGAGCGTTAGAGGCCCATGGCATCGAGAAACACGTCGCTCCTCAGTGCCGGGACGCAGAGGGACAGGAGTGGGCCCAGAGAACGGCAGGTGTGCGAGAAGGCAGGCAGGAGCCGGCCGGCCATGCTCGGAGCAGACGGGAGTCCCTGCATCAGGGTGGATCTCGGCCTGGGCTCAGCAGGAAGGCCCACGAGGTTTGAGAACACGGGCCACCCACAGCCTGAGCTTTGTGCCAGTGACCCCCACGGTCTGGGACCCGTCCTAGCTTACTCACACAAACAGTCGACCCATCAAATTGAAAGTATGCCGTCCCCGCAAGGGGGCCTCCAGCCGGCTCTTCGCCCTGGCATGGAGGGCCCGGGCCTGGCTTCCCAGACCCAGGAGATCTGAGGAGAGGCCACGGTGTTCATCTGGCCAAGTGCACTCACCAGGGGGCAGCTCCACAAGCCTGTCAAATACCAAAGCAGCAGCCCCCTTACCTGACATCTCGGGAAGTGTGCACACTGTTTCCTGTGCTTCTGGGGGAGCACGGAGACGACAGGTGGTTTCTGGGATGCGGGGGGGATGGGAGCGGGGGAGCCAGTGCTCAGCCAGTCAGACTGCGTGGAGGATGCACAAACTGCATGGAGGACGCACAAACCGAGCAAGGGGAACCTGGGGCCCCAATGCCCGTGTGGTTCCCCGCAAGGCCCTCGGCTGCCACATGGAAGGCGCCCAGGCAGGAGGCTGGAAACCAGGCCGGACAGGGCCCTCAGGACCGAGTGACGTCATCCTGCATCTCTGCCGCCCAGCAGAGGGGCCGCTGGGGTAAAGACCCTCAACCTGCCTCCAAGAAAGGGTCAAGGCCGAGGGCTGGGGCAACAAGGGCAGAGCCTGTTGTCTGCGGGGAAGCTGACCTCTGGGTCGTTCTGCAGTTCCCAGGGGCCGGCTCCGCGGGGTCAAAAGCTTACAGACGAACATTTACCGGAGACACAGCATCTCCAGAGTTGGTTTCATATCGGCACATGGGCTGAGACCCACCTCCTCACCTTCACCGCTTCAGACACTTAGAAAACACAGAGTCCCGCAGCGGTGCCTGTGTCCACACCACGTGCCTCCCGTGGCAGTGTGCCTTGCTCACAGGAGGGCATCAGAAGGAGAAACACCCCAGCTATGTCCAGAGCTGCAGAAGCCCCGGGACCTGTCCTCAGACAGGGTGTCTGTCCACCTGCACACGGGGCGGGACCCACCTGAGCTGCAGCGGTGTGGTCAGTCACCGGAGCTAGCTGGACGTACTGGACCTGGATGTCGCTGCCCTGGAGAGGCGAGCCGTCCACCCCTGCGGCAGCAGGGTCGGAAGAGGCCACGGCGATCAGCTGGGCGCCCTGCAGCACCTGGGGAGACAAAGCAGGCCCCCATCAGCACGGACACCGGTGCCACTCTGCCGTGACGTGAATCACGGGGGACGGCCCAGGGCCACACTGTGGGGTCCATGTGTCTTGTGAATCACTCTGGAATAACATCTGGTAGGCAAGTGAACACGCGTGTATGGCGTGAGTGTGAGAGCATGAAGCATGTGCACATCGTGACCAAGATGTGCAACATGTGACCCCTCGAACACCCACGTACTGGACACAGCCCAGGGACAGGGCTGAGGGTGCCCGAGAGGGGGGCAAGGGAACCATGGGATGTGGGACAGATGCAGGATCACTGTACACCTTGCAGAGATCACTGCTATCTGAGGTTCTTGGGAAGGGAGACCCTGAAGGCAGCCTGGAGGGGACAGAAGATGGCGGCAGGTCCCCGACCCGCACTCTCCAGGAGCCCCCAAAGTGCTCAAGAGCCAGACACACAAGGAAGCCCTCGGGCAGTGGACACTGGCAGTTACGAAGCAAAGCAGAAACAAGCCGGAGTTAGGCCCCCCCCCCCCGTGGCTGCAGATGGAGCAGAGAGGAGCTCAGGGTAAGGAGCTGCCATCAGGAGGGAGGTGACGGTTGGAAGGGAGCCCCCAGGGGACAGGGGACAGGAGACCCGGAATCCCACTGTGGACCGTGCCCAAAAGAGGGGACAGATGAGGCCCCCGGGGATGGGCTCTGGGTGACCCCACCACTCATGAGCACCCCCGCGCCCAGGCCCAGTTCCCACTCAGCCTGTCTGGTACTCCAAGCTGGTGCAGGTGGGCTGGGACCTCGCTGCCCTGTAGGCCAGCCGGGGAGGTAGGGGTGAGTGCATCCGTGGCTTTGCATTCATGAGGGCAGAGTCCCTGCCTGTCGTGAACTGTGGGGGTTTATACCTGGGGTTGTATCCCACCCCCTTCAAATTATGTGTCCACAAGACTACAGATACCTGTGGCGGTCCACAGCAGGGAGGGAATGGCCATGCTTCCCCACCAGCCCAACTGCCTCCCACAGCAGTGCTCAGGGCTGAGGAAGAGGGTGAGGGACTCAGAGAGGGGAAGGGGCTGCTCCACCCGGGAAAGACAGGCTTGGATACAGCCTGTGGTTTTCAAAAAAAATTTTTTTTAACATTTTATTTATTTCTGAAAGAGAGAGACAGTGTGAGCAGGGGAGGATCAGAGAGAGAAGAAGGCACAGAATCTCAAACGGGCTCCAGGCTCTGAGCTGTCAGCACAGAGCCCGACGTGGGGATTGAGCCCACGAACCGTGAAATCATGACCTGAACTGAAGTAGGCTGCCCAACCGAGCCAGCCAAGCGCCCCATAGTCTGTGGTTTTCAAACAGCAAGGTAGTTTTTGATGAGCCAAAGTTCTATTTCTTTAACAACACATCCATCACTGGGAAAACACACATGAATTCAACTCTTAGAATAAAAAATGGCGGAAAGTTCTTAACTATTCTTCCTTGTGTGTCTTCAGAAACCATTTGCAGACAGTTTCATATTCTAACACCAGCCAGCTGTGCCAGAGAGATGCACCCCACCAGACGCTGTGGCTGCGTCCTGGACCCGCAAAGGCACTTCGCAGATAGGATAAAGGTGAGGACATCTAGACAGGGGGCATCCTGCGGTATCAGGTGGCCCCACGTCAACTTCACCCTTCCTGGCTGCGGAGGGGCACAGATGCAGTGTGAGAAGAGCCTACCGGCCGACTGCTGGCTTGGAGGATCGAGGACGGGCCGTGAGCCAAGGATGCGGCAGGCCTGGGGGCCAGGACAGACAGGAAACGATCGTCCCCCGGAGCCTCCAGGAGGAGCCCGCCTGTGACAGCCTGACTGCGGCCCCAGGAGGCCCACACTGACCCGTGACCTCCAGACTGCGCGGGAAGGAGCGTCTGGTGTGAGCCAGCAGGCGTGTGGCCACTGGTCCCGCAGCCACAGGACATGCACACAACGCGCCTGCCTCTCCTCAGCTGCCTCCTTCCAAGGAACTGGCCTCTCGCTCCCAAGGGCTGATCCAACAACGGCAGCTCCTCTTCTATCACAAGCCATTTGTACCAACGAGTGTTTAGGAAAAAAAAAAAGGTTTGAAAAAACTGGAGAAAACCAAAGTCCGCTGTATTACTCACGTTCCCTCTTCCCCAGGACTTCCCTCTGCCAGACCGCTCACGGTCGGCAAGCAGACTCAGTCTTGCTGAATTCCGTACCGCCCCCCAACCCCCACATGGCAGGGACAGCCCCCCGCGACCCTGGGGAGGGCGGGTAGCCTCTCATCTAACTGGCAGAGTCCCTGGGAACGGGTGTGTGGCTCAGGGAAGGGCTCCCACAGGGCCAGGAACTCGGCCTCACGACAGCTGGGAAAAAGACCGGAACAGAGAAAAGACGAAAAGTACTTGGTGGTAAATCCTTAAAGCCACACAGACGTTTATGTGCCTTTCGTAGGGGGAGAAGGCGGAAGAGCAGACCGGTGCTGTGAGGCCACCCCAGCCAGCACGGTTTCGCTGCATCCTGGACTGAACTTAAAAACCACGCAACGCTTTGAAACACGGGAGCTAAAGTGTTAGGTGATGAAGTCATGACTCTGTCAGGGCTGCATGACATAAAAGATTCCTCAATACGCTGGTTTAGGGTCAAATCATCAACTGTGTTTTAATGAAAGCCGCGCAGTCCTGGGGCTGTTTCCAGAGAAGGCTCCGTCTTACTCTGGCTGTGGCTGTGAGCCACCACCTTACACTAGAGAGCGCTTTACGGTTTCCTGTGGGTCAGCATTGCCAATGAGGTGACTTGTCACATGAACCACACAGGTGATTAAATCCTAACACTCGGAACTTTAGGAACCTCAGCATCTTATGTGCTGCATATAACCAAAGAGACACATCACCAGCCTGGCTGGCAAGTAAAAATAAAGATCGGAAAATGTTTCCACCTGAGATTTCATTCCAAACACCACACCTCCTCAGCGCGTCCACACTGGTTTGGTTTTGACAGCCGAGTCAGGAATGAGTCCGAGCCAATATGCACAGGACTGGCGGGAAAGGCCTTCCAGCCACTTAGCGCCCCTGCCCTTCCTCACCCGCAGGAGCCTCAAAGCAAAGGGCTGGGGATGTGGCCAGAAGGAGGTGCTGCGATGCCCCCGGAAAAAGGGAGGCAGCGCTGCTCCGGGGTGGGCGGGGGAGGGCAGCGAGAGTCCCGCAGGGAGACAGCTTCTCTGGGGGAAGAACAGCATCCACCGCAGGGGACGGGAAGGCCGCTCAGGGGCAGCATCGGGAGCTGGGCAGCTGCGGTGAAAGCTGTGCGGAGAAAGCTGAGACCCGGATCACAGAGCGCCTTCCGGGCCCACTTCACACACGCTGAATGCTGGGGACCGAGGCCACCACCCTGGCCTGGCCCTGCTCACTGGCTTCATTCCGAGGCTATGCTCAGCCCCTCGAGGGGGACATCCCCCACCACGGGCTGACCTCCGCACACACTGGCACCCCGGCCGGGGCTCCAGCATTGGGGGAGAGATGTCGCCACACACGAGCAATGTGCATAGTCCTCAAACTTCAGAAAAGCTCTCTTCAGTGGAGATTAAGGGAGAAAAAAACACAAGAAGGAAAGAGCAGGAGACCGCCCTGCCCATAGGGAGCTGCCTCCCAAGTCCAGCCAGCCAGGACTCCCAGGGCTTTCTGGTCACAGCGCAGCCCAGCAGGCAGACGAGGGGGCCTCGTCTCACATCAATGAGCCGGTGAGGAGGAGCCCGGGCTGCGCGGTCAGGCCACTTCAGTGCTGGACCTATGCGGCAGAGTCCATTCTCGGCTTGCTGAAGCGGGGAGGAGGAGGAGGAAGAAGAGGAAGTCTAGAAGGTCAGAGCAGAGGATGGCCAAGTTACAGACCATTGGCTTCCCAGCCATCGGTACCTATTTATTAAGAGCAGGTTCCAAAGAACCTCCATGAGCTCATACACAGAGGGCACATCATGACCACTGACTGGCGGGCACCCCCGTGGCGTGAGGAGGGAAACCCACTGACCGTCAAGCTGGAGGGTCAGTTCACCCTTTATGTAGTGCTGTCTGACAATCAAAGAGTGAGCCACTTGCACTGAGCAGGGCTTGGTGCAGGACCCTTCCTTTCTAGGCCACAGTCAGGGCAGAGGAAGGTCTAAATGATCAGCGTGTGGCAGGCCAGTATCAGGGCACACAACACAGAGAGGCACAGAGACGAAGGCTGAGGGGGAGGACCTGGCAGGTGCCGCCCCACGGGGCCTCAGGGAGGCTCTCAGCTTGAGCCACTCACGAGGAAGCCAGGAGGCAGCGGACACTCCGCTCTGTGACATGCCCCCGCGGTGGCTGTGATTTACTAGGATAACGCATGTGAAATGGGTAAAAATAAAAGAACACTACAGAAATCCATCACCCAAGAACCTCACTTGCCTTGTACGCTTTGAAAGCAGCTCAAAGCTCCAGCAGCCTCCCGAACATACAGTAGGTGGAGATACAAGGTGTACATTTGGACTTGCTTTCAAACTGGTAAGGAATAAAGGCTAGTTACATCAAGTCTAAAATGAAGGGCAGCAAAAATGAGGTCACATGTCACTGTCACACGGGTCACAGTGGCACCCCACCACGAGCCCACTGCAAGCGCACAGTCCATCCTTGCTCTGTTGGGGGGCGAGAGCCCAGTGCCGCCACCCACCTCCCACCCCCTAGAATGGGCGGGAGGTCTCCAAAGGTGAGCTCCCAGCTCCTTCCCACTGGCTTGAGGTTTGTGGCCTTTTCCAGGCTCCGGAACATAGGAAAATCTAACAGGAATGCAGTGAGTTCCCAGGCCACCAGCCTGCAGCTGACCTGGGAGTGGCCCCCTCCCCGACCCCACAGAGAGCACAGGCACCTGCCGCCTTCGCGGCCTCACCGACAGGGCTCTCCCCTGCACAGCTGTGAGGCAGGGTCAGTCACTGTCAGATGAGGGACCATTAATGGTATAGGGGATGCGTCTGAAGCGGCCTACGCAGGGAATCCTGGATCCGAGAGCACTGGGTTTTGCAGTGCACCCATCTGGTTTCCCTCTATGTGGTGCCAACCATGAGACTGTTTAGTACCCACTGAAATCATACAAAACAGCTACAACCATAAAATAAACACAAGAAGTCCAAGGACTTTTCAGTAATGTTTAGATACAAAATTCTAAATCCAACCCAGAATGTGCTCAGATGAAACAAAACAAAAGATCCTCTTTTGACAGTTAATTGTGTGTGTGGCCAGGAACAAAGACAGGCCAAGAAATCCAAAGGTTCCCTGGAACACAAGGTCATTCACTTGTTCTTGCCATCCAACTTGTTAAGGAAACAGAGGCAAAGAGGGCAGCCTTTTCAACACTAAACGTTGTCAAGAAGTAGCTTCCTCATGACAGAAAATCAAGGACTGAGAGCGAGGCCTGTCAGCCTGTCCTGGGGACGTCCCAAAGCACCAATGGCCAGGAGGTCCACCAGCCGTAAATCTCTCTCATACGTTTGCACAGCAAACGCCAGAGACAAATAATCATTCTTAAGCCTTTGAGCCTGATGGGAACACTCCTGTTTCCCAGGCTCCATTCTGAGTGCTTTCATACATCGAGTCGCCCCGAGGAGACGGTCAGAAATGAGCACTGACAGAAGGGAGTCCCAGGCAGATGCGGACACCGCTGCTCTGGGGTCGCCCTCGGACCTGCTGACAAAGACTTCTCAGAGGCCCGAGGGCTGGAGGGGGCCGGGGGGACGGCATCCAGACCCGGCTCACAGAAAGATGCCAGGCAGCAAGCAGCAGTAAGAGCAGTTTCTGCCGTCGGCTCTGCGGCTCGTTTCAGCATTGGAGCCTCAACCTCAAACGCAATCTGGGGAGAAAACAAAGCAAACCCTGGAAAGCACAATAAAGCAGAGACGGCCCTGTGGAGACACGTGGTGCTCATCCCCATCGCCCCAGACAGGACAGCAGTCCTGGCAACGAATCTTAACCATGTGCCTTAAAACCTCCTAGCAGACTGGGGTCGGGGGGAGGGAGGGAAGGGTAATAACTCAGCCGAAGTCAGATCCAAAGACCTCCAGGTTTTCCCCTGTGTTCCAGGCCCCTAGAAGGGGCGCGTGGGGTGGGTGGGGAGTGGGAGACACGGAACGGAAGACAGTCCCATGTGTCTGGTGATGCGTAACTCAGTGCAGTGAAGTCACACCCGCTCGGAAAAGGGAGGGGTGCCCGGGGCCCCCAGCCCGCCCACCGGCACACTCCAGGACTGTGAGGAGCTGAAGCGGCAGCCGCGGCCTCGCACGCTGCTTCTGCCCCCCTTCCATGCCCCTGCCCCTGCAGCTCTGGTCACTTTGTTAATTTAGGAACTCACTGCACCGAATAAGGAAAGTTCTTACTGTGCTCACTGTGTGGTGTAAGAAAGAACCAGAAGGAGTGATGCCATCTTCCTACTGAGTTCAAATCTACAGGAAGCGTTTAAAGCCTCTGTGCTTTACAGGAGCTACGAATGCCGACTGACACCCGCGGCTCCAGGGAAGCCAGAGAAGGCCCGGAGGGTGTGGCTCTCAGGCTCTGGAGGGAAAGACCAAGACGGGGACGGGTGCCTCTCACGGGCCCACCTGCGTCCGCACGTAGATGCAAACAGTCCGTTAGGTTGGAAACACACACCATAAACTGCCCACTAATGTGCATCTCTGGGTGACGTGGCCTCAATCAACACAGCATTTTTATTCTGTTCTGAAAAGCAAGGTTCAGAAATGGATCTGTCTGCCGAGCAAGGTAACCGCACCCCTAGCAGAGAACATTTAGGGAGTGACCCCTTGCCCCTGGTGGCCAGGACGGCACTTCTTCCCTCTCCAAGAGCAGGTCCAGAGGCAGCTGCATCCCCACAGCCCAGTCCCAAAGCACACCCTGACATCAGGCATCAGGAGGCGCACACAAAACTGCCCCCACTACGTGTCCCTTCATATTCCCCAAAGGACAGTCATGTGGAGACGGGGGGGCAGAGGGAGGCACAGGCCTCTCCCCAAGGCCTCACTGCAACAGAACTTCCCCCCATGCCGCCACCACACAGCAGCTGGCTCCGTGGTGCAGACTTTGAGCTCATTATACACCACTGGGGCACGTGGATGCTGTGCGTCCATCTGTGTCCACCAAATGTCCACGTCTTAACCTCCAGTACCTATAAATGTGGAACCAGAAGTGCCTAAGTGGCTCAGCAGGTTAAGTGTCTGACTTCAGCTTGGGTCATGATCTCACGGTTCATGCGATCAAGCCCCACATCTGGCTCTGCACTGATAGTGCGGACCTTGCTTAGGATTCTCTCTTCCCCTCTCTCTCTCTGCCCCTCCCCTGTGCATGCTCTCTCTCAAAATAAATAAACTTTTAAAAATAAGTAAATGTGAAACCAGAGCCTGGGAGGCTGAGATTAAGCTATAAGCATAAGTCACGTCAGAGGCGGGTGGGCCCTAATCCAAAAGTACCACTCCTCGTAAGAAGAGAGACGTTTGGCCAAGACATGGGAAGAAGGGTGCCACGAGACCCCAGAGGAAGGGATGGAGGGGTGCGACCACAGCCCAGGATGCCTGGCACTCCCAGGAGCAGCAGGCAAGATGCCCCCAGAGCCTCCAGAAGAAACACAGCTCCGAGAACCTGGATTTTGGACCGGAGACCTCCTGACTATGAGAGAACACATTTCTGTTGTTTGAACCACACAGTGGGGGTCACTAATTTTGGGGTGATAGCTCAGGAACAGACCTCAGACCTTCAGACCCTCAGATGAATCACATAATCCCATGCCCCGGCCCACCTGGTCAGCTCTCTTAGCTTCCTTCCAGAGAACTCTTAGCTTCCTTCCAGAGAAGGTGCTGGCAGTGCACCCCCCCCGCCCCCCCGGCCAGGTGCTCACATGCAGGTGACCAGGTCCTCCAGGCGCCTCCAAGGGCAGCCTTCCCAGCCCTCTCATAGAGCCAGCCCATAGGCTTCTCCCCGGTGGTGGGGACAGGGTCCCCTGGGCATGCGGACAGGTACAGGGGTCAGCGCATAGGAGATGCCGCTGGCCGAGCACACAGGGAAGAGCACGGCAGGGCCAGGCTGCCGACAAGGTCAGAAGGACACTGGTGAGAATCTGAAGCTGCTCGTGTTGCTTAAATACGATCGTGAGAAATCTGGCAAGATCAGGACAAAACAAGTGGCGGTCTCTTAAAGAGTCAAATTCCAATTTCCCATCAAGAACTGGCCCCTCTGGACCTATTTCCCGTTGCTGTGATAACCTGCAGGAGAGGCCCCCTCACCATGCTGACGGGCTGCTCCTCCCCAGATGAGCACAGGGTAAGCTGACAGGACCCTACTCCCTGCTGGGCCTGAGCCCTCCCCCGGGACACTGGGGGCAGTGTTTGAGAACGCCATGGCGAGGAAGTGAGATACGAGAGGATTACTGTCCCGCGAGCGAGTGTCTGAGGACAAGCAGCCACAAACCCCCCGACCTGTCACAGCGTCCCACATCCTCTCTGGGAAAAGACCCGGTGCTCCAGGATGAATGTCTGTCTCCCCTGCTCCCCCAATCCCTATGTTGAAGCCATAGCTTCTCGTGTGATGGTGTTTGGAGATCAGGTCAGGAGAGTGAAACCCCAAGATGTGACTGGTGGCCTTCTAGGAGGGCGACACAGGGCCTGCGTGTGTGACCTGTGGCCTTCTAGGAGGGCGACACAGGGCCTGCGCGTGTGCACCAAGGACGGCGGTGCGGCCTTCAGGCAGAGGGTCCAGCTGTCTGGCCAACAGCTCCCAGGCCGGTGAGAACTCAGGGTCTATGGGAGCAGTAACGGCCGCCTGCACACAAATAGGGACAGACAGTGAACAGACCTCCCCTTCCTCCCAGTGACATGGGAAAGATGTCCTCAGGAAACAGAATTCCAGAACTGTCCAATCACCAAAAGGCCAGCCGGTGAGAGGGCAGCCAAGGCGTTGTGGGTACGTTCAGAGAAGGCTGTGTAAGAAAACACCCACCAATGGACCCAGAGGCACTTCTGATACATTAGCCTTGGGTTTGAGACCTGCTGGAGCTAATTTTCTAGGACTTTTAAATGGAAGACACACACTGTGCTCTCTTCAATGGTCCTCAAAGACCTCGCCTACACACATCTCAAGTTCAACTTAGGAAAAAACATCTCCAGCAAGACCCTGAACCCACCTCCAGGAAGCAGGTCTCCGTCTGAGCACGCTGACCAGGGGCTCCACAGAGCATGTGTCTCAGCCCTCTGATGGCAAGACCGTGTTCTAGCCTCCAGGGCTCAGAAAGTGGACAACGGAAGACAGGCAAGGACGCTGGCCTTTTCAACGTGGCCCAGGGTCTGCAGGGTTGACCCTGAACAACTCAGCAGGAACAAGGATCTGCATCTGGGCATCTCCCGCACCCTCAGAGGAGCGCTATCATCTGCACGGCTCAGGTACCACCTGCTGTTCATGCCGACAAAGAACGGCCTGGCTGAACGGGACACTTGACGTGAGACTAATGGACACCAGGCATCACACGCAGCGCAAACGTGTAACTTCAGGTGTAGAAAATTTCTCACAACTTTCTCCGAGTCAAATACCAACCGAACGGCAACTTCCCACTTGGCGGGTGGTGGGTGGCCTCTGGGGAGGAGCGTGCAGATGCTCACGGGGAGCGAGGTGCCGTTTTACGTTACAATGTGCTCCTCCGCGGAGCATAGTGTGGGCTGTGTCCACATCACGGCCGTGCTCTGGAGACGGGAAACCACCACAGATAACTGGATGGCAGGGAGGAGAAACCTGAAGGTGAGTCCATGCAGCTGAAGCCGGGCCCTGGCTGAGGGTGCAGCTGGGCCCGGGCCGGGGGCAGGTCGGCAGAGGGAAGACATGGAGCCTGGGCTCCCTCCCCTGCAGCCCGCACTGGCAAAAGCCACGTGGAACCAAAGGAGAGCAGCCAATAACCAGGGACGTCCACATCCTGCTCCCCAGTGTGTCCTCTCCTGGGGACGTCCTGCACGCTGCCGGTAGCTATCAGGGTCACATATGTGACGTTCTAGTCATCACAAGAGCCCCTGTCAGCCATGGTTCCCCCTAAAGGTGAGCAGCACCATCAGAGCCTGTGAGGCTGTGCAGGGGCCTCAGCCGAGTCCACAGCACTGGTCATTTGGACAGATGTCACCTTGTTTGTTACCATGAGCTGCATTCTGCCCCAGAGGAAACGCAGCCTCCTCCGAGGCTAACTTCTGTCCGAGGCCCACAGGCCAGTAAAAATACAAACAAACAGAAGCAGCTTCAAGCACAGTTTCGTCAACTCCTGCCTGGCCACCCTGCACCACATGGCCGGAGCCAATCACGTGGGTGTGACTGAGAACTTAGACACGGGGCTGGGACCCTCAAAGCCTCGGGATTCTGAAAAGCTGAGGAGGACCTAAGGAGAACAGCTGTTTAGCTAAATCCTTGCCATCTCAGCCTTAGCGGTGAGGAGGGAACAGCCACAGGGCGTTTGGCGGAACACCTCTGATCTCTGCCGGTTTCTCTCCCTGTCTCCCTCAATGCCGACAGAGCGTGCCCCCAAACAGAAGACAATTTTCTCAGAAAGACTCACCCGCTGGTTACACCACGAAAGCCTGTACTTAAGGAGTCAAGATTTTCCCTCACAGTTCAGCGAACCGCCCACTAACTGGGCCCCTCTCAGAACCTGGTCAAGACCCTTGCATCCCACGGGTCCACCCAGCGTGCAGCAGCTGGCGACCTGCGTCTGAGCGTGTGGCCCAGGAGGTCTGTTGTCACTCTGCTGGCACCACTCCTAGGGAGTGACTGCGTCTGTGGAAGAGCAGCGGCAGCCATCACCAGAGCGTGAGCCCACACCGTCACTCCTGCTACCTTTCTACAGGCTTCTATTCCAAACTCACCTGCATGCACAGCTCCAGGCTTCTCCAGATAGAACACCCAACTCAGAGCTCAGCCAACCTTCACTGGTGGGCGTGGGACTGTCCCTAACGCCGAGTGCTGTGTACATCTCATGACACAGAAACATTAAGGGAGAACCCGCTGGTGAGAGCAAATGCATGGGCTCAGAGGAGCAGATGAAAAAGCAGAATTAAAAATCAGTCTGGGGCACTTTACAAGCTTCCTGTCTGTTTTACTTTGGGAGTCAACATGAAATAATGGCCTGATTTTAAAACTAAGGGACTGTATTTGTTCAAGCGAGAAAATACTTCCTCAATTATTTTTCCATCCCCTTAACGTGTGTGGTGCACAGAGCAGCTACCAGTTCAGTGGGCTCATCTCCCCGTCTCCCTCTTATACTTACACGCACACACACACACACACCTGACAGTCTCTGACGCTACACCTGCTCTCCTACTCAAACCTGGCGGCGTGTCACCCTGTTTCACTCTGAACTATGTACAAGTCCGCAGAGGAAGGCAAGACAGAAGGTGGTGCATTCACCACGCATTTCCAGGTGTCCCCCATCACCTGTGTGAGAGGGACCCAGGAACCCTTCTGGCTGCTCAGAACAAGGTGGAAACCACCTTGATTTTGTGATGTGTTACTGGGTCAGAAATTGACCTCTCCTCTTGAACTGTGTAAAGTGGAATGAAGCTTCCTGTACATGCAGACATGGCTTGCGCGGTCCTGTCTGCCCAGCCCCTCCGTCAGCGGGACAACAGCACATCACAGACTCCTGAGGAAGGAGAAAAGGGCCCGCATTCAAACTGTCCCTCAGGTCCCCAAGATGCGCAAGTGAGTTAAACAGTGTAGGATTCTGTTAAGTCATTCAACTCCCCGGTAAAGCAGCAGCTTTTTAATGTGTTAACCAGGCACCCTGGTCAGAATGGATCCAGGATTTCTAGATCAAAGATTCCTCATGAACACAAAATGGATTTAATACTCAGCGATTCACTTTCAAAGTGGGTTTTTAAAAAAAGTGTGACTTTCTACTGTGCTTGAAAACTTTCTCTTCTGTAGTAACTTTGTCATGTGATGGTTCAAGGGCTCAGGGTGACGTCAGTTGGGCTCCTAACTCTTATCCATCAAGACTCAGCTCGTGGCGTGCCTCTCACTGCCACAATGGCCAGCAGCGGGTCCTCAATGGTCCTGCTTCCTCCCGGCTCAGCGTCCCATGGGATGACCACGTGCTCCCGAGGTCTCCAGACCCTGAAGACCAACAGCACCCCGACGGAAGCCCTCCCGGCCCGACTTCCCTGGCACATTCTCCACTCACTAAGCTCTCGCCTTCCACAGGGCGGGTGGGGGCACGGGCTTGGGTTTCATGCAAGAGGGCCAGTCAGAGCACCTAAGTTTGCATGAGGCAAGTGCCAGGTTTGATCAAGAGAGGAATGAAATGTCCTAATGGGTGTCCCTTTCATTCCCAACCTCTTTGACGAGGAAGAAGGGAAATTTCTGTCCAATGACAGGGGTATCAATGGCCATCCTACCTTCAGTCTCACCTTCCACCCACCTCATTCTACTAACAGAAATTCAGAAATTCCGTTCCTGGAACTGCGGTGGTGACTTGGCTTCCTCTCGGCAGATGTCACCTACTGGGACGGCTCCTGGAATAGGATTCTCGGGCCTAAAGAACCCTTTACATGCTCCCTAGCTGCTCTGCGCCATTAGCCCAACAGCCAGGTTCACCGGCCATGGGCCCCAGCTGCCCACCCAGTCACATGGACATGCCCAACCACGACACAGCAGGCTCCCTAGCGAGAAACAGACACATTAAAAAGATCGTTGACATTAAAGCCCAAAGAAATCACCACATCTCCCTTATACACAAAAATTTCCACAAGGTGGATCCCACCAACGAGAATTTTATAATTAATCAGAAGTCACGACTTTTCAGCTTACTGAGCTGTAAGTTTTAAATAAGTAAACTTCTACACATTTCCAGGCTATTACTCATGATTAAAATGATCAGTGAATACATGTTCCATTTCTAAATAGCTTAAAAACGTTTGGGAATGTCTTCCATTTGTGCATCTTACAGTTAACTAAAAGGTAATCTGGAATAATTATTACTGAATTCATTCATCAATAAGTAATCATTAAGAACAGATAACAGGGGGGGCGCCTGGGTGGCTCAGTCAGTTAAGCATCTGACTTCAGCTCAGGTCGTGATCTCATGGTTCGTGGGTTCAAGCCCCGCATCGGGCTCTGTGCTGACAGCTCAGGGTCTGGAGCTGCTTCAGATTCTATATCTCCCTCTCTCTCTGCCCCACCCCTGCTCACGTTGTCTAAGAAATAAACATTAAAAAAATTTTTTTTTAAAAACAGAAAACGTGATACTGTACTAAAAGCTATAAACAATAGAAATGAAAAAAAAAATCTGTCGATCTAATGGTATTAAAACTATTTGATTCGGGGCGCCTGGGTGGCTCAGTCGGTTAAGCATCCGNTAAAAAAAAAAAAAAACAATTTGATTCAATCTTTTAAACATATCTGAAACTGATTTTAAGGTCTGCCCTTGATCTGAAGACCCCTCCCTTGACTGGTCACAAAACTCTGATGTGAGATCCAACCGGAGGGGCTCAGAGAGGACCGGGAGGTCTCCGCCTGCACACAGTGTGCCCACACAGTTGGAAGTGCCTTTGCGTGTTATCAAGCTCCTTCGGCCTCAACTCCTCTGAGCCCCTCAAAGACAACAACACTTTAGCTTCATAAAATACTATAAAGTCACATTTAAATAATCACCTCATCCAACCTCTTGGGAAACAGGATAATACTTTCCCACCCACACCACTGCCTGGCAGGAGACCGCCCTGTCTGTGACAGTCACAGGACATACGACGGACCTAAGCAGGAGCCCGCACCACCGACGCATCGTCACCAAGTCTGAAAATGCCTGTCTGTGCTGCTCACAAGATACCAACACCCTCTCGGGCGGGTTCTTGGGTGTTCTAGCCTACCTGTAGCCAGTCCATTTTGCTTCATATGACAAGCCTATGCTGGGGACCGAAAGGCCTCCTGCAGACCAGGTGAAGCCAGCAGTGGGGAACGCTGTGGCCCCAGCCCGCTGCCCCGCCCAGGCCAGCAGCCTCACAAACGGTGACGGACCCATAGCCTCGGTGCGTAGCTGGGGCTGGCCAGCCGGCCGGGCTTCCTCGACCAGGCAACAGGAGAGGCACACTTGTTTCTGTGACTTTTCTAGGATGTTTTTGGAACTAATCAACACCAAACTCTTCGCTTCTGGCCTTTATGGCTTAAATCACATTTTCCACCATGTCTAGTTAGAGAAGGCTTTCCATAAGGGATTGATTCCCTGACCTACCTAGGTTCTCCAAGATTTCTGTTTGTGTTTGGCCTGCAACGCAGGAACATATTTTCTTGAATGGAACGTTTTTATTAGAAGTGAAGTGACACAGTGTGCACTGTATGTGAGGTGGGGACTGCTCTCCCCGGTGCGGCAAGCCATCCGAAGTGGACTGCAGCCTCCCAGAAACACAACATTCTGTTATTGCTACAGAGGAAAGCATCCCACGCACACCTACTGAGCGCACCCCTTCTGCACACACACGCCTACTGTGCACCTATCTTCTGCGTGCGCACGCGCACACACCTGAGCGCACACCTTCTGCACACACCCATCTACTACACACCCGCCTCCTGCAAATACACACACCTACTATGCACCTACCTTCTGCGTGCACACACACACCTATTGTGCGCCCACCTGCACACATACCTGCACACCCACCTTATGCGTGCACGCACATACACACACCTACTGCATGCCCACCTGCACAAACACCTGCTTTGTACCCACGTTCTGCACACACACATGCACAAACACAACTACTGCGGCCTTCTGCACACCTGCACACACACACCTGCATGCACAGCTGTGTGTACACTCGCGCCCACACCTACCATGCACACACCTTCTACATATACCTGCACACATACTAAATACAATCTATACATACACACTTCTTCTCATCCACTCCACAAAAAAAGTCATGCACGTAAAATGTTGAAAACTTTCTGTCTCTTCTCATCTTTTCCCCAGCTGGATTTAGAAGGCCTCATTTCACAGAAGAAATTCTGAAAGCTACGGAAATTTATTCTCCAGCCTAAGGAGGAGTACACACGCCAAAGAAGCCAAGAGAGGTTTACAGTCTGGAGAGCACCCAGCTGCTGCCAGCGGGTCCTGGTGAAGTCGCATCACACGCACAGTGGGGGGCGCCTAGGCTCCTGCTGCGCCGCTTCACTTCAGTGTAAAGGAACCGTGTGCACAGTACGTTTGTCATTACGGACAACACAGAACTCTCCAGGGGTTCCAGGGAACGAATGACGGTCAGCTTCTACACATCTACCAGCGCTCTCATACGCATCTCACAGCATTAACTCCAACCATTAACAACATAAAACCCGTTACCCAGCACACACCTAGCTGACACAGCACTAACCCATTCTGCAACACGTGGGCTAAGTAACATGGACAAAGGCCAAGACTTTAAAGCTTCCTCATGTGGCTGAAAATCTCCCCCATGCAGAGAAATAACTGACCCAGATCCGAATGTCTCGACACACAGGATGTTGCCTAGCAACAGACTTTTGGGTCCAAAGGGAGAGGGAGAGTTTGTATCTTCCTGAATCTGAATCTGCTGGATCCAGACCCTAAGCTGCGCGCGGCCTGCATCAGGAAGCAGCATGGCGCGTCTTCACAGCTCTGCCCTGAGCCCAAGCGCCCACTCGACGCACACATAACCAGAAAAGGCCCTGCGCATTTGTCCCTTACTTTCCTTCTACGCTTCCACAGCTTAAATCATCGCACCCTCAACAGAAGTTCGGAGAGCAGTCACTTCGGTAGGACTAGAAAGGACAGAGATGGCACAGATGAGAACACAGCTCAAGAAAATCGACAATCACATGCGAACACGTGGAGATGAGGGGACAGGAGTCGCGTTGCCACGGTACTGACAGTGGTGCTCGTGGGCTTCTGAGAACTGGGGCCAGGATGGGGCTTCAGGAGTCATGAGGGCCGGCCCCTGGCCCCCCTCCCCGCACAGGTGAGGAGGAGCCGGGGACCCCCTGAGCCCCACGTGTGAGGCAGGTATTAACGCTCACCCAGCTCCCGAGTGCACTCTCGTCTCCTCACCAGGAATGTTGCAAGAGAGCTGCGAATACAGGAGAAAGCACGCGTCCGGCTCCGGAAAGGGAGGCCGGAATCACTGTGGGCAGATGGCGCACTCCTTATGCTGCTCCGGATGGCGAGGCATGGCCAGCTCTCTCAAGGCAATCTGTATACAATGGGGACCCTGCTGTGTTATATTCAAGGTCAAAGTGACCACTAACTTCTGGTTCTGGGTCGTGTTTTGGTCTTTAATAACAACTTGGTATTAACTACAAGCAAAAAGGCACCAGTGCCCTCTCAAGAATGGGTGCTGTCCTTGGGTGCGGAACAGCCCAGCAGGCAGAGAGGAGCTGCAGACACAGAGCTCCAAATGGGGTCTGAGGTCAGCCGACGGCGGTGGCCAGCTACCCACACACACATGCTTCTTCTGGGGTATTTCTAGTCCTGTGAATGTATGTTTAGGCCTCTGCTTTGTTTTCTTAAACTCCCCACAAAAATGAGATGATTAGAATTTTTAAAAATCTCAGAAACTGTATAAATTTTTAGAATCTATATTTTTTAAGGGTGCCTGGGTGGCTTAGTCAGTTAAGCGTCTGACTTCGGCTCAGGTCATGATCTTGCAGCTCGTGGGATCGAGCCCCACCTCGTGGGATCGAGCCCCACATCAGGGTCTGTGGTGACAGCCGAGAGCCTGGAGCTGCATTGGATTCTGTGTCTCCCTCTCTCTCTGCTCCTTCTCTGCTTGCACTCTCTCTCTCTCTCTTTCGCTCTCAAAAACATAAAAAAAATTTTTTAATCTAAATTCTTTTAATGCATAAAAAAACTTAATACTGTTTCAATAGTTCAATAATTATTTTACAACGTATAATTACAAAAATGCACTCAACTTTTATCGTCAGCTGAGCTGCCCCAACAAAGCACACCATTCATAAATCACACAAACTTTCTCAATGTGGATTTACGCCACATGGGTGGGCTTTGTCTGCCTGAGGTCATGACATTGGTGTTGACAGACTAACCCCCAACCCATCAGCCTATACAGGCAGGGTCACTTCTGGGGGCGGCAGGGTGTTGAATGAATCACCCGATAAACATCTCCATAGATATACACAGGTGCCCCCGCAGCCCACACTTCCCACAGGCCTCCCGTGCACGTGGGCAGGGCCCCTCCCTGTATACAACACGGGCCCTGCCTTAAAGGGCACAGAGTCAAGCCACACTGGGCAGAGTGGATGCCGAGAGACACCACGACTCTTTTTGTAGTCAACCTCACAGCTCATCCTTCCCGGCCCACCATCATGGCACAGATACTCCACACCACCCGTCAAGGAAAGCAGGGTCAATGGCCTCAGTTCTCAAACACCGGTTACATCGCCTTTCAGACCCCTGCCAGCATGCCGTGCGGCCCAGGACCATGAGGGGAACCCGCAGAGGAGAGGGCCTCGCTGAGCCTCCAGCCAGGAGCCGGCCCAGCTCCAGCCCTGGGAGCTTGCCCTCAGCAGGGAACCCTCCTCAGACTCCAGATGACCCCAGTGATGCTACCTGGTGCAGAACCACCACTCGCTAACCTCAGTGAAACCAGAGTCACGAAGCTAATGACCAGCTGTGGTCGTTGGCCCCAAGGTTTGAAGCCGTTTGTTGTACAGCAAGAGGTGACTGAAACCAGAGCAACGGTTCAACTCCTCGCACGGGGAAGTCCTCCTGCCTACGCTTCTACTCCCATGTTTTCAGCACCTGCAACTAGGGTCCAGTAATTCAGAATACAGTAGAGACACACACACACTCACGCACACACACGCACAGTTACCCAGACACATGGATTTCTGCTTATTTGTACTTTCATACTACTGAAATATGACTCACTCCTGACTGGTTCTAATTCTCGCAGATTTAGACCAAGACTCTCCTGTAACTGCCATGCCAATGCCACTTAATGTCTGCGATTCGTAGCACCAATACAAGCACCTTCCTGTCCAACCACCATCCCCACTTCCAAGACCAAGTGAGATGAACCACTTACTCTGTTCCACCGGCAACTTAAAGTGCTCAAGCAATCATCACCAACCACACGTCCCAGAAGTGGTAGGTGTACTAACTGAAAAATACCCTGCCTATATACAACTGCCTTTATCCCAGTTGATCTTGCCTTGAATCCCCGAATAAACCCAAGAGATACGATTTACATCCTTGTTAATGTAACCGAAATGCTTGGCTGGCAAAGGACCCCATTCTCTCCTAATGAATGTTCTCAATTTGTGCAGGATTACATTATGCTCTAATTAAAACAACACATTTCCTATGCCTGATGCAATCTAACTCCCAAGAAAACAATTATCTTCAGAGAAGTAAGAGGAGAAAATAAAGCATTTTTGGTGCAGCAACATAATGAGTCACAGGACACGTCCAGTCTCGGTATGAAGTCATGTGGCGGGCAGCTCAACAACTCGAGCGAGCGAGTGAGCAAGCTACTGACCTCAGAGCGCACTCACCTCTGCTGTGGCACCCGGGCCGGCCCACCTCCTGCACCGACTCCGTACAACACCCGCGGCAGAGCGGGGCCTGCCACGCGGCTTCAAAACCACCATGTACCCTGCTTGTCACGAGCATGCAAACTTTCATACCTGACACTTTCAAACCACAGCTCATTTTGTGGAAACAAATTTGACACTAACAACATTTTCAGAATAAACACCCTCTCTCTTTGGCCACTCATTCCCTGTACTACTCAAACCTCTCTTCAGAGTCCATACTTTCCACGTCTAGTTCTACAGCTGCACTGCAATGTCTTAAACTGAGTACAGTTTTTTAGTTGTTCTTCCCACTGATTAGAAAAAGCTAGAAAATTACTATGAGTTGGCCCAGGCTTCAATCACATAAAATTGATAAGACCAAAGCGTGTACCTCTTGCCACCTAAACCCTGAGTATCCAAACATTCCCTACAAAGACTCGGGCAACATTTTTATCCAATATTCACCACTCAGATTTAAGAGCTGTTGGAACAAATCCACAGCCAACTGTTTGTGTTGCTTGTGACTTCTGAGGTGGGAGTGAGCCATGATTACATCTAGGCCCAGCCACGGTTACCGCCCCTCAGCCTCTCCCCGCATCCTAAGGGGCAGCCCCCCCAAGTCCCAGGGTTCTCTTCTACCAGCATCTGGGGACACTACTAATTGGGGTCAAAGTTAGACAGTATCTGTAACATTATTTAAATACGGCACACAGTCCTAGCCGTGTAAAGAGAAAGCAGAATCCACACTCGACGTTTTAGTGCAATAGTACCATGAAGGGCGCTAAACACCAGCACTGAGTTCACGAAGCACCACGCGGCCAGGACTCTGGTGCCTGAGAGCTCTGAACGGAGCAGAAGTCCTCTGTGGACATAACACAGATCTGCGAGTGTTTTCTCTGGGAAGGTGGGAGTCTGCAATGGGCTGGAATATGCCACCACTGTTCCCACTTGGGATCTCAGACCAGAAAGCCCCATGCACTGGAGTCTTCCATCCAGGACACGCTCAGGAAGAGCTGGGATCTGAACCGTGAGGGTGTCTTGCTGGGGCCAAGCTGACTCACAGCCACGGGGGGCTCATTGCAGGGCTCTAACGAGGGTTTGCAGGACAGAGGGGCGCATCACGGCTTCTTTTACCAGACTCTATGATGTGCAGCCTTCCCTGCAGAGCCAGGTTTACCTGTCCCACAGGTGAGGTGGCCTGAGTGCAGAACAGGACGGAGCACCCCCAGGCTCTGGGTGTCCTCCCCACCCCTCCTCTAAAAGGAACTTGGCCTATTTTTCCTGTCCTTACTTGAAAAAGCCCTTCCAGCGAACTACAGGTGAATCAAGCACCTTCCTGAGCCCCCCGGTGGAGCTCAGGGTCCCATTCAGGTTGAATGCTGATCTGCTGTACTTGATGGGGACGGTTGACGGCAGCCCCCACTTTGGAGGCTCACATTCAAATCTTAAAACTGTGAAGTCCACAACCACAAAGCACGCTGGGACGTCCGCCTCAAAGTCAAGAAGCCAAACAGCACCCCTGGCCCACGCCACAGGCCCCTCTGCTTCCCAGAACGTCTGCTCACGGAAAGGGCATCGCTGTGGAAACTGAACGTTTCTCCTCAAGAACAGCATCCTCCTCCCGAGTCCAGAGCCAGCACGGCCTCACTCTGCCCCGAACAGCAGCCAGCGGCACGAGGAGCACAACCATCCGGCTGACACGGCGCTGGAGATAACGAGGCTCCCGGACGATGAAATGCAAATGGCCACGTGGCAGAAGTCTAGGATGTACTGCCCACGCCAGAAGTCGCAACGAAAGGACAGACACTGTGTTACAGAAACCAAGGCGCAATTTCCTGGAATTTAAGAGTTGCTCCTACAACATCTTCAACCGCACTATTCTTTACTATTGCACAAAACCAGGCCAAATTCTAATCCTGCAGGATTCATTTGCAAGTTTTGTTTTTTTTAATGTCTTGCCAAAGTTAAAATGTCTGCACAACTTTACAAGCCCTTGCCGTGTATGAAGGGGCAAGGCCGACAAAGTGGGAGTTCAGCCACGCTGGACCCCATGCCGTGGCCACTGTGACCGGTGTTCGTGCTCCAGGGCTGTCTCATTAACGCCTGCCAGGTTCAGCTTCCTGGTGCAGGGACAGAAGCGAGACTCACTGACACTCATAAAAAAGCTGCCTTGACCAAGATGTTCATTCCACAAGGGACAGCTGCTGACAGACAGGACTGAGTTTTCTCCGGCTCCAAACCCTCGGTGGCCCTGGGGTCCCCACCTGGGATTTTCAATCACACACAGAGCCTCATGCCACCTCACATTCTGCTTGCTGAGACTTCCCGAAGATGACAAAATGTGTCTGGCATTTCTTAAACAATTTTTATTCATTTTTAAAAACTAAATTTCTAAGTTAAATTACTTGTCACTGATTAGGTTGAGCTGATCTCCTTTCTTTAAAAGGCTCATTCACGGCATTAATATTAACAGGAAATGGAGTATTTTCTGATTAATTAATGCTTTAAGTACACAGCTTTCCAAATAAGGTCTCCTGAAATGTCTCTTTCTCTCTCAAGCAGGCACATGATAAAACTAAAGGCTGTTCTCTCCCCGAACCTACAGGAAGAACAGTCCAGGGACAGCACAAGAGTACGCAGACTTCCTTCTTCAGACCCCAGTTCACCCCTCTGAGACCACGCTTCTCTGGCCGGGTTCTGAGGACTCACCTCAGCAGGCCGGGCAAAAGCACCCACTGTCCCCGGGAAGTGGCTGTGGAGAAACCAGAGGCCACGCAGATGCGGACACTGGGTGCTAGGTGTGCCTTCCGCTCCTGGTGAAGGCGCAGCTGTCCAACGGGTGCTGCTGCCGTCCCCATCCTGGCACTGGGGCGGGGGGCCCGGCAACAACCCCCCTGTGCCCCCTGATCTGTCGAGCACTGCCTCGCTGCAAAGCCGGGCACTCCTCTGTGGCCAAGATGAGTATGTTAGGAGACCACGCGCAGCGGTGCAGTGTGCAGGGAAGGCCAGTGGGGTGAGCCCAGGGGGCTGCTGTACCTCCAACTGAGCTTCTCGGCCCATCCGCTCTGCCCTCTTCTCCTAGACAGCATCACAGGGCTGACCCAGGGCGGGGGGTGGGGGGGGGGTGCCCCACACCACCAGTTTTCCCTGCAAAGAGCAAGTAGGAGACTCAGGCACATTACATCCACAAGGAGCTGCAGGGCAGAGGCCCCTGGTCACTGGCAGAGGCTGGCCAGGCCCCCACGCCACTCCCAGTAGGGCCTTCCGGCACAGACCAGCTGCACCTGCCCCTCCAGGACCGGGCCGCCCCTCTCCCAGACCCTGCCCCTTGCTTCCTCTGCAGGAGGAGCTCGTCCACCTCACTGCAAACTGCCCTCTCTAAGCCTCGACACACATGTGCACGTGACCTTGGCTGTACGACCCTCCCCACGAGTCCCCCGTCACCGTCAGGACACACCACCTGCATGTGAGCAACAAAAGGCCTAGAGACACCAGAAAAGGGCAGCGAGGTGACCGCAGAGCCCAACTCCCGACTTCTTCGGGAAGATTTTAATACTCAAGTATCAGGAGTATCCTAATTTTCCTCATGTAGATAAAGTGGCTTCAGAAGTATGCTGAAGAAGAATCTTGAATTAAGGTGTTCATAATCGTTTTTCCTAAGCTTGACTGTGACTTTAAAAAAAAGTACGTAAGCTTTCTTTGCACTGCTTTATCTTTCTAATTATCTTTTGATTTATCAAAATATGAAAAAGAAAATGTGTTAATGTTCAGTGTAAATGCCATGTAATTATAAATGTTCTAAAAATTACTTAATTACATCTTAGAACGACAGGCTCTTAAAAAAAGAAAGCATCATCAGTCATCTATTGTGGTCCTTTTCAAACTGTGGTCACAAAAGCAAGTTAACGTGTCACATCACAACCAATATTTAAAAGAGGTTTTTTTTAAATTTTTTTTTTTTTAATGTTTTTATTTATTTCTAGGAGAGAGAGAGAGACAGTGTGAGCAGGGGAGGGTCAGAGAGAGAGGGAGTCACAGACTGAAACAGGCTGCAGGCTCTGAGCTGGCAGCCAGCACAGAGCCCGACGCGAGGCTCGAACCCACGAACTGCGAGATCATGACCTAAGCGAAAGTCGGACGCTCAACCGACTAAGCCACCCAGGCGCCCCGGTTTTTTTTAAATTTTTAAAAAAATGTTTTATTTATTTCTGAGAAAGAGACAGCATGAGCAGTGGAGGGTGAGAGAGAGGGAGACACAGAATCCGAATCAGGCTCCAAGTTCCAAGCTGTCAGCACAAAGCTCGACGCAGGGCTCGAACCCATGAACCATGAGCTCATGACCTGAGCCAAAGTCGGACGCTTAGCCGACTGAGCCACCCAGGCGCCCCTAAGAGAGATTTTTTTTTTTAAAAAGAGAAAAACAGAACAAAGGACAGAATAAAAAGTATCAGAGCAATTAGCAGACAGTGAGGCTAACATCACTGTGAACCCACTCCAACTGTGTGTGCGCGTGTGCGAGAGGGCGAGAGCCATGGAGCACATTCTCGCTGTGGACACGGACGCAGCACAGACACATCACCTGGCAGACAGGCTGCAATGTGCTCCACCCCATAACCTGACTGTTCTCAGGCCACAGTGAGCGAGGACGAGCCCAAGACGGAAGGAGAACCCGGAGCCAAGGCCCAGCCGGGGGGCACAACCACTGCACCAAGGACACCTCCCTGGAGCGGCCCTGGACCCCCTGCACAAGCACATCTCTCCGAGTAAAAGCTCCCATGACCTGAGAAAGGCCANAGATCATGACCTAAGCAAAAGTCGGACGCTTAACTGACTAAGCCACCCAGGCGCCCCATCATTTCTCTTCTAAAATGCATCCAAAGATCATCTCCTGCATCTCACTGCAAACTGCAACCCTATGGCTCTTAATATTTGAGAACTTTGTTTTCCCCTTTCAGAATCTTCTAAAAATCCACACGGAATTAAGACTCCTTCCATTATACCAACCACTAGCCCAAAAACTGAAATCCCTTAAGCAAGAAATCACTTCACGCGTCTCACACTTTTAATTTTTTTTTTTTTTTATTTCTAGGAGAGAGAGAGAGACAGCGTGAGCAGGGGAGGGTCAGAGAGAGAGGGAGTCACAGACTAAAACAGGCTCCAGACTCTGAGCTGGCAGTCAGCACAGAGCGCGACGCGGGGCCCGAACCCACGAACCGCGCACATGTCTCACATTTTTAGACACAGTTCGTCCACACATCCAGCTCGCGTTCTGTGGCCCGCCATGTGCAGGATTGCCTCTGGCCTCCTCCTGAGAATCCCACATTCCTCTGCTCCTGATCTGGTCTGCTACACGAAACCCACCCCCTCAAACAGATCCCACAATTCCTTCAATTACCATGCAGGTGATACCACCCCTTCACCGTTTCGAGTTCACAGCACCCCCTCTGCTCATTTGCTCGCTGTTCCCACAGCAGGAAAGGTCACCCCTGAAGTGCTCACTGAGTAACAAAGACGACAGCCCAGAAGGCAGTGTAAGAAGTCACCTGTGCCCTGCAGGTCCTTGTTCAGACGGGGGCAACAGACATCAGCACAGCAGGGACCGGCCCAACCAAGTGCCGCCCTGAACAACAGGGAGCTTCGGGAACAGGGCCACAGGCCCTGAGGCCCCTGTGTCATACTCCCAGAAGGTGCCCTAGCCCAGAGCCCGTCTAGAATTAATGACTACATTTTAATTTCAACCCCAACAAACCTGACCGTCTAGCTCCCCCAAAACAGAGCAGGAAGGATTAGGAAGTGATCACTGCAAGAAGATGCACACAGCCAGAAACAGCGGGAACAGAACAGGAAATCTGAGTGTGCCACCTGGCCCGCGGCCACCTGGAACCTGCTCTCCCCCATGACCGTCCCCCGGAATGTGGCCTCCCAGTAAACCTGCGGGTCTCCACTGGGCTGCAAGTCAGCTGTCCCTCCTGATCCTTCTCTCCCACACTTGGGGAGCAAGGGACACAAATGCCGTAAGGCCGTGTCTCTAAAGCACCCGGCGCACTCTCCTGTGGCCCCACAGCCACTGCCAGGTGCCACGCCCTGTGAGCTAAAGCCCAAGGGGCTCCACACAGAACGGGACTAGGATCTCCCCACATGTAGTCTGAGGCGCACAGACGGGGCAGGGCGGGGGCGGCACTGCAGACCCACAGCACGGGGCCACGTGAACGCAGGGCAACCGACCCGACAGAGGTGCTGCCCTCGCTCCAGACGTGGCCTCTGTAGCCCACCTGTGGCAGCAAACAAGCACAGCACGCGTGTCCCTCCCTCTCCCGTCCACGAAATGACAGAGAAGTGCGTTCACAGAGGCTGTGCCCTGACTCAGGACGTAACGTCCCCAAGCGAGCGAGAGCGGCAGCGCCTGCCTGAAGGGCAGAAGCGAGGAAACGAAGGACGCGGCTGGGGCCCCGCAGAAGAGAGAGGGGGAGGGGCTTGGCAGTCCCGGTCAGGAAGTGAGTGAACAAGAGGGTGGGCTCTTGGGGCACCAGCCCCTGCCCGGCTCTCGGCTGGTCTGGAGCGTTGCTGCATAATGAGTCCCAGTGACTGTCGGACCTACCGAGTAAGAGCTGAACGCTAAGCTAATGAAACCAGCGGTGGATCTGTGAACTCCGAAAGAACAAGAACTCGTCGCTTCCTTTACAGGCTTCTGGAATCTAGGCGGCTATTCTTTTCCCAGGGCTGAGGTGTCCATTCAACACCTCTGCCCCCCAAAACTGGAACCAGCCTAGTGTGGTCAGTCTTCAGTAAACCAAACACCAGCACGCACGCCAGGCCAGGGAGCCTGGGGAGGCCCCGTCTGGAGGGGAAGGAGCCGCCGCACTCTGGCACTGTCCTCCCGTGGGCAGGGGAGGCCCGGTGGGGAGGGAGGCTGGCGCACAGAGATGGAGCCAACAGGCTGCAGAGGCGAGGGCGGGAGAGTGAGCCCCGGGCGCTCCTGCCTCCGGCACGGCCCGCTGCTCGGTCACCCCATCGGTGACGTCGAGATGCGCAGGACATTCTGTGTCTTGCGAAACATCATTCTCTTCTCCAATTTTTGGCTAAGTTAAAAAACGAAGCTGCCACAAGCAGGGGAAATTAGTACGAACAAGAACCATTCAAATGATAAAATAACAAAAAGGAATTCCCACAAACGGAGAACAAGGAAGGAGTAGCTAAACAGACCTGCCAGGAAAAGGGCAGCCTTACACGAGCGCGCACCGCTGACTCCAACCCCCAGGCGAGCGCGCCCTGCTTCCTTCAGTCTGAAGCCAGAGACCCTAGGCCTCCTCCAGCCGCCACCAGTGGTGGCCCTGCCTGCCGAGGCGTGTCTGCAGCTGGAGGCCCACGGGCACGGCGCACAGTGAGGCTCAGGCCGAGGTGGAAGGGGGCATGAGATTTCGCAGGCAAACAAAATCAGAGGACTCACAGATCATCATCTGTGTGACAGACGGTGGTTGGGACGGCGGCTCTGGGGACTTTCAGGGAGGCGGCAAAGCAGCAAAGAGGGCTCCGGACGGTCGGACGCCTGGGAAGGAAGGGCTGCCCGGGCGTGACGGGGGACTCCAGCGAGGCAGCACTGGGGAATCGCGCACAGGAAAACTCCCCGGTTTGGGGAATTTTCAGAGCGGCTCTTCTGACAGCCACCACAGGAGTCCTTCCTGAGCTGACACCAGCGCTGTCGCCTCATCCACAGAGGCTTGGCTCGGCTCTCGGGGGGTGTGGGATGTGCGGTCTACGATCACACACACCCACTCGGCTCTCGGGGGGTGTGGGATGTGCGGTCTACGATCACACACACCCACTCGGCTCTCGGGGGGTGTGGGATGTGCGGTCTACGATCACACACACCCACTCGGCTCTCGGGGGGTGTGGGATGTGCGGTCTACGATCACACACACCCACTCGGCTCTCGGGGGGTGTGGGATGTGCGGTCTACGATCACACACACCCGCACGGCTCTCGGGGGGTGTGGGATGTGCGGTCTACGATCACACACACCCGCACGGTACTCACACAATATAAAAACCCGATTATTTCTCAAAAGCCCCATGTGGAATCCTGCTCAGGAACAGGGGTATAAACGAGAATATCAAATGTAACATACTTTCTTTCCTCACAAATTATAAAGTTCAGCGACATTTCAATTAGGATGAAATTTCACTCCCAGTATAAATACAAGCCACTAAGTTGTCAAAACCAGAGATAAACTACAGATGACGACCGTCCTCTCCCACCAGGCGGGACACCCCGGTGCCTGACCAAGAGAAACACCAGCGCAAACCTGCTGAGAACCAGCTTGCACAGGTTGGGCCAACGACCCCGTCTGCAAGGCAGGGCTCCAGGAAGACACGTGGGGAGGCTCGGGATGACACTGCTTGGCTTCCTGCCGCTTCAGGACTCTGATAAAAACCTCATGTGCAGGTTTCGGGGAGCCTGGGTGGCTTAGTCGGTTGAGCGTCCGACTTTTGCTTAGGTCATGATCTCGCGGTTTGTGGGCTCGAGCCCCGCGTCGGGCGCTGTGCTGACTGCCAGCTCAGAGCCTGGAGCCTGTTTCAGTCTGTGACTCCCTCTCTCTCTGACCCTCCCCTGCTCACGCTCTCTCTCTCTCCTAGAAATAAATAAAAAACATTAAAAAAAAAAAACCACCACCAAAAACCTCATGTGCAGGTTTCAAGATGAAACTGGAAACCCAGGAACCCAATCTAAACAAGTGATTTAATTTAAGGTCTGCTGCACTTCTCCCAACGTGTTCGGAGGGTTCCAGATGAGACCCAGGAGGCGTCACTGTCCTCCCACTTCTGACCCCAGGGACACACATGCTCGTGCCCCATGCACGGCAGCCACCAGGCCACCGCCACGAACAACAGGAACGCACATAAGTGTTTCACAAAGGGGAGAACGTGGCTGGTTTTGAGAACAGCAAGTACCATCTCGACATTAAATGAGCTCTGTTTGTGGCACATAAGTCACGTTTTAAAGAAAAATTCTTCAGACTCTCTTCCATACTTATTTGAAGATTATAAACGTCTAATAGAAATTCTTCAGAAGGACATAAAAACATCCATCCTCAAATCCACCAGCAATTTTACTCCATCCAGAAAGCAAATCACGGCCTGCAACCCTCACAGCTGGGGCAGGCTACTGTGAAAAGACAATTCCTATCAGGTGTTCAATGGCTGTTCCGTTACTTTTGTCAGAGGTTTTTAAAAAGGTGGTGACTGGGGGCGCCTGGGTGGCTCAGTTGGTTGAGCGTCTGCCTTTGGCTCAGGTCATAATCTCACCGTTCGTGGGTTCGAGCCCCGCGTCGGGCTCCGTGCTGACAGCTCAGAGCCTGGAGCCTGTTTCAGATTCTGTATCTCCCTCTCTCTCTGACCCTCCACTGCTCATGCTGTCTCTCTCTCTCTCAGAAATAAATAAAAATTAAAAAAAAATAAAAAGGTGGTGACTGGCATTTGCCAGTAACATACACGAACAAACCAGCCTCGTTCTAAGAGACAGCTACGGCACCAACCTAGCCAACAACAACGTTCGTGTAAACGAACAGACAGTGACAGAGATGGTAGAGCTCCATCTACAAAGAGCTGCATAAAATCCCACGAAGAAACAAATGTAGCCAGAGCCCCACTGTCCACGTATCCACATCCTTCAGGGTGTCTGTGGCCAGAGGGGAGTTCATGCCACACCACCCTCCTGCTCCCCGCCTGGCCCCACGGCGGTGCAAGGTCTGGCGATACACACAGCAAGCCGACGGCGGCGAGAGCAGGCGCACTCACCTGCCCGTCCTGTCCCACGTGGTGTATCTGGAGATTGCCCTGCAGAATGGGTGAGAAAAGGAGAAATCAAGGACGAGAACAAGTTCAAGACGCGATGGGCCGGGGCGGGAGCACCCCGTGCCACGTGTGAATAACCAGCAAAAGCACTAACATCAGTTCTACAAAAGTTCAGCCCCTTGTAGCAATAAAAACTCTACAACAAAATATTTTAAAATTGAATTTACAGATAATCTTTCTTCTTTTCAGAAGAAAAACTTAAAACCATTGTGCTCATTTTCCCCTATCCTGACCCCAAATGAAAATGTCATTTTTTCCCCTAACACTTCATTTTGAAACAACTCTGAACCAGCAGCAGCACGGAGAGGTCCCGCATTCTCCCACAGCCAGCGCCTCTGACGGGGACAGAGGAGGACACGGGACACAACACAACCAACCAGACACGGGCCCACTGGCGTCTCACCAGGTGGAAATGCACGGTCATCTGTTCATGAAAACTGACCGGTTTAGGTCTGGTGGGCTCCGCTGTAACTGCCCTCGCAGATACCTTCACTGTGACAAAACATTTACTTTTTAAATAAACAAGGTAAGGCTTTAACTGTGGTAAGACTAATCACATACTGTAACTTATTACAAAGTAATCATTAGTGGCATCAGCCATTTCTTCTAATTTCCTGCACTCAATTCTAACAGAAACAAAAAATGCTGGACTGCGTGAACAAGAGGGAAGCACTTACGAAATCTAAAAGAAAGGGCAAAGTTGATCCAAAAAATGAAATTTAAGTAGCCTTATGATTTTTTAGCAAAAATAGTATGAAAGCAAATCTATGTGGAGCTTCCTTCTGGAGGCTACTGGCAAATTAAGCGCGCTGCATGGTGAAGGATCCTGGCTGGGCCTCTGTGTCTCAACAGAGCTTCCCCCCTCCCCCGGGCCTGCCCCCGCAAGGGAACACCCCGCCCCAGGCCTCCTGCAACCCGACTGTCTGCTGCCCCACCCAGCACCCAGCACGGCCTCCTCCTTTGCTCACCTGCCCGCCCACCAGCCAGCAGCTGTGCTCCCGAGTGAGTCCTGAGTCTCACGGGACCAGGTAGGCACCCCTTCAGCGGCGTAGCCCTATTCGCCCTTCAGAACCTCTGCGCCTCTTCCCTTTGCACACAGCCCGCTCACAAGGCTTGGACATGCGCAGCCCGAGGCCTCCAGGTAAAAGCACCTCCCTCCTGACACATCGTGAGACCCTGTCCCCTCGGTCCCTCCCCTCCAGCACCATCGCCTCCTGAGGAAGCAGAAGTCAGGTGGTCACCGATGGACACGCGTGTCATCTGGAGACTCCCACCCATCTCCCTCCATGGAAGGAGCCCTGGACACAGGGTGGGCCCGGGGCAGCCGTGGAGGCCTCCACTCACCTCGCTGTCTTGCGTGATCTGCACCTGCTCCCCCTGTGGCACCTGCGCGATATGGAGGTGGCCCTGTGGGATCCGCAACAAGAGAAGACACCAAGGAGCATCAGAAGAAACTCAAAGCCACAGGAAACAAGAAACACTTTCTGAAACTTTTGTTCTTGGTTACCTGCTGACAATTCAGGACAACTAAATCCTGAATAGTACAGTAGGCACACGGTATAAGCTCACTGCACAGCCTCCTGAAATTACACTTCCAGTATGTGACACATGTAGGACATTTTATGGTAACTTAATGGAGCCTACAAAAATCTGTAGTCTTTAAATGTTACTAAACAGGCAAGCTTAAGAATGTGAAGGTCATCTGGAAAACAAGGGAAACAGAAATTTCCCAGAAAATTAGAGTAACATTTTCTTTAAAAAATTTTTTAATGTTTATTTTTCAGAGAGACAGCATGAGCAGGGGAGGGGAGAGGGGAGACACAAAATTCAAAGCAGCTCCAGGCTCTGAGCTGTCAGCACAGAACCTGATGTGGGCCTCAAACCCATGATCCGCAAGATCATGACCTGAGCCAGAGTCTGATGCTTAACTGACTGACCCACCCAGATGCCCCTAAAACACGCTTATGTTTGTAGACACAGGCAGACAAACAACTCCTATAAATGCCAACACAGCTCAACACCACTGCACGATTTTCTCTTGCTGTCATTTTACTGTATTTGTTTTGAAATTATTCTGCAGTTCTTTCAAGAACTTTCTTACTAGTAAGGTAAGAATAATTGCCTTTGTGACTGTCAACTAAACAAAGAATTCACTATTTATTTCTATTCATCATTTATAACTGTGCTATCGACCTCGTCTGCAAGATAAATAAAACCCCCTATAAAAGCATCATTAACGGGTTCCGGAAGCCGGCCCTTTCCCAGGCAGCATGCTGAGTGCAACATCAGACGGAGGCCACCCTGATTTTCCCAGGAGAAAGCCTGGTCACGCAGCCGGGTGTGACTGGAACACCAACAATACCCCAGGGGCACGGAAATGTCCGGCTCCCTCGTGAAGTTCCCGCCCCCCTGCTCTCCCCAGCCGTAGAAGCCAAGAAGAGTCTGGAGGAATTTCTACCTGGGCAGGTGAGGCAGGGGTGCTGGCTGGCTCACTGCTGAGCTAACTGCCCACATGAACCTATACATCCAGGAGTCCAAAGGAAGCGCTTTGTGACACCTGAGGCCACTCATGAGCTTTCTCCACTGACTCCAGAAGGAAATTACTTTTTCTTCCCTCAGTAAAAGGGTGCCTGTGTTTCTGAACTGAGAAAATGATCTATGATGCATCTACAATGCCTCCCAGGAGGACAAGCAAAACCAGGGATGGTCGAACGGCCTGGCCCTCAGAGCTGACAGAGGCCACTGACGGGCAGCACATGAAGGGAAGCCACAAGAGGCCACCAACAAGGACACGTTCCCTTGGGAACTGCCCTCATTTATGAGACCCAAAAGCTGATACCCCAAACTACTACTTCTTTAAACTGGGACTGTGACCTCACCTCAAGCTACCATGGCATCACCCAGAAAGCTGGTGGTGGCCCTGCCCACTGGCCACACCCTGCCCGGCCTCCCCTCGCCTCCGTGGAGGCAGACTAGCGAGAAGGGTACATACTACTTGGACCTGTCCGTCCTCTCCGATCTGGTGGATCTGGACCTGCTGGGCGTTGGCCAGGGCGTAGTGAAGGGCCTGTGGTGGGGGCTGCGGCATCTCACTGGCGGGGGGTGGCGTGCTCATCACGGTCTCTGCGGGAAGAACAGAAGGCCTCAGTAACCAGCTGGGGACAGACCAGCCACATGCACGCCTCTGGGTTTCCTTCCCATCCCAGCCCCAGGCGCCTGCAAAGAGGAAAGAAAATTCCTCCTTCCGAGACAGTCGTCAGCAGGTCCCGGTGGAGGAGCCCTGGCAGTCTGTGGAGGTCGTGAGGTCCAGGTGCCGGGGACGGGGGCTTCCGACCCTTCCGAACAGGGTCTAAGGAATGGACTATTCTGACACAGGATTCTCATCCACTTGTTTAAATGAAGTTGCTCAGGGTTTATCAGCCAAAACGAAACAGAGGAATAAAGTTAGTATTACACCCTGCTTCACACCGGTAGTAAGCAGTATTTGTTCATGGATAATTAAACTCATTATGGAAAAAAATCTCCATCCACTTGTTTAAAGATATATTTCCAATAAAACTTTACTTCCTTTGTTAAATCCGAAACAAGACATTTGTGTTGATGTGTATTAATTTTAGTTGTGATGATACCTTAAGAGAATTTTCTTAAATGCTTAGAAAGAACTCAGAAAGAACATTTTGATTTTGTGCATACAATTTTTCTGCAGAGAATTACAGTGGACAGACAGGAGGAAACGTAAACACAACAGGACGAGACTTGGTGAGACGTGGACTATTAACATGAAAGAGAAAAAAGAAAGATGTAAAATGTCTGAGTATATTTTTCATCTATTTTGTGGGCATTAAATTGACACAGTATATACAACTCCACTGCATACATTTTAATTTTTTTTTTTAAATGTTTATTTATTTCTAGGAGACAGAAAGAGAGACAGCGTGAGCAGGGGAGGGTCAGAGAGAGAGGGAGTCACAGACCGAAAGAGGCTCCAGGCTCTGAGCTGGCAGTCAGCACAGAGCCCGACGCGGGGCTCGAACCCACGAACCGTGAGATCATGACCTAAGCGAAAGTCGGACGCTTAACCAACTAAGCCACCCAGGCACCCCGATTTTAATTTTTTTTTTAATGCTTGTTCATTTCTGAGAAAGAGAGAGACAAAGCACAAGTTAGGGAGGGGCAGGGAGAGGGGGAGACACAGAATCCGAAGCAGCTCCAGGCTCCGAGCCGTCAGCACAGAGCCTGACGCAGGGCTCGAACCCACAAACTGTGAAATCATGACCTGAGCCAAGCCACCCGGGTGCCCCTCACTGAATTTAAAAAGTAACATGATGATGTCAAAATGTTAATACTTGCATTCTGTCAGAAATTGCATCCTTTTCAGTGATTTCAAAATATAATGAAAAAATTTAGGTGTCGTTTTAAAATGTCCACTTAAAAATACACAAGGAGGAATACACACTTTCCAACCTCTTAAAGATGATACATGATCAAAACATTTAAAGCCCATTCTGCAGGTTAGTAAGAACTACTTAACTAAATAGATGCTCAAATAATTCCTGCTCAAGGGGCGCCTGGGTGGCTCAGTTGGTTAAGTGTCCAACTTTGGCTCAGGTCATGATCTCACGGTTCGTGGGTTCAAGCCCCACGTCAGGCTCTGTGTGACAGCTCAGAGCCTGGAGCCTGCTTCAGATTCTGTGTCTCCCTCTCTCTCTGACCCTCCCCTACTCATGCTGTCTCTCTCTCTCTCTCTCTCAGAAATAAATAAAACATAAAAAATTTTTTAAAAAATTCCTGCTCTAGTGTTAATAAAAATCAACTGATCTTGCCAGTTCTCAACTGCTCCAAAAATACAAGAAGAATGAGAACCCCAAGGTTCTAACCTAACCGCAGAAGACAGGACATGTGGGTAGCATTGTAAATGGTTTCCAAACTTAAGATTCAAATTCTTGAATCTGCCAATTAATCAACAGCTCCCTATAATTATACAAAAGGCTGCTCCAAGAGCCCCCCTCTGCGTCCAGAGGAGAGAGAGCTGCACACACAGATGGGCAGGCATTGGACTGTTAAGAGCTGTTTCTTTGCAGCTCTAAAATATTGGGCACTGCAGACACCCTCCTGAGGCCTTCAACTCACTGACGAGGCCTGCAGGGAGTGCGCTGGGCTGCAGTTTAAACCATGAAATGCTACCATCTTTAACTTAAGCACTTACAAAGGTCTATACAGTGTTGCCAGGTGGGACAGTGCAATACAAATGTTTTACTAAATGGGTATTTTATGAATTCATTGACACTAGTGATCGTATGGTTTGCATCCCAACGGGCAGGACTCATTCAGCTTTAAGTAAACTAGCCTTGGCTCAGAATTTCCTTTAGAGCATTTATTTGTAAGTTCCTTTTTAATCTGATAATTCAAAAGTAAATAAGACAAACCCAGCTGGGATTACTATCAATTCCAAATTAAGCCATGAATCCTGGTTTACCTGCATTTTCCTGGATTATTCTGTCACCAGAAGAGCCTTCAGTCTCAGATCCGCTGTGAGACTGAGTGTACAGAGCCAGGAGAAGCGGCCAGAGTCCCTGTAGCTAACCACCCACTGTTTTTATCTAATTTTAGTCAAGTAGGCAATATAATAAAAGAGGAAACAATTACATCAACAGGAATTTCCAAAGCAATGTACTTTTTTAAGTTTGATAGAAGAAAAACGTGCTCTGTGTTTGTCTCAGCAGGGAGCCCTGGCTGCCCGCAGCCGCACAGGAAGCAGCCTGCGCGGGAGGCCGGTGCAGCAGCTCCGAACGCACGCATTCTCGCACGCATTCTGGGGCCTCCCCGCTCGGGGCCTCTGGAGTAGAACTGAGCTTATCTCCCTTCTGGGGCTTTTTATTTTATTTTTTTTTATTATTGTTTTTTTTTAATGTTTTATTTATTTCTAGGAGAGAGAGAGAGAGAGACAGCGTGAGCAGGGGAGGGTCAGAGAGAGAGGGAGTCACAGACTGAAACAGGCTCCAGGCTCCGAGCTGGCAGTCAGCACAGAGCCCGACGTGGGGCTCGAACCCACGAACCGCGAGATCATGACCTAAGCGAAAGTCGGACGCTTAACCGACTAAGCCACCCAGGCGCCCCTCCTGGGGCTTTTTAAAAGCACCACTTCGAACCCTCCTCCTCCCTGCACACGGTGGGTGGGTGCGTCCCTCCTCCAGACACCAGGGGGCAGGGACCTCCGTGGAGGTGGCAGTGTTCTCGAGGGGGCACCACGCCCACCCTCTGAGACCAGGAAGACGGGGCGGCTCTGCCCCTGCACGCAAGTGTGCGGCGCTCCTGAGAAAGGAGCCGTGGCGCGGGCCACGAAAGGTGCTGCTGGATTCTGTTGCTCTTCCAAAGCCACTGGTGTCGGCCAGCTGACGGGGTTCGTCAGACACGGTCTACTCCCAACAAGGCGTCCCACGTCCTGAGACGCCGCCTGGGGCGCGGGGGAACTAACAGCCGCTCACACGGCGGCTACTCACCACCCACGAGAAGCCGCTGGCGCCTGAGAGTTACTCAATCCCAAAGCATCTCAGAATAAACGCGGACATATTTATGAACAAAGAAACAACTGAAGAAACTCAGTCCCAAAGAAACAATTGAAGAAACTCAGTCCCATTAAACTGACTTACTTTCATTTGGTTGAAAGAAACACTAATAACTAAAAGGGAAATAAAAAATTCTAAGTGTAAAATAAGTCATCAAGTCGCCAGCCACATAACAGAAATCACATCTGAGTGGGAGGCAAAGACCACCCGAGTCTCTGATCAGGGGGTCGGAAGCAGACTCGGGGTCACCCAGCCCACCCAGCCCACCACGGGCTGGGCTCAACCCCTCGGACCCTCAAACACGTCCAGGCCAGCCTGAGGGCACCCCCATGTGCTTGTTAGAAACTCGTAGCTCCGGCCACTGCCGGGGGGTCCCGAGTCGAGGCTGTGTTGTCTCCAGAGACGGGCACACGCCGTGTCCACAGAGAAAGCCTTATTTTGCCAGGCCTCCTGGTTCCCTTGGGACAGGCACTGAGTGCTAACCATGGGGCCAGCTCCACGCTAAGCCACGCGGACCCCGGGGAAGGACCAAACCCAGCCCGGCTGACACCCGCCTCCCTGCGTCTAGGGCCTCCGTGCCTCCCTCCCACGGCCCACGGGGGCAGCTCTTCTTCAAGGAGCCACTGCTCCAGCACGTCCTACGATCACTACCTCCCTAAGTTCCCAAGATAGAATTCCTCGCTGTAACAGAAAGGCCCAGATTCCTCGCTGGGAGACCCTTCAATGCTGCCGCTCACAGAAGCACGGCTTGGGGCATCACCCGTGCGGCCACTTCCCACTGCCACGCACTGCTGGCAAGTCACTACCAAAACCACCGGAGGGAAGGTGCTGCCTAAGGTCTGCTTTGGAAAGACAAGACCCCGCAAGGACGCTGGGCGACCGGGCCCGTCACAGCAGTGCTGCGGAGCAAGAGTCCGGCTGACCCTGCCCGCTCTGCCCTGGGAGCCCGACCCCAGCCTCGGTCGGGGCCTCAGGTTCTAAGAGCCACTGCTGAAGGAGCCACTGTGGAGATTTTTTTTTTTTAAATGCTTTTGTTAAAACACTTTGAGATGCGTGAAGTGAAAAACAACACTAAAGTCACGGCAGCGTTCCTAGTGAATCTTTCCCCACGGAAAAGCCAGTCTGCCAACAACACCTGAAAGGAAAGTCTACAATGTCCCCATTCTCTTGTGGGCAAATCTAACTCAGCGCAGCGGTGATGAGCATACAATCTGGTGCTGGCCCCGGCCTTCATCTACAGCCCCCACACTGACACCAGCAACGACAACAAGCTGGAAGTGTGCTCGGTAACCTGGCGGAGGGAGGAGGCAACACAGCTGCTTGCTGCCAGGCCCGGCACAGCCCTGCGCTCTGGGAATCCCACCCCAGCCCCCACAGTGGTCCTGAGACAGCTCATCCACGGGGTGTGCACGGAGCCGGGCTGGCAGTCGCCGCGCTGAGGGGGAGCTGCGGGCGGCGCTGGGCCCACGCCCTGCGAGTCCCCCCCGCACCACTCAGAGGACTCGGAACAAAGCGTACCTGAAGTGCTGTACGAAGACGAGGACGGCGTTCTCCTTGAGAAGCTCTTGACGGCCAGGCTCTGGCCTCGCTGTTTTCGCCGCCAAGCTGTCCGACATTTGGAGTCGATGCTCTGTTTGATTCGATACCAGTCAGACTCTGTGATTCCGAATTTATAGAAAAGGTGACCTGGAAGCACACATCCTGGATTAAAAGATGGCGAGAGGGAGGCCATTCCTTATGTCCTGGCCGCGTGCAAGCAACATGAACACAACACGTAACCCGGGGCTGAGAGCCTCGCCGACAGGTACACCCATGATGTTATGGATTCGTGTGTTTACCGGTCATGCAGCTGACCAGTCCACAAGGCAACCAGCTGGGTGCTGGGCCCCCACAGCCCTCCAGGACGCCCACACTCAACTCTGTCCACTCACACTTCACACACAGCAATCAAGGGCCCGAACATCGAGACTGAAATCAAAGCACACGCCTCTACTGAAGCTGCGTTTCCAAGCAGCTCACTTCCTGCTGTGCCTCCGTGCCTGCAGCTGCCCCCATTCTCCCCAGGCTTGGCTCAGACTTGACCTCAGTGGCCCTGCCCTTAACCAGCCAGCCAGGCAGCCGGACCCAGAGTCCCCTGCACCTGCACCCGGTCCGGCTCTCTGACGTCTTAGAGAATGGATATTTACTGTGTCTGCTGTGCTACGGGCCCAGACCACTGGGCACACAGCACGTTCTCCAGCCCTTGAGGACTAAACGTGGTCCTAAGGCACCTGAAGACACTCCCATCACTGCCAACGTCTGAGGCTGGCTTCTGTGACTCGCTGTGCCCCTCTCTGCTCCTCGGTCATGATGAAAAGTCCCTATGGCCACATGATTCCTTGTTCCTGAGAGCCCTGCACACCGCGGGGAGTGGCATCCCCTCCCCTGCTCCTCTGCTGGCCAGAGGTACACGCAGCCTTGCCATGGTTCGTCTGGGACCCAGCAGAGCATCTTACTGACGTCCATGCTTGTCAACCACACGCATGAAAGGGCACTGTCAGAATGCGACTGGCCGGCACCAGAGTCCTCCCCGCCTCCAGGAACCTGGGGATCAGGCAGGCCACTGAGGAGCAGGTGGCAGACAGACACCCTCACTAGACATTTGACCTCTTCTCTGCTGGGACAACAGTCACCACTGGGGGAGCCACAAGAACGCTCTTCACCTGGATGACCTCTTCTCGAGCGGCTCGTGGAACTTCCCTGGTCCACAGGAAGATAAATGATGAAATTCAAAACTTTCATAATAAGAAGATGAAGCTGAACAACTTCCTGTTTTGACTGCTAGCAGGGCTGCATTTAAACTGCCTGCTGAGAGCTTAACTGGCGCCTGATCCCTAAAACTTCCTCCCATCAAGCCCACCAGGCAGAGACCATCACAACAAAGGGAGCACTTGTTTTCCTAAATTCACAGAAGTACCAAAAGTTTCTTTTCTAAGACCTCTGTGAAATGACAACCAAAATGTCTGTTATCTAGGTAAAATGGCAACAGGCACAAGAGAGAGATGATTTACGGGATCAGAAAGAAAAATAATCCAAGGTTGTTCCAGCTGCATGTTGTAGCCTCGTGCGCAAAAGGAAATACACAAATGAGGTGGTAACTCCTTGCTTTCTGATTTTCAGGCCACGTCTAAAATAACCACAAACCATTAATCAATGGTAAATGAGTGGGTGCCATGTGCCATGCAAATGGCTTTAAGTTTGAGGGGCTGACTCGGAAGGTTCTGGGCTGCTTACCAACTCTGGTGACAGCCGAGAGCCCCATTACCGACCACAGTCACAGAGGAGCCGAGAACAGCGGTGCTCAGAGGGGAGAGACTGCAACCATGCGCCGCCAGGAGGCCCTTCCAGGGACGCGCTTCAGTGAAGAGGAACACCCTAAATAAAGCCCACCCTCCTGTCCCCACACTGTCACACTCAGGGAGAAATCTCCTGAATGCTGCTAGGGATTAATGACATTGTATGAAATTTTAAAAACTTGGTAATGGAAATGAATGTATACAACACATAGTGGTGTATAACATTAACATTTAAATTCCACTTTGTAAAAACCAATTTTCCAGTTCAAAACCTGGCTTACACCCTTTGGAAAAAAACACACACTCACACAGTTACACAGCACCTGTTTTTAAATTCTCCGGGGACCTCATACTACATATTCCTTCCAACAGCAAGCCCTCACAGCACCCACCCTGCCTGCCACCAGGGACGCAGCTGGGTGAGCGTCGCAGCCGTCCCCCTGCGGAGAGAGCTGGGCATGGAGAGGAAGGTGCGCCCCGAGGTGAGCGCGATTCAGGCTTTAGCTCTGCCCTCAGGGGGCTCTCAGAGGTGCTGGGTGCGGCCTCAGACCGCTCTGTGCTGTCTGAAAATGCTGCTTTCTCTGACTTTCCCAGAAGCGCGCCTGTCTTTTCTGGGAGCACCGAGGAGCAACCTCAGCGTAATGAATGGTAGAAAAGACAGCACATAATGACTGATAAAGAGGTTACTTTGCGAGATGCCTGGGGGGTCCAGGTGGTCAAGCGTCAGGTCATGATCTATCTATCATGAGACAGAGCCCCACGTAGCACTCTGTGCTGACAGTTTGGAGCCTGCTTGGGATTCTCCCTCTCCCTCTCTCTGACCCTCCCTGGTGGGGGCGTGCTCTCTCTCTCCCCCTGCCCCTCGCTCTCTCCCCTTCTGCCCCCATAAATATCTTTCACATGTGATGGTCACAAGAAAACCGCAAAATTATAATGTCAACACACTAGCTTCGGTGCTTGGAGAAGTGTCAAGAAGAAGAGCAGTTAACATCCAGGCCTCCCTGCACCTACCCGGGTGGAGGACAGATGGCCACATACCCCCCAGGAGCATGTCCCCTGCCCTGCACAGCACCTGAGGCCCTACCCAGGAATGCGTAGGAGACCTCGGGTGAAGGTGAGCCTCCAGGCAGCCTCCAGTGCCTGCCCCAGCACGCTGGGTCCCCAGGCAGCTGTGGTGCTCATCTCCTCTGGAAGGAAGGCAACCCACCTGTCCTCTCACCATGTTGGGGTGCTGGGGGACAGTGCTCAGCAGGCAAACCCTCTCAGCCACCCCCAAAAAGATAGTCCCTCTGAGCCTGCTTCCGGTGTTTCCCTGGCCAGCTGTCTGGCTGCCACCACCCCTCCCTCAAACAATGATCTGAAGCTCCATCACCATTAAGTGCCTTCCCACGTCCCGGAACGCCCATCCTGACACTGGTGGTTCAAATCATAAAACCATACTCCAGCTCTCCCAACAAGGAGCCCCGCAGAGGGCAGAGAGGCACTGTGGGAAAAGGAAACAGAGCTGGTGATCTCACGCCCTTGGTGGGTGGCGTGGGGCTTATCAGCCAGAGGAATGAAAACCACCATCGCTGCTAATGTAACCTCAAGTTCAAGGGAAAGAACAGAGGACTGAGTGCCAAAAATTTATTTCTTAAAATTAGTCTTGACTTGGTAGTGACTGACCTAGAAAAACCACAGAAATCTTCAGCCCCTGAGTGAGGAGGACTGGCCACCATGCCTCTCCACACACTGTGTGTGTCTAGTGTCCAGGTCCCAGAGCCAGGTGGGCCCCGCTCCCCACGCAGCGATGGCTCCGACTAAGGAGATGCAGGGAAGAGAGCCTGAGGGCATCCCCAAGGCCCTATGTGCGGGAGGCCTGTGAGCAAGGGCCCCGACTGCTCACCTGCTCACCAAAGCTGCCTCCCAGCTCTGCACGCACTCTGGTGCCTCCGTGTTACCAAACACACGTGCCAGGGACCCCCCCCCAAGAAGCTGTGTAAGACACCACATTTGATTACCAAGTTCCAAGGAACCCAAGCCCTATGCACTGTGAAGTGTCCCCCAAAATCCATGTCCTTCCCAGAACCTCGGAATGTGACCTCCCCTGGAAACGCGGTCGTCGCGGATGGGATCACGAGGTACAGTGTGCTCTAGTCCCACAGGACCGGCGTCCTGACAAAGAGAGGAGAGGAGCACATCCACAGAGAGAACACAGGCAGTGACAGGAGCCGCCACCAGAGGCCCCGGCTTCTAGCCTCCGAGGCGGACAGAGAGTGAGCCCCTGCTGCTCTGAGCCCCCATTGCGTGGTGCGCCGAGACGGCCGCCCCAGGACGCCCCAGAGCGGCATCACGGGAGGACCAGGGGAGCACAGCTGAGCTCACGGAGGTAAGCAAGCGCCCACCAGCCTCTGCGTCACGGCTGTGCTGTCACAAAACACCGCCTTCCCTCGGCGCGGCTGCTGGGACAGAACAGGGGGATGTCACCATCTGTGACACAGGACTCTACTGAGTGCCAAGCGGGGGTCAGACCACTTCCCTAAGTGCCCGGGGGCCCACGGGGACCTCGCCTCCACGCCAGCAGGCTTCCCTGACACCTTCAGAGATCTGCGACTGTCCTTCCAACATGTGCTTTCACTGCATTTCTAGCAACTCACAGGGAGGAGCCACTTGCTCTACCACACAGCCCAGGCAGAGCAACGATGAACCGTACGAACAAAAGCCATATTCACAATTCGAGGGGAAAAAAGCAACTGCTGGCGTTCTTAGCTGAGAATCCTTCATGAAAACGTTCTGAACGTCCACAGTTACAGTAACATGCTATTTGTGCACAGAACACACGAGCATTACGGAGAGGTTACCCGAGTCTGGGGGAGCCCACCAATCCTTGGGAGCCCTAAAGAAGCCGCACCCCGAAAAGCATGTGTTTCTCATGGAAAAACTACTTCTCTCTTTTATGCACTACTTCTCTCTCTCAAAAACCCGCATTCCCTCATTAGAAAGGCAGTTCTCAGAAACACGGCCTCTGTACGTTTCAGAATTCCTTTTCCCCAGAGAAAGAAAGGGAGGAAAATATTTCTGTTGACAAACAAAAAGGAGAAATTTAAATGAGAATCCTCCCCGTGATGACTACACTGGGTGGCAGCAGGTTTCCCATTCTGGAAGCTGCGAGCGAGGCTCCCTGGGCTCTACAGGAACCTGGAGACAGAGGCTGACATGACAAAGCCACCATGCTGCTCTGGCCACTCTGCACTCAGCAGTCCCATTTGCTTGGTCACCTGTTGTGTTTTGGTTATGGTGCAACAATTAAAACTGTCCCCAAGGAAGAAAAGGCCAACAACTATTTTTAACACCTCAAAATCACATCTAGAAGTTCACACTGAGAGGGCCCCTCACCCTGCAAACAGCTTCTGGCAGTGAGTCCAGGATGGGGCTGCGAGGAGTGTGTGAGGGAGCACGCAGGACTGGCTCAGAGCTATGCAGTCAACGCTCTGGAATCCTGACTCAAACCCAGCCTGGCTGTGGCCTGGCTAAGCGGAGGGGAAGCCCAGGCTTCGAGCAGCCACAGACGTGACGGATGAGTGGGCGGGCGTGGGCGACGAGACTAGGCGCCCTGCTCCCCCACCCATCCGCTCCTTGACCTCCACCCAGGCCCCCGACACCCTGCTTCCAAATGCGAATGCCGACCTCACCTGCTAGAGACACGCGTGACGGAGCCGGGTTCTCCCAAGTGCCGCGTCCCACCTGACTGCCTCTGCCTGGCGAGGACGCTGCAGCCTGCCCACAGCGAAGACGCAGCCGCTCCAGGGTCTGCAGGGCTCCAGGCCTCGACCCTGCGCCCTTCCTGCTCCTCTGGGTGGGAAGCTGGGAACACGGGGTGCACGTGGCGGATGGCGGCCCCGAGCTCAGAGCTGTGGTTAGACAGCAGGTCCCAGCTTAGTTCCACAGGACTCCTAGCCAGTTCTCTCAACAGGGGCCTTATCAGAGGGAGGGAAGGAGTCGGCGAGCGCAGGCCAGCTGTTCCGGGAACACTCCCTGTGGACAGTCCACCGCAACTCTAGCAATTTCTTTCTGAAAAGATACTCCTTCCTTCTTTGCGAGTCACACGGGGAAAACAGCAAACACACATACTTGGAATTCCTCCACTTTAAGGACACCCAGAGCCACCCCCCACCCCCTACCCCCAGGCCCGGGAAAGAAACAGAGCAAGCGTGGCCGCTTACACGAAGCTGCTGTCTGCAGCAGCTCTCTGCCGGCCCCCCAACAGCCCAGCACCCCAGAACTCTTCCCCGGGCCTCACAGGAACACACAGGAGACACTGGAGGCCCAGTCTCCTGCCCAAACACTCAGGGCCCCCAACACTTGGCTTCAAAGCAAACACAACCCTTGTGCTGGCAACTCAGAAGTTTCTGATGGTAAACCAGTCACGTGCTGCACAGAAACTGGGCGATCTTCCACGCAGGCGGTGACATCGGGGACCTCTGGGCCTCACTGAGCCAAACCCTGCTCATGTCTCCAGAGACCCTGGAGTCGATCTGCTCTCCCTGCCGCAGACTCGGGCCAAACCCCCACGCCAATCTCCCAACACAGCCCTGTCAGGACACCGTCCTTCTTCAGTCTTCCGGAAGGTCACCATGCCTAGACCCTCCCCCTCCTGTCCCTAGAGGGGTCTGTGCACAGGGCGCCCACACTCCCTGGACTGATGCTCCGAGGAGCATCTCCAAATGAGAGGCAACCACCTTCCAGCCTCAGGTCCTGGGAGCACTGTCAGCTCCCCATGGGAAGAGCAGCCTGCCACCCAGAGGCCACTGTGCCCGTGCAGCCCTGGGCCTGGTCCAGACCATGCATGGAGCCTCTTCATCAGGGCCTCCCCTTCCAACTCCGTAACACTGTCAGGGCCGTGGCCATTTACAAACACCTGACCGCACGTAGAGCCATAGGGAATCAGGGACAACTTCTCCCTCTTCTTCCCAAACCTACCACTCTGGGCACTATGGGTCATGGGGTCAACACACCACCCCACAGCATCCTGTCAATGCGCCAGTGCGAGTTCTCAGGCTGCACACACAGCATGTGCCCAGAGACCGGATGGTGCAGGCACACTGGAGGGTCTCGGCCGGCATCACGCTCCAGAGCAGAGACTGGCAGACGGCAGCAGCCCAGCCCCTGCTGTTGAAAAATAGTGTCTTGTTGGAACACAGCCAGGCCTATCTGTTCACATTCTGTCTACGGCCACTTGCAGGGCTGAGCAGCTCCAAGAGACCCTGGGGCCCACAGAGCCTGGCCCTCAGGAAAAGTCCGCCGTCATCCATGAACTGGCCTGTCCCCACCTTGGGGGCTGATGTCCCCTGGTTACACGAACAGTCTCTCAGAAGAGCATCCAGGGGGATTCTCGGGATCTGTTATGGACACCACTAGCGGGTCAGACAGGAGAGGCAAAAAGCAGGGGGCCAAGAAATGGGGACACCACGATGATGAGCCACTGTAGTGTAAGAGGGACCTGGGTTCTGTTTCCTAGTGTCTTCCAGGAAGATCTACAGTCAGGAGAAAATGCTCAATTTAAATCTAAAGTACAAGAGAACATGTAAAACCATACCTGCTATTTTTACGACTACAGAAAAAGTCTATTTCTCTCTGTCCCCAACAGAAGGTTCGTGGATCAATGTCAGAGAGTTTCCTGTGACAAAAAAGGCTCCTTCCTGTCCCAACAGGAAGATGTCCCACCAGAGTGGAACAGTACCCTTCCTTGGTCTGAGAGAGTGAGCTCCGGGTAACTCACTCACTCTCCCCTTTGTTGGAGGAGACTTAAATTTGACATTCAAGCACAGTGACCCTCCAGAACCTAGGTCTCACATGTGGATACCCAGCCCTTCTGTTCGAAGTCTCGTATCTTTCTGCTTCATTTCGCATCTGTATCATAAGCCACGCCAGTGCCTACCGGAGTCGGGCAGACTCTGTGGAGAGGACAAGCCCAAGAGTGAGAGGCAAGCGAGAGTTGCCGAGAAGGATATGGGCCACCTGCACCCCTTAAATGTCACCAACAGTATACAGGGGTCACTGATTTGAGCATGGGGCACTCTTCAAGGAGAAGGAGAATCACACAGGCTGTGAGGTTATCGGGACCAGTATTATGAGACCTGCTAGCTACAGTCGGGAGGTCAGCCCATAAACAGCCCTCTTGGAAAGAGAGGAAGCAGACAGCACCCTGCTCATGCCATTGGGAAGCCAGGGAAAGGCCGCAGTCAGCAGAGGATGGGGAAGGCTCTAGCTCTGCTCCTCTCCAGGCCTCAGGAATGGCCTGAGGACCAGTGAGGTCAGGGTCTGAGAGGCCCATGTCCGCCATGTCCTTCCCATGGGCAGGCACCACAATATTTACTCAAGGAGATGCTCCATCCGGAAGTTCCTCTCCCGGCTCTATGACTAGTGCCAAGGCCAGCATCCTCTCCAACCCAAGAGTGTGGGTCCAGACTCGGTCCCGAAACGCTACCTTATAGGACCCACCCTCAGCCAGACCCTTCCCACGACCAGGCAACAGCGGAAGTGAGCAGAAGAGACAGAGGCCACACTTACACCGGATCCCGTAGATGGTGAGGGGGTCGAGCTGCTTCTTGCCGTGCTTGCCCTGGCCCGAGAGGTTGGACACAGCCTGCACCTCCCGATGGAAGAGGTAGTCTAGCAGCGTCAGCGCCATCTTCTCGGCGGTGCGGCAGTTGGTGCTGATGTGCAGCATGTCGGACGGTATGATGGCGCAGCGCACCCGCATCTCAGGGTTGTTCTCGTCGCCCAGCCAGGTGCCATTGGGGTAGTCCTCTGCGAGAGGCACAAGAGTCTCACATAAGGTCACGAACCCAAAGTACCCTGCGCTCAACCCAAAAACACTCACGATCCTTCGTGGGGGCTGCTGGTGAACCGCTCTCCCAATTCCGAGGCGTGGCCGAGAGCGCTGGGCGACCCCCGGTCACCAAGGGCAGTGGTGTGGACACCTACTCTGACAAACAGAAACCAGTGTATCATTCCCAAAAGAGCTGCCTTGGTTTCCAGGGATCCATCTCAGAGAGACAGACGTCACACTGCCACCTGTTAATACCCCGCTGCTTTCCAGACGGGCTTCCAGGGGGCTATACTTGCCTCGTGAGCTCAGTTAAAAGCACACAGAATGCAGAGCGCCAGGCACCGTCAGCCAGTCTGCAGCCAGGGAGACAGGGCTGCCCACAGCCCTTGCGAATCTGGTGACAGAAGGCCCCGCAGTGTCGGCCGAGGGTGCCGCCCAGACCCCACACCGGGGCCTCAGTGTCTGGAAGAGGGGACATCAAGCAAGCTCCAGCTTCAAACTGATTCTCTCCACAACTGCCACAAGGGAGAACTTCACCAACAACTTATAAACACTGTGTTTTCAGTCTGTTGGCATTGGGAAGGGCAGCAAACAAGAGTGGTCTCAAGAGGGTGAACGTCGGGGATCGTGAGGGGGGCTCCCTCGGCTGCCAGCAGCAGGACAGCCACCCAGGGCACATCTGCCTCTGGGGCGCCAAGAATCCACACACCACCCTGCAAGTGCTCTGAGAAGCCACGTGGAAGCCAGGCACGTCCCATGTGAGACAAAGGACTTGCCTGGCCAGCTCGGCTGGACAAAGGGCTCCAGGGCTGTGCAACCGGCCTGTACTCTCCTCCTCACCGCAGAGCCCTTCCCTGAGGACTCAGGGCTCCCCTGTCCTGCTCTGTGACCTCCCCAACCCCCACCCCACTCCCTTCCCACCTCTGACCTCCTAGCAGTGAACCTGGAAGTCTGCAAATGGAAAGCACCTTCTTCTGACCTCCTATTCAGAGCACTGTGACCTTTTTCCTTTCCTTGGGGAAACTTCTTCCCTGTCACACGTTTTCCTTAACACTGAAAAATGCACCATTTGTGATCTTAAAATCTCCAAGACACAAAGAAAAGCCCCAAGTCTCCCTTGACTTCAGGAGCAGGGTACAAGGGAGGAGCAGGGCCTGGTGCCTGGCGAGCTACAGGTCTCTGGGACCTGGATACCCAAGGGGCTGCCTGCTCTGCTGACACTTGACCTCTGGCCCCAGCAGACCTGACACCTTGAACACATGTGGAAACAGGCACTGCTCTACACGGTGTCAGATGCTCTGGCTACCTCTGGACTCAGATGCTCACACCCAGGCCAGCTACCTGGTCTAGCTGCCTAGTCTTCCCTCCGCCCGTTCCCCATGGGACAGAGCTCTGGGAGGAAGGGTTCCAGGAGCAGCAGACGGCAGAGCCCCTGGGCTCCTGTGCAAGCGATTCGTCTTTGCCTCTGCGAACTGAAAACCAGTACGCGCGCCAGACTTGGGCTTTCTCAAGGGTAGCGGGAAATGCAAACACCCAGAGCTCAGTGTTCACGGGGGTGGAGGAGGACCGGCCACCACGATGACGGTGAGACAGGCACACAGCTCACAGAGAGAGAAGGGGTGGGCCACAGGGTGGCTAGCTCCCCCTCTCGTCTGGGAAAAACCTCGCTACTGCCACGCACCAGAGGCCGATCCAGCTCCGTCTGGGATAAGGGGAAGATCCCGTGGGGTAGCGAGCAGACTCTCAGCCAGCCTGGCTTCCGAGCTAGAACCTTAGCAAGAAGGGATGGCTTTGCTCAACCGCAGATCCCTTCTGGTCGACGTCAGAGTGACCTCGTCTGCAGGTGAAAGGGCGCCGTGACTGTCAAAGAAACGTCAGCTCAAAGGAGCCTCCACTTTTGGCAGAAGAAATCTCCACTTATGAGCCGAACTGCTTGGAAACCTGACAGCTTTCCAGACCAGCTCTTCTAACACTGACATAGAAGCTAGTGAAGGTATGAGAGAGCCCCTGCATAAACCGGCCACCATGGGATGGCAGGGACCTTAACAGGGAGACCGAAACCTCTCTCTGGGGGCCTGGGATAGAAGAGGGACACCAGCTCTCTGTCAAGTGGGCCGTAAGCCATGTCACAGCCACGGTTATCACTGCTTTAAGATTTCTCATGAGCTTTATTTTGAAACGTCCCAATGTTTACATTCCGACCTCCCGGAACAGAAGATGTCCCCACGAAGGGCAGCCAGCCCTGCCTTGCTTTGCCAAAGGCCTGGAGCAGAGCAAATGGAGAGTCGGTCTGTGACTCATGCATCCACCCGGCCCCTTCATGGGGAGCGTCTCCCAGCTGAGCTCCTGAACCAGGTGTGCACCGGCACCCGGCGAGGCTCAGCAGTCCTGTAAAGATGCCCGCGTCACCACCAGGGGCCAACTGGCGGCTGGGAGCATCGCTGAGGGTGGCTGAGGCGAGGCTCCTGGCTTTAGCCGAGAGCAGAAGACAAATCACAAATTTTCTTTCTGGAAATGAGACTAAGAAATGAGTAAGCGCTGTCATTTCTCAGAAACATCTATGGTTTACAGGTGAAGAAGTGATGCCTGAGAGCACGTGCTCCGTAGATACACACTTCTGAACATCACTTGGCTATTATTACATTTGGCCTACGTACAGAAAAAGAGGCTGGGCACGTGATCTGTGTGCAGATGGGATGGGACTTGGGGGCTGTCTTGAGGTCACATCTGAAATGCCATAAAGGCTCCAACTTCTAGAATATTTACAATCTATAAATCCTTACTGGGCAACTCCATGCCTGGCATGGAGTCTAACGGTCAGGACTGAAACCCTCAGCGAATCCGGTCGTGATTACACCACAGAGTGGAAGGACTTTCCCCTNCCCCCCCCCCCCCCCGCAGCAGGGAAGATACAAAGTGAAGAGGGGAAGGAGGGAGGGAGGACAGAGGTGTGGGGTGACCCAGTGTTGCTGAGAACTGACAGACAGGAGATGTTGGGGGTGGAAAGGATGACAGAAGGACCCATCTGGCCACCGATGGGGCTACTCAGCAGTCCAAGAACATGTCTCAGTATAGGACCTATGGTGTTGAAACCTTCTGCGGCACCCGGGTGGCTCAGTCAGCTAAGCGTCCAACTTGATGTTGGCTCACGTCGTGATCTCTTGTGAGTTCAAGCCTGAAATCTGGCTGTGCACTGACAGTGCAGAGCCTGCTTGGGATTCTCTCTCTCCCTCTCTCTGTTCCTCCCCAGCTTGTGCGCAGTCTCTCTCTCTCTCTCTCTAAATAAACTTTAAAAAAAGAATCCTTCCACGTTGCAAGCCCTTGCTGCTGACTTAACTGTGATACCGTCAAACCCAAAGTGGTGTCTAGTAACCTACGAATTTGAACAGAAACCCCGTGAGCCCACGGGAAAGGGTGGTGGCATCCTGAGCCATGAGGGTTACAGAGTCACGCTGCACCTGCCTCCCAGACCACCATGGGCACTGCAGGTGGGCTGGCACAAGGCCCTAACTGCCAACGCTGCCCAAGATCACTGCAGCCTTTCTCGGAAGTAACGTAACTGTGCTGAGCTAACACCCCGTGTTTACGTAATGTCACTAAAGCAATGTAATCGCTGGATAAGAGCTCAGTGTTGTCTTCCAAACAGTGACCAACACCTTGTCAAGCTGATACTGAGACCATGTGCCTGGAATACACAGGACACGACTTGGTCAAGGACAAGCAGCTCAGGTCTCTGCAAACACCCCCTGGAGAGCAGCGCCTACTCGAGCCCTGAGAACCAGCTTCCTTCCAGGCTGCCCTGCACACCCTACCCGCCTCTCTGCCCCCATCCCAGGGAAGTGTCTTCTTCCACCAAAGCCATGACGTCTACGCTGTGAGGCCTCCCACTGGCACCACAGCCCCATGAATCAGAAGCCCGTTAGCATGGGGGCCTCTGCACCCGCCTGCCTGTGCCAGGAGCACCTCACCTTGTCCAAAACCTGTACTCTGGCCCTGACACCAAGAGAAAAGGCCATTCTTCCAAACGGCAACAAACGGACAGCCTCATGGTTCCAGAACAACAGAGACAAACACCAGCAAACTGACTCTGTGACAGATGTGTAAATCCAAGTATTTTCAAAGAGATTCCATTATCCGAAAACAAAATACGATGCTTAATGAGCAAACAAATTTACACTTGAAAGTTAAGCCACCTCATTTTTTTCATGTCAAACGTGATTAATCATCGGTAAGACTGATTCATCAGCAGTTAAGTCTGTCCTCAGCGACTGGTCTCTGCTAAGAGTGCCGCAGAAGAGAACATTGAAGGGCATGTCCTCACCGAGGACGCCAGCGCCAGCGGGAGAATCGCGACACGGGGGACAGTGTCCTCACCACGCCCTCACAGGAAGCTGGCTTCCGTGTCCAGCCAGGGCTCCCTGCTGATGCCTGTCTACCGCCAAAAATGCCTGTCCTCTGTGGCAAGCACATGGGCTTCTGGAAGTGTTACCAGAATATTACAGAGAATGAAAGATGTCAGTTTAAATTCCTCTGGAAAGCAGTATGGAGGCTCCTCAAAAAAATTAAAACTAGAACTACCCTACAACCCAGCAATTGCACTACTAGGTATTTATCCAAGGGATACAGGTGTGCTGTGTCGAAAGGGCACAGGCACCCCAATGATTATAGCAGCTCTATCGACAGTAGCCCAAGTATGGAAAGAGCCCAAATGTCCACTGGCAGATGAATGGATAAGGAAGAGGTGGTATATATGGTATATATACAGCGGAGTATTACTCGGCAATCAGAAAGAATGAAATCTTGCCATCTGCAAATAGACGGATGGAACTGGAGAATGTTATGCTAAGCAAAATTAGTCAGGGAAAGGTAAATATCCTATGGCTTTACTCATATGAGGAATTTAAGATATAAAACAGATGAACATAAGGAAAGGGAAGCAAAAATAATATAAAAACTGGGGGAGGGGGACAAAACCTAAGAGATTCTTAAATATGGAGAACAAACAGGGCTGCTGGAGGGGTTGTGGGAGGGGGATGGGCTAAATGGGTGAGGAGCGTCAAGGAGGACTTGTTGGAATGAGCACCGGATGTTATACATAGAGAATCTACTCTTGCAATCACTGTTGCACTATATGCAAACTTGAATATACATTAAAAAATAAATTAATTATTTTAAAGCTTAAAAATAGGGGTGCCTGGGTGGCTCGGTTGGTTAAGCGCTGACTTCGGCTCAGGTCATGATCTCACGGTTCGTGGGTTCAAGCCCCACGTTGGGCTCTGTGCTGACAGCCAGCTCGGAGACTAGAGCCTGTTTCAGATTCTGTCTCCCTTTCTCTCTGACCCTCCCCTGCTCACGCTCTCTCTCTCTCTCAGAGATAAATAAAAACATAAAAAATTTTTTTAATAAAGTATGAAAATTTAAAAATTAAAGATACACAATACCAAGAATATTACTAAACTTGGATATTTGAAAAATTCCTATAGTATTATTTCAAGAAATTATGCTTCTCCCCCCAAAAGTAAATTACTCTAAAAAATGAATTTCCCTTATCCCCCAGCCTCCTAGAACTCCTGAAAACAACAGTTTAAATTTCTTACGTAACACAGGAACTTAACCAGAAACTTTATTCCAATCAAACATCTCAAAAATTTTTAGAAGGCATCTTATGACCTATTTACAAACTATCCGTCCCTAACATCACCAGTCACCCTGGGAGCCCCAGAGGAAAGAAGTCAAGCCCAGTAGACAAGAAACACAGCCCAAGTCCCGCTGCCCAACAAAGGATGACAAATCACTGCTACGGAAGCAGGGGACCCACCCCAGTGGGAGAAAGGACCCCCAGGCTCCACCGTCACCATCTGTGGTCGTCCGGACACAGACGAGCAGCACCTACATGGCCCCCGGCAAGGAGAGAAGACGCCAGAGACGCTCCAGGCCCCAGCCTTCACAGGGTCACAGCAGCTGACCGGCTGGCTCAGTCCCGCTCCCCTTGGAAATACCCAGCCCTAACCCACTTCCAGCTTGGGAGCAAGAACCCAGTCTGGCCCCAGCTTCTCACCAGGACAATGAATCAGGTCCTTCAAATAGAAAACAAGATGAAACATCCTTTCACATAAATATTTGAAAAATTCACCTTTTAACAATTCATAAAGGACTTAGTTTGCCAAAACAGCCTGGTCAGTTTGGGCATCTGAAATGATAAAAAAATTCTACTGGCTCTATTTAAAAACTAGCAGATTATGAGCAAAGTAAACTTGTCTTCTATTCCTAGGATTTAAACCCTCAATGAAATTAGCTGACACTTCTGCAAAGTCTAACATAATGAAAAACTTTGAGCAGTAACTTGCATTTTCTTACCATTAAAACACTTAAGTACAGGGGCACCTGGGTGGCTCAGGTCATGATCTTGCAGTTCATGGGTTCAAGCCCCACGTCGGGCTCTGTGCTGACAGCTCAGAGCCTGGAGCCTGTTTCAGACTCTGTATCTCCCTTTCTCTCTGACCCTCCCCTGCTCACACTGTCTCTCTGTCTCTCAGAAATAAAACATTAAAAATTAAAAAAAAAAATAAAACACTTAAGTACAAATATTTGTTCTGAGGTTCTCCTTCAGCCTCAGGAAGATGAACAGAAGCAAGCACCAAGCTGCAAGTGGCTGCCACGTTCTCAGCCGGCTGAGAACGCCCACCATTCTGGCATTCGACACAGTTAACTTTGTACCCAGAGAGAGATGAGGCCACCTGGTGTCACGCTCCGTCTCAACACTCACTGGCACACATGTGTACAGACTTGCCCCAGACGACGACGTGACTCCCTCCAGGGACAGCAGTGAGCCTTGCTGAACTCACTGCATGCCCAGGGCCCAGGCCTAAATACATCTCTCTTCCCAGACGGCACGGACCCAGCACCCACCACGTGCCAGGACTTCACTGGCCCAACTACAGCTCAGGGGCTCTCTGCTGAGAATGTCGCTACACATATCTGCACGTGACCTCAAAGTGGCAGGGGAGAGGTACAGTCTAGGAGGCTACCAGCCACTCCAAATGCCATCTCACTCCAGCCAAGCCTCACTCACCACCTCACCTCTTTCTAAAGACAGTGTGGTTCTGTCCATGGTGTCCTGCCTGTCAGCCACAAAAAACAGCTCAGTCATGGTGTCTCATGTGTCTGCAGCACCGAGGGAGGGAAGGGCAAGGGAGCAGCTGCCCACCTCCTGTGAACACGCTGCTCGGGCCCACTTGTGGGTCCTGGTGATGCTCCCAGAGGCCCCACACCCTCACTGGTCAGTTCTCTATCGTCATGAGAAGTTAATGCTACTCCAAGGACCGTGAACAAATGAAAGAAGGCAACACTCCAAGACTCACCAGGGGCTCCCGGGTTTCTCAAAGACACGGGGCACAACGCCAGTTCCACAACGCAGCAAACCTCACATCAACCTCGCTCCAAGTCAGCCTCCACCATCTCCGGCCAGGTCTTCAGGGAACAGACTGCTGGTCACAACTAGTGTCAGGCTATATTTTTCCCTCTATACCAAAACCTAACTTTCATCTTGCTTCTGTAAAGACCTGCCCAAACTTGATAAATTTCAAAAGCAACATACTACGGAAGACACGGCCCAAACAGGAGCGCGTTGGGGCAGATACTCAGAGGCCTCGGGGCCTAACGCACCCAAGGTAAATGCGTACAGAGCTCACAGGGCAGGGAGTCACAGCCAGGGCCTGGCAGCTTCTAGGCTGCACCACTACACACAGATGTCACGGCTCAAGTGTTTCCACAGACAGGACCAGACGGACTGGACCCGCAAATAATGAATTCTCTCACTTGCGGGGGAGGCCGAGAGTCCCATGTGCGATACAGGGAACGTGTGTGATTGCTGTGCCGCCTAGAACCACCTGTCCCACAGAAAAATCACATGCCAGGCAGGATATTCCAGGATCCTGGAGCCTCCTTTTATTTACATAAAAATAAAGTTACACTCATCACAACATGTCAGCTCTGACCATCTGCTAACTTCTTTGAATGTGACATATAGATATTTTTTTTTTTTTTAAATATTTTTATTTCTAGGAGAGAGAGAGACAGCGTGAGCAGGGGAGGGTCAGAGAGAGAGGGAGTCACAGACTCTGAAACAGGCTCCAGGCTCTGAGCCGGCAGTCAGCACAGAGCCCGACGCGGGGCTCGAACCCACGAACTGCGAGATCATGACCTAAGCGAAAGTCGGACGCTTAACCGACTAAGCCACCCAGGCGCCCCCCTTGACATATAGATATTTTAAAGGAATTTTTGTCCCCACCACTTATCAGTGGAAATTTAACAAACACCTGGGGCTGAGAAGAGAAGCAAGAACAAAAGAGAGGGAGAGCCATGGCAGGCCCTAACCTGTGGGGATGGTCGCGCACAGAGAGGGCGGCAGTGGATGCCAGGTGGCCCCCAACAGGCCGTCCTTGCTGCAAAACCAAGGGTTTTATTAATCACGTGGAACAGAAGTGGAGGATTTTCAAATCCATAAAACTGACATCACAAACTACAAACTGGAGATTTCAATTTAGAAATGGTACATTCTACAATTTTCTTTCAAAAATGCTCTTCTGGAGTAGACTATTTTAGCAGTGACCGTGCCCTCAGAGCTAAAGAACAGCACTGTTACACCAGAGAGAGCGACACAGTGTTGTGCAGCACAGAAAATGCACACCCAGGCAGAAGCCCCAAGGGCTTCTGCAAATCTAAAAAGGACCAATTAGAAAGAGTTGCCAGAGGCCTCTGAGCATCTGCCCTAATGTGCCCTGGGCTCCGAAGTGACAGGACCATGCTGTCCAGTCCTGTGTTCAGAGGCTGTGGGGCCAGAGTCCCATTAGGGAAAGTGAGGATCAGCAGTACGACGTGGACCGTCAGGTATTGGTGGGATACTTCCAAAATGGTATTAAGTCCACATCCAGGCCGATCGGCCTACTGCCTTCCCCAGCTCTGACCTCACCTCCTGGCTCTTACCACCTGAGCACCAGGAGCCCAGGGTGCCTCCCTCAGAGACCCCAGGAGCCCAGCACTCACACCTCTCCGGTGGCCCTGACTGCCTGGCACACCCAACTCCCCATGTCCCCCTCTTGAGCCAGACACTTCCTGGAGCCAACATCATCAGCCTTTGGAGCGAGGATGAGCCCAGGAAGAAGGGCTGCTGCTTTTAAAATGGACTGATAGGGTGCAGCTTTCTCGGTGCCGTCGTGGGGAGCGGGGGCGGTGAGGACAGAGTGACCTGGCACGCAGGTTCTGGCCACGCTCAGAGAGCAGCCCCAGGCACGAGCTGACCAAGGTTTCCGAAGATGCACCCTGCCGGGCCGGCAGGCTCCGAGCACCGGGTCGCTCGCAGTACTTACAACTTGGCACCAACTTCCAAATCCTCGTAAATTCAGGTGCTTACAATCTGATTGTGCCTCTGTTCACGTGTGTCACCTCGAATGAGCGCTGACAACACTCTAACCTCTGACCAGCCTGAAAGGACTGCGGACCCCCCCACCATTCTGGCGTTGGACACAGTTAACTTTGTACTGGTTGCCCAAACAACCAGGCTCATTTGGGAGTGATGTGACATCTGTAAACTATAAAAAGACTGACAAGTTGAGGTTTAGAGGGCTGAGTTGCACACAGGACACTAAGGAAAGGGACAAACAAACGGCCTCTGGCACAAGAGCCACGATGAGCATGTGGCACAGAAAGCATACGAGCGCACTGCCGACTGAGCAGCAAGGCTGCTGACTCAGGCCACCCGGCCCCACTTAGCACAAGTCATCACGAGCTCAACCACGACTGCAGCAGAGATGAAGGGCGCCTCAGTCCTTTGCCACGAAGGAGCGGGAACCACCGGGCACAGACGGGGTGTTTCTAGTCAGTGTCACACGCCTCCCATTCCGGAATGCAGGGAGAGTTGCTGAGACAACCTCCCCTCGCGGCCACCTCGCCCTGGCCTGCCACGCTCAAGGACACAGTGGCATTCTTCATTAACCTCGCTGTGATCGGTCACTAACCTGTCTGCAATCCCACTCTTCTTAGGAGCCCATTTATGATCCCCAAAAAGATGTTTTTTAATGTTATGACATCATAAAGAATGTGTTTAAAAAAAGTTTCTGTAAAATAAATTATGTAAACAGATTCTCAAGAAACGTTTTTGGCTTTACTTCCTTCTTCACATATGCAGGCTGCTGCTCTGTGAACACGGCAATCCGTACCAATCATGTTTCACGGCCCCGGGCGCCATCACCTTCCCACTGCCGTGACTGACAACCTTTCCCAAATTAACTGCTCCTGCCAGATGTTATCCTGCTACCCCCCACCAAGTACATCACAGAGATTTACCACATAAGTCGTGTTACTGACTGGGCTTTGGAACATTCATGAGGCCGATTTCCGACAATAATTCAATTATGACTCAAGTACAATCCCTCCCCATTAAAACTGAGTACCCAACATCTTCTAAGTAGGATTACTCAAGGTTTGTAAGAATTCTCAAATGCACAGACAGCAAGAACTTAAACTCTTTATTAAGAAATCACTAAATCTGGAGCACCTGGGTGGCTCAGTCAGTTTAGCATCCAACTCTTGATCTCAGCTCAGGTCATGATCTTGCAGTTCATGAGTTTGAGCCCCCCGTCAGGCTCTGGGCTGACAGCACAGAGCCTTCCTGGGATTCTCTCTACCTCTCCCCTGCTCATGCTGTTTTTCTCTCTCCCTCTCAAAATAAATAAATAAATGTTATAAATAAATAGATCAAATCTATGGTAATTAAATTAGATCTGTTTAATTTAAAATACATTTAAGGTTTTTTATTTATTTCTGAGAAAGAAAGAGAGACAGCATGAGCAAGGGAGGGCCAGAAAGAGAGGGGGAGACAGAATCAGAAGCAAACTCCAGGCTCTGAGCTAGCAGTCAGCACAGAGCCTGACGCAGGGCTCGAACCCACGAACCGTGAGATCATGACCTGAGCCGAAGTCAGAGGCTTAACTGACTGAGCCACCCAGGTGCCCCTAAAATACATTTTTAAATGTTTATTTTTGAGAGAGAGAGGCAGAGAGAGAAGAGGGGAGACACAGAATCTGAAGCAGGCTCCAGGCTCTGAGCTGTCAGCACAGAGCTTGATGCAAGGCTCAAACCCATAAACCCTGAGATCATGACATAAGCTGAAGTCAGATGCTTAACTGACTGGGCCCCCCCAGGTGCCCTGATCTCAGTTTTTTAATAGGCAGCCCCTAAAATCTGTTTCTCCTCTGTTTCCTGCTCTGCTGTCCCAATCCTCACAATTTATGTCAGAGGTGAGCAAAACTTTGAGAAAAACACTGTTTTCAACATTTCAGATATGGTAACTGGTCTTACAGGAAAATCTTTGCTTGGTAAATCTACATCATCATTTTAGGAAACCTACAACGCAGTTTTAGTCAAAATCAACAAGTGAGACGTAAAGCAGAAAACCTCACAGCTTACCAGCAAACAAAGCCCAGACTATAAAGGCCGGTAACGCTGCCCCGAGTGCCTGCACCGGCCT
>NW_027528369.1:10065861-10102944 GCF_008692635.1 Crocuta crocuta | reverse complement strand
CCGTGCTGTAGGGGCCATGTGTGCAGCCCATGTCAGCCGCAGACGCAGGACCAGGGCAGCAGCCGGCCGCGAGGACTGTGGCAGGAGAGCAGGGGACGGGACGCCGTGTGGGGGAAACAGGTGCAGGTGCGGGCACCCGCCAAGCAGCTCCCTCCGTCTCTCGTGGGAGGTGGCAGAGCCCCCCTCTGGGCACCGATGTCCGGCCCCTAGCAGGGATGTGGAGAGACCTCTGTTCAAAGACCGTGGCAGCTCCTGGTTACAGAAGCACAGCAGTGTGCCATGAGAAAGCCTCCGGAAACCGCCTCAACATGCATGAGTGCGGGAGGGCCCTGTGCCGCAGTGGAGGAGAGCACTGTAAGTCACAGCATTTCTGTTCACACAGAAAAGCCCACAGGATTTACCGAGACCTCAGGATATGAAATTCCGAGTTATTTCCACCGTCTTCTACCACATTTTAAAAACAGTAAACACGCACAGATCTTCCTCAACTTAGGATGGGGTTATGTCCCAAAATACCTACCATAGGTTTGGAAACATTTTAAGTCAGAAATGTACTTAACGCCCCTAACCTACCAAACATCACGCCCTAGCCCGGCCTGACTCTGCTCACAGCACTCACGGTAGCCTGCCGCTGGGCGGAATCATCTCACCATGATCTCACGCAGATCACCATGCGTGAAACCACTCACGGAATGCACGCACCAACCGCACCAACACTGCTAAAGGTGACGGAATGGCTGCAGGGTGCAGTGTGGCTGACCTCACGATCGTGGTGCCCCGCGCCAGGAGGGAGGATGGGACTGCACACCGCTGGCCGGGAAAAGAGCCAAACTCAAAATTCGAAGCACAGTGTCTACCGCACGTGCACCGCTATAAAGCTGGAAAACCATCAAGTTGGACTATATCCTAAGGGAGGGACCGCATCACTTTCCTAAAAAGCAAAAAACACACAAACAGAACAGAACACTGTACCTACTGCCATTCAGGCAAAGGAAAGAAGCTTTGCAGGCGCACCTTCTGAGTTCAGGGTGATGAGGGTGACGTTGTTCCCAATGTTCTGACTTCCCGACTGTCCGCAGTTGGAGACAGAGTCGCTGGCCTCGGACCCGCTCTCCCCATCCTCGTTGTGGCTGTCGTCCTGACCCGGCACCTTCACCACAATGGTGTTCTGCCGTCTCCCGGGCACCGCGCTGAGCGGGAAACAAAAACACCAGCCAATGTCGTGAGAGCAGCACAAGCAATGAGCAGAGACTAGCACTGAGGCTGCCGCGTGCTTCTCTCCTAACTGCACGAAGCAGCAGCTCGCAAGTCTTCCCACACCGCGCTCTCTACTCAGGGTAACAGCAACTGAATCGCGCGAAATGGTCTGGGGTTGGAAGAAACTGTCTGAAACGTAAAAGTTTACAAACACGTTTGTATCGCAGAAGAAGTAAAACTACAACCCACTGTGACTCAGGCCTAGGAGGCGGCTCTCTGATCATGGAGGGGATCCCATAAAATGCTGACATTTGAGTGAGAGCAACTTTCAGGGCTGTGTCATGGAAAGGACTGGACGAAGAGAAAAGTGTGCCCGGAGACTTCTAGTGACCCAGTCCACTCCACACTGGTAGGCCTTCTAGAAGGGACCCAGCCTTTGTTAACACGTGATCATTCCTAGCTATTCCCTCCAACAAAAACTACTGGAGTGGGTCTGAGAAGCCAGTCAAGACTCTCCCGGGGGCTGTTCTCACCACTGACGGGGTCCTGCTATGGAGCAAGAAGAAACTGCCAGAAAAACGGGAGACAAGCCGCCAGCTCCAAAAAAGGCTCAGAACACATACACTTACTACCAGGAGACACGCTACGTGCCTCTCCCACGGCCCCTCCACACCCCTCCGCGGGGACTGCTAACCGCTGGGAAGGGGAAGAGGCCCAAGCTCCCCGTCTACAAAGACAAAACGTGCTTCCAGCCGTGGTCGTGCCGCAGGGAGGGGGCTACAGCTTCTGAACTTGATCCTGCAACAGCCTACCCCAGCTGACCTCCAGCTGAGCCCTTGCGGGAGGCACGCCCGACCCCACCTCTCCTCCACCGGCCAGATCTCCTCAGTCCCTGAGCACCAACAAGTCTTCCCCCGCCACCCAACACGGCAGGCCCACGGCACGGCTGGGCCCGGGGAGCCCAGGCTCGGACAGTAAAGACAACGGGGCAGAGCTGAGGCAGGAGCAACCTGCAGGGGTCACGGAGAGAAAAAGGCAAACAGAACTCTGCGAACACACTGCAGGAAACAACAAGCAAAACCACCCTCCTGGGGCAGGTTACCAGGAAAAGCTGAGCTCGATGCCTCTTATGCACTCTTACTTCTGACCAAGGTCACATGGCCAGTGTGTCAGAAGAAAAAGGTGGGAGGAAAAAATCACCACCTCAAAATGGCTTCATCACTTAGCAAATTTAAAAGGAGGTGTCTGCTGACCTGACGTGCGGCTGTACAGACAGACAGACACACGTGAGGAAACGGTGGGCAGGGAGGAGGACACAGGCTCCACCGGCTGCTGTGAAAACAGAGAGCAAACTCCCCACTACGCACGTGACCACCAGACATGGAAGTTCCAAAGGCATCTCCCCTTAACACGGCCCCTTCTCCAGCTGGCACACCAGCACGCGGGCCTGCATGCAGCACGGCCCTCCCCCACCACAAACACTGCGGGCCGCCCTGCCGGGCTCAACCGACTGGCTGTGCCCAGCTCAGAATGTGGAGTGGTTCTCGAGGGGACTCATCATGGTGGCAGTGGCAGTGAAAGGTGGGGTTGGTGTTGTGGCTACTGACTTGCTAATGATATTTTCCAGGGAATCCGGTGCCCTGTTGCTCAAGGGGTCTTCCATCTTGGCTACAATGGCGTTCTGCCGATCATTGTTGAGTATTACTGTAGTCTGGGGGACGACGCTAGGGAACAAAAGAATCACAAAGAAAAAGAAGACCTTAAAACAACAACATTCATTGTAAGAATACACAAGAGTAATTCAATACAGTCAGCATCCAATGACTTGCACTATGGGAGGGAGGCGGCCCCACACAGAAGTCACATTTAAAGTAACTTGCTGTTCACGCTGGGCTTAGGATAAACTAGAGGGGAACTGTTTTGTTTTGCGTGGTCCCTAGTTTACCGCCCCTCACTGCTGTTACGTTAGGAACATTTACACCTTTAAGCAGAATGGGGCAAGAGATCACAGGGTGACAGTTGGTGAGGCTTCTGAAGTAGCACATCTGAGTGAAACTCGGCTCAGTATTTGTACTCACTCCATCCAAAGGAATTCCTACATGGCAGACCTAGGCTTTCATAATCAAACCTATCAACATCGTTCCAAAACGTTAGCTCTGGAAGGACAGGGGAAAACGTAACAGAAGGACAGCGGGCAAAACCACCTGACATTTATCACCTCCACCTCCTATTAGGGGAGTGGGTGGATCACACATCGGTCTTTGCTTTGAAGGAAAATGATTATAGAAAAGAACAGAGCCCTATCCGGAAACCTTCTAGAGGCGGCACTGTGAGTATAAGCAGTAGCCAGCAGCTTATCTCAAGGTTCTCCTGGAGCCTGCTCGGTCATTAATCTTTTGGCCACAGGAAGTGTGAGCACGCTCTTCTGAAGTTACAGAGCCAGAGGAGCACCGGAAATGCATGGCAATGCCACCTGAGCATACATTATTCTTGAACTGCACAGCTCTGGGAGAACCACTGCTTTCATGTGAGAAGACTTCGTGTAACCAAAAGCACATAAGAAAATGTAGCCCAGTATCACAGCATCATGGCTGTTAAATGCCCCCTCCCCAAATCAGGGTCACAAATGGCACCATTTCATGTTCAAGTAAATCACGGGACTGTGAGGTGTTTTTCTAAAATAAAAGCATAATCAATTGCATTTCATTCAAAAGTATTATTTTTTTAGGGATTGTATGTTTTCTTTGATGACATCTAAGGTAACCCACCACATCCTTACAACCTACGCACTGGCAGGCCTCACAAGTGACGTAGGTGACCTTCGACTTGGTGCTGTGGCCACACACAGGCTTTGAAGACTTCAGCTTCTCCTGTATCAAAACAGGAGATGAATGGTTTGCATGCATTTGGTATTTTCCTGAAGTATGTTCTGTGGAGCACTGCTCCCCCCTACCCAAAGACCCCCTCCCACAAACACGCATCTCCACTCCTCTCCTCCCTGAGCGACTAACTAGGATGACCCTGTGGGGTGACAACAGTTCCCTAATGAGAATTCACAATGGACAGGAGCACAACAGAGGTCTCAGAAGTCCTGGGGGAAACAGATTAAGACTTATTCATGGCACCATCTGGCAAAGTTGTTTGAGTAAATATGCCTCTCCTCCCTAACAATTCTTGCTAAGATTGAGGAAACAATGTTCTGAAGCAACCAGCTTCAATGTAAATGAGTTATCCTAGACGTACCCCAAGACTTTCAGGGGGCTCCTGGGTGTGGGCAGCTCTCAAAATGCAATGTCCAAGTCCTCACCTTGCACAACATAATATTTCCCAAAAATGTTTCCCTTTGAGAGCGCACCCTGATAAATGTGTCTTCTGTTTCCTTTCACAAAGCCCCTTTCCCACCTTGAAACAAAATGACACAAATGTGCACAGTCCTTCCGAGATGCGAGAACCCCAGGAGGGAAGGCGAGGCCACTGAGAGACACCGGTCTGGGCGTGAGAACCCGTGCCTCTGCTGACTGACGAAACACCCCTGGGCGACCTACTGCTTTACCATTCCTGCTCTCAACAAAACTGACAGAGGACCTAGGGACCTTTTCAGGCCATAGATGATCAGAGGTAGTTTTTGACGACCGCTTACAAAGACCCTTGACACGACCTGAGGAGCTGAGAGGCCCCCTCACCTCACGTAGTTATCTACGTGAACCAAGTTTCTCAGCACCTAAAACTTTAAAAACTACCAATGGAAGTAGGACCGAGGCTGAACCTTGTCTCACACTTGGAGTGATAAGTCATTATCATCCACGGATCCAAGAATTAGCTAAATCTAAAGCCTCATCCATCACAAAAACACATTCACGACACTGAATTATTAAAAATTAGTCACTCAGTAACACACAAGCTGTTCTGTTCAACTACACTCTAGAAGTGTAGTCGGAAGTCAGCCAGAAGAGCTGAGCCCATGGCTACCAGAAACACACGTCTCAGCTGCGATTTCTTATCCGTGTGTCTGTGGCAAAGGAGGCGGAAGTCAGGGAGGGCAAGAGATGGGAAGGAACTTTCAAAACGCAAAAGGAGTAAGGTGAAATTCAACTGTGGAAAGCTGCTTCATGGGATGCTTTTAAATGGATAATAGTATTTACATTATAAAGGAAACATTTAAGAAAGCAATGAATCTGTTTGGTTTCCAAATATCAGCGTTACAATATGCCAGAAATGATACCCTTTCAACTAATGCAATGTATTCATATCTACCTCAAATTGTATAAAAAGAGTATTTCATTTTCAAAAATTAAGGAACATCCATATCCCACTAGTCAGAATGAAATAGCTGTCTAAGGTTGATTACGGGAAAACTGCCACAGTAATGTAAACGTCTTGCCTGGGCTGAATTACAGTCCCCAATTATTCATCGGATGCTAATGTGCATCTGCTGTGAAGCAATTCTGAGGATGTGATTAAAAGTCCTGACTGGCTGACATTAAATTAACCAAATGGGAGACTACCCTGAGCGGACCCGGTCTGACAAAGAGCCCTTTAAAAGGAGGTTTAGGCTTTCTTTCCCTGGTCTTGAAGACGCCAAACAGCTCCTGCCAGCGTGATCCCCATCTCCCCCCCTTCCTGTCCACCTGCCCTAGACTTCACACGTGCTTGGCTGCCCCCATAACTGTAAGACAACTGCATGTAACCAATCCTTTACAGGGTGTAGTGGTACACTGTGTGTGTGTGTGTGTGTGCGTGCGCGCGCGCGCGCACACACAAGATCCCTCCTCTCTCCCTCTCTCTCACACACACAAACGTATCCCCTACAGGTTCTGCTTTGAAATAATTACAGAAATAATAAAAGTACCACATCAAGTCCTAGGTCCCCAGTGGTGACACGCTATAAAACCTACAGAACGAGATCAAAAGCAGGAAATCAACACTGGAGCATTTCTGTTAATGAGACTGCAGTCCTTACTCAGATTCTGTCACCACTGTGTGTGCACCTGTGTGTGCGCGTGTGGTCGTGGATGGGTCGGCCCCACGTGTAAACCCACGTCACAGCGCTGTCACTGTGCCATCACTGCCGAGTAGCAGCCTCGTGCTGCCCGTTTAGACACACCTGGCCTCCCAGCCCCATTCTGTCCCCTAGCGACTGCGAACCTGCTCTCCATCTACGGTTCTCGCACTGAGACTAGTACCGACATGGAATCACACAGCTGAGGACCTTTGAGACTGGCTTTCGTACTCAGGAGAACCCCCGAGATCATCCAAGGGGCAGAGCTACCGCCAGGTCGGCCGGGGTCGCTACTGCGCGGTTCTGTGAGCCTGTAACTGCAGCAGGGCACCCGGGGTATTTGCAGGTTTGGGCTCTTACGAATAACGCTGCCACGGACATCCGTGTAGAAGCTGTGAACATAAGTTTTCATTTCTCTGGGATAAATGCCCAAGAATGTGACTGCTGGGCCATATGGTAAGTACACGTTTAGTTTTACAAAACACTGCCAGACTTTTCCAGAGTGGCCGCACCATTTTACATTCCCACCAGCAAGAGATGAGAGATCCAATTTCTCCACATCCTCGCCAACATCTGGTGGTATTGCTAAGTTTTTAGTTCGCCATTCTGATAAATGTGGAGTGACATTCATGTGGCTTGGACTTGCATTTCCCTGATGACTAATAATCCTGTGCTCATTCACCACCCATATCTCCTCTTTGGCAACATATCTGTTCATGTCTCCTGTCCAGTTTCTAACCGGACTGTTTTCCTACAGGCGAGTGTGCCAGCGGTCCCCGTCAGGTGTGTGGTGACACAGCACCCCACCACGTCTGCAGCCTGACTGATTCTCTGTCCTCCTCACAGGTCTTCGCAAGTCTGATTTTCATCATTTTTCTCATGGATGTTACTTTCGCTATCAAGTCTAAGGGGTCTTAGCTAGGCCCTGGGTCCTAAAGATTTTCTCCTACATCTTCATCTACAGGTCTTACAGTTTTACATTTAAACCTGTGCTCCATTTAAAATTAATTTCTGTTCCAGGTATAATGTGACACCGAGGTTCCTCTCTCTCGTTCCGCTGGTGGATGTCCCACTGCCCCAGCTCATGTGTTGAAAGGCTGCCCTTCCCCACTGAATGATCTCTGAACCTTTGTCGAAGCTCAGCAGGGCTACTTCTAGGCTCTCTGTTATGTTCCAGTGATCAATTTCTCTCTTCCTCAGCCATTTGATTTTCTTTAAGTTTATTTTTATTTATTTTGAGAGAAAGATAAAGAGCAAATGGGGAAGGGGTGGGTGAGAGAGAGAGAGAGAGAGAGGAGAGAGAGAGAGAGAGAGAGAGAGAATCCCAAACAGGTTCTACAAAGTCAGCACAGAGCCTGACACGGGGCCTGAACCCACAAACTCATGAGATCATGACCTGAGCCAAAATCCTGAACCACCCAGGCATCCCAGTCATTTTGTTTTCTAAAAACTACACGTTCAATTCATTCTTTGGCAATCTTAAATCATTTTCTATACCCTTACCTATACCTTACCGTATGTTTGTTTTTTAAGTTCCTATTAAATAAAAACCAAAATTAAGTAAAAAGGAAAAGAGTAGACTCATAAGACTGTCCGGTTTTAATTCTAAGATTATGCTAATTGCCCAAGCTGTATACTCCTGCGTAAAATAGGATCATTCAGAAACAAAAATGCTCTGTGACATGGCCCTGTTAAGGCCCAGTGACCTGTGACCAGGGGGCACAAAGATCACTCACCCTTGTAGAGTGACTAAGTAAACAGCCCCCGGGCACCCCGCAGGGGCAGTCACGGCAGGCAGGACTGCCCCCAGGGCTCCACGTGGAAGGAGACACTCAAACTTCAAAGCACGAGAGGCCACCGCAATGCCTTCCCCCTGCACATCAGCACACCACCGCACAGACCCGCTAATAACCTGCCTAGGCCCACATAGCCAAGTTAGATTTGAGCCCAAAGTCCTCAAGAAGCAAAGTGGACATTCTAACCAAGACCAATGAAGGAACACTCCATAACCCACTACTCTTCAAACACGATAATTTCCTGGAGAAATTAGGGGCCACCCCCAGAGAGCCCGAAGTTGTTTTTGTTTTTTTAACCATTTCCCCAGGTGATTCTGAAGGGTGCTACTGGTTTAAAACAACAGAGGCGCCTGGGTGCCTCAGTTGGTTACGCATCTGACTTTGGCACGGGTCAGAATCTCACAGTTTATGGATTCGAGCCCCACGCCAGGCTTTGTCCTGATGGCTCGGAGCCTGGAGCCTGCTTCGGATTCTGTGTCTCCTTCTCTCCCTGCCCCTCCCCGACTCGCACTCTGTCTCTCTCTCAAAAATAAACAAACATTAAATAAATAAACTAAAACAATAACACAACAGCACACATGCACAACCCCGCAGAAGAGGCACAGACCTGCTGTGTCCACAGGCCCCACACAGCACTCATCTACTACATGGCTCAGTCACTACAGTTTAGCTTGGTACATGGCAGCCCGCTGCACAGCGGGCCTTTCTGTCCATTTTCTCAAGGACAGACCTCAACTGCCTCCATGAGTGCTCACTACACAGTCAAGCCCATGTGTGTAAGACATGAATGAATTCGAGAATAAGCCTCATTTCTGAGTTTAGTCCTCTGGCTCTTGCCTCTAGACTTCATGGCCTCAAGCTGCTGAAAGAAAAGAGACCAAGAATCATGATCTAGAAGAGAAACTTAAGACACCGCCCATGGGACAGCCTAGGGCACTGTCACCCACGGAGGGTGGGGTGACCTAGAGTTCTATGCACTCACCAGTGTGAGCCCTGCACGCACCATGAGGCCTGGCTGGCAGTAACCCCTTGGTGAACAAGCAGCCTTAACAGGATCAATGGGGTGTCTGGGTAGCTCAGTCAGTTCAGCATCAGACTTTGGCTCAGGTCAGGATCTCACAGTTCCTAAGATGGAGCCCCGTGCTGGGCTCTGCACGGACAGCTCAGAACCTGCTTGGGATTCTCTGGCTCCCCTCTCTCTGCCCCTCCCCTGCTCATGTACATGTTCTCTCTCTTGCTCTCTTTCTCTCTCTCTAATCAACAAACAAAAACAAAACCTCACAGGGCTGCTGAGGATCAAAGAATACCAAGCGCTTCTATGCATTACCTCTGTCACAGTGACCCTTACATACTGTTTTATTCTCACTGATGAGGAAGCTTGGGAAGAGTAAGAATTTGCCATAGGTCTCATCCCTTGGAGGTGTCAGGGCCTGTCACCAAGCACCTCGCAAGCACTTAGCCACTTGTAAACCAAGACCAGAAATAATCCTATTTCTATTGCCCTTTCGATGTTGCATACTTTAACTGCTTTATTTTGATGGCTTCAAAACGAAGTGTCTTCAGCTTCCAGAGCTGTCATGGCAAACATTTTCCAAGCTACACTTACAGAGCAGCCTTCAGCTTCTCTTCTGTTTCAGGAAATCGCTTTGTGACCATGTTAAAAGTACCTGTACTCGTATTTTTAAACATCAACATTTCTGTCCCCTTAGCTCATCATTCACACAAGAAGGACTATCATTTGTACATATGCCAAGGAGCTCTACTGAAGTCTATGCAAAAAAAACCTCACAAACCACAAATATAAAAGCCTGAAAAAAATCCTGAAAAATACAGGAAAAAATGTTTTAAAACACCATTTTTTAAAATTTTGTGTGTGTGTGTGTGTGTGTCTTATTTTTGAGACAGAGAGAGACAGAGCACAAGTGGGGTAGGGGCAGACAAAGAGGGAGACAAAGAATCTGAAGCAGGCTCCAGGCTCAGAGCTAGCTGCCAGCACAGAGCCCGATGCAGGGCTCGAACCCATGAACTGTGAGATCATGACCTGAGCCGAAGTCAGATGCTTAACCAAGTGAGCCACCCAGGCACCCCTAAAACACCATTTTAAAAAGTGGTCTTTGGGGCGCCTGGGTGGCTCAGTTGGTTGAGGGTCCAACTCTCAGGTCATGACCTCAGGGTCCTGGGAACAATTCCTATGTCAGGCTCTGCACTAAGTGTGGAGCCTGCTTAAGATTCTCTCTCTCCCTCTCCCCCCCCACTCGTGTGCACGCTCTCTCTACATTAAAAAACAAAAACAACTCTGAATTAGCTAAAACCTCATACAAATTTCAGAGGCTTATAATCACATTCTGAATGTACACACGTACACAAAGACACACACGTGCACTTGCATACACACAAAACTTATGTTGTGTCCTCACAAAGAGAACCCCTACAACAAGGATGGCAAGAGAAGCTAATGTTTGGACTTGCTGAAGCCAACAGAAACAGCATGCTGATTCGGGTCTGAAGCGGCTGCCAGCTCAGCCGGGACAGGCCGCCATTGACTAGGCAGGCTGCTGTGGAAACGGCGGGGCAGGGAGGTAGCCTCCATCCCTGCCCAAGACTTTCAGTGCACTGGGTTAACTCAAGAGAACTCCTCTTACCCTTCCCTGAATAATAGGGTATCCTGGGGAAGTCAGGTTTGTATGAACCTGTTTCCAGCTCCTAATCACCAAGGAAAGTGTCCACAAGCACTGACTGTACTCACTCCAGAAAACAAGAAGCCAACCACTGAAAAGTCTAATTAATCATCAACGGTGACACACCCATGGACATTCACTGCTGGGGGGATGCAGACACCTGTCATCAAACCACCGCAGGACAGAGAAGAATGTCCACATCTAGGTTCTCTGCCTAACCTGTACTTTGCACAGGCAGGTGCTGAGAGCATCACCATCATAGAACTAAATAACTCACGCCCAAAGGAAATCCTCTGGATACTCCTTCCCCGGACTTAGTGAATGAGAGCCAGGCTCTGGGCCCAGGAGAGACAGCCGGCCCTCCAGGTGTCCAGGTCTGTGCTAACCTCCAAGGGGGAGCCAAGACCGCACCTTCAGCAGCGGCCCCCTCCCTGCCTGGGCGAGGCAGGCAGCTCAGGTGCGGCCTCTCTTCACACGGTCACGTCCAGCTTTGTGTTTTGTGGCTGGAAGAGGACGGGTCCTGCCAGAACACTGAAAAAATGTTGGAAACATTTCTGTCTCCCCTCCCACCCACAGGGCCATGTTCTGCTGATGGCCAGTCCTTTGGCAATTCAAAGTAACTACTCATAAAGGTCAGATGGGGAAATCTGATATAATACTAATTTTATAATTTTTGTGAATTATCTCAAAGAAAAAAATTTCAACAAAAGCAAGCCAGCAAAAATCTCAAGCAATTCCACTTTCTACTCATAAGAAGACACGTACAGATCCTTCCACCCGACAGACACATGCTCCGTGAGCGCACATTCTCCCCCAGGCGCGCTCCTGCACGGCACACGGAGCCGGGCCATGATAAACTGAACGGTGAGTCCTGCGGTGCACTTACAAACGCCGAGCCGCCTACCAGTCGGCCTCAGAGTCCAAGGAGAGCGAACGTGGTGGGAGCAGAAGCAGGGGAGCAGCCCTTAGTCAGAACAGTAAAATCAGACACCCGGAGGTCCTCAAGCCCCAGAGCGGCAGGGGCGGCTCGTGTCCACCGTGGACTCCCGCTCCCTTTGCGGGGGGTGGTCCTGTCCCTGGGAGCCGCTGTGCAGCCAGGCTACCTTCCCAAGTCCCCTTGGGAGTAAGCAGTGCCCTGGGACAAGTCCTCGTGGACAGGACGTAAACAGGGGAGGGGCCAGCGTTTTTACGAGCAGAACCTGCCAGCCTGCAACTGTGAGCCTGCACACCCAGAGGATTCTCTATTGCAGTTCATATCCCCCAACCAACGTACCAAGCGTTCAAATGAAACCTTTGCTAAAATTTGTTTCATAGGGTTAGTTCTGTTCTTTATAGTCATAAAAACCAGGGTCCAAAAAATATTCTTAGGGATAAGAATAAATGAGCGTTAAAAATTTATCCCCAGTATCGAATGAAATGAGTAAGTTACAGCATAAAAATAAATCCCCAAAATAACCAGCTGCAACAGAGAAGCGGGGATAACCTAATGCAGCAAACTTTGACCACTTGCTGCCTCAGAGGAGTTCTGGTTCAACCCCCACCGTCTCCCTCCCAGGGAAGCTATGCTTGCACAGTAACGAAACCTCTGACTGCAAGCTGACAGTCCCAAACCAGAGGAGCCACTGTGCAGGGACGCGTATTCGCTCTTCCTTCCACGGAGCACAGGAGTGGCTACCAAAGAACAACCGCCAGGAGGAAAACCGGGCAACAGGAGGGCCCGGGGGGGGAGCAGGTGCTCCAGCACCGCACAGAGGGACACAGAGCCGCCGTGACGCCACAGCGGTGAGACATCCCATGCTCAGATCCTGGGCTGCCATTTTCCCATAAAGGAGGAACGGCGGACTGGAGGACTGGTGTGGCGACGTGCCAGATGAGCCTGGAGCATCTTGTGGTGCCAGGAAGGAAGGAAGTGCTCAAAAGAAACAAACAAAAAGCCAAAAAGACTAGGGGGAAGGGAGTGTCCAAGGACACAGGAGCCACCTCAGAGCAATCTCAACGGCCAAAGCTGGAACATTCGAGCAACAAAACCAAGGAGTACTGGATTCTAACCCAAAGTGTAAAATAAATATCCGCGAGTCCACACTGACATAAATAAATAACAATCAATAAATGGAGAAGAAGACATAAACCTCCTGTGCAGGACAGTAACAACATACCGAAGAGGTGGGTCAGGACTTCCCACTCTTTAACGTGGGGCCGAGCTCAGTGACATCCTTCCCAAGAACACAGGATGGAAGGGGGCCGCTGGAACCAGACAGTGGAGAAATCTGACCAGTGCCACCTAAGCCCAGTGATCCAAGGCATAGAGAAGCCACGGAGACAGCGTGCTCCCTGGAGAAGACGTGATGAGAACGCACTCGGCCTCTGGGGTCTGCCTCTCAAACTTCCACAATCCCGGGCTAATCAGGAGAAAAGCATCAGACAAATTCCCAGGGAGAGACAGTCTATCAACACCTGACCAGTACTTCTCAGAATGTTGTAAAAACAAGGTCTGTGAGATTATCAAAAACCAAAGGAGCCCAGGGAGTCACAGCAACTAAATGCCGTGTGCAGCTACAGACATTTAGAAGATAATATGCGAGGACACCTGGGTGGCTCACTCACTCAGCTAAGTGTCCGACCTCAGATTCTGTCAGCTCAGATCATGATCTTGAGGTTCATGGGTTCAAACCCTGCACTGGGCTCTGTGTTGACAGCTCGGAGCCTGATGCCTGCTTCAGATTCTATGTCTCCCTCTCTCTTTCTCTCTCTCTCTCCCCCACTAGCACTCTGTCTCTGTCTCTCAAAAATGAATAAAAATGTTAAAAAAATTTTTTAATAAATAAAAAATACACTGATACTATGAAAAAAGGATGTTAACAAATTCCAGAATTCAGATGNTTCAGATTCTGTGTCTCCCTCTCTCTCTGACCCTCCCCTGCTCATACTCTGTCTTTCTCTGTCTCAAAAATAAACATTAAAAAAAAAACCCAAACTGAATTTATAATTCACTGGCAAACTGGACCAAATATTTAAGGAAAAAATAAAACTAATCATATACAAACATTTTCAGAAAACAAACATGGGAAGACTTCTCGAGCTATTTTTAAAAAATATTTACTTTTGAAAGACAGACGAATCATGAGCAGGAGAGGCACAGAGAGAGGGTAGGAGGAAGAGAGAGGGACACAGAATCTGAAGCAGGCTCCGGGCTCCAAACTGTCAGCACAGAGCTGGATGCAGGGCTCGAACTCACGAACTGTGAGATCATGACCTGAACCAAGTTGGACACTTAACCGACTGAGTCACCCAGGTGCCCCTCCCAAGTAATTTTTTGAGACTAGCATTATCCTAGTAACAAAGACAGGTCAAGAAAGAAAACTATGGACTAACATACCCCATGAAGAGAGACGCAAAAACCCTTAAGTACATGTTAGCAAGTCAATCCAAAAATATATAAAAGGGGTAATACACAATGGCCATCAGGTTTATTAAGACGGAAATGCAAGGCTGGTTTAGTATTTGAAATCAATCAGTATAACTCACTACAACAACAGAATCAAAAAGAAAAACCACATGATCATCTCAAGGAGATATAGAAAGAGCATGTGAACATTCAATTCGATACCTGCTCACAATAAAAACTCTCATGAAATCAGGAATTAGAACTTCATCAACGTAATAAAGAGCATTTGCAAAAGATTTACAGCTAACACCACACTTAATGGTGAAGACTGGATCCTTTTACTCAGAGATCAGAAATAAGGTAAAAATACATGCACGTGTGCATACACACACACTGAAATTAGAGACCCTATCCATGAAAGCAAAGTAAGAAATAGTAGATAAGGGGGCCTGGGTAGCTCAGTCGGTTAAGCACCCGACTCTTGATTTTGGCTCAGGCCATGTTCTCAGGGTTCATGGGTCGAGCCCTGCTTTGGCCTCTGCACTGAGCATGGAGCCTGCTTGGGATTCTCTCTCCCTCTCTCTGACCCTCCCCCCCCCACACACACACTCTCTCTCTCAAAAAAAAAAAAAAAATGGTAGGGAAATTTGACGAGAAGTAAAACTCCCTATATAAAAAACATATATGACCAAATAATTCTCTTTTAAATCCTACAGAAAAGCTACTAAAGCAAGTGAATGTAGAAATGATGCAGGACACAGGTAAGTATAGAAAAAGCTACTGTATGCCTACATACCACCAACAAGCAACTGGAAATTGGAATTTAAAACACGATTTAAATTAAATTAATTTAAATTAAAACACCATTTACGATAGCACCTGGAAGTAGGCCATACATGGAGAAAACTTCAACAAAATGCGAATAAGACCCACACACTGAAATGAAGCCTGCTGAGAACTGAAAGACCTGTGCAAGCGGAGGTGTGCCCCATGTTCACGGGTCCAAATACTTCACGGCATTAAGATGACAGTTCTCTCCAAATTGACCTACAGATTTCAAATGACAAGCTTTGAGTTATTCTAACACTAGAAAAGTACTCCAAATTAGCAGAAGTGCATGATCTATCAAAACGGTTGCCTACGTGTTTAGTACCTGCTTTGGTTATCTGACTGGACCCGAGTCATCAGATTAGGTTAATCTTCCGTAGGTTCTATGTGTGTAAAATGTTAAGTTTTCCTTAGCTGGTACTCGACCCTGATGTGTACAGGGTATCCTGATTAGGTCACTGAGAGTGTGTGGCTATGCAAAGCAGTGCAGTGCAGGCCAGTCAGCAAGAGAAATCATACATCTACAGGTGGAAACATCAAAAATTGAACACTTAATAAGGAAAGAACTAAGCCCATAATGGCTGAAACCAAACCATTTCTTCACAATTCAAACAGCCCTATAGGAAGTTTGTCACATTCCAAAGCCTACGAAATGATATGGTCCTGACTGAAAAGGTCAATGACCCAGAGCGGAAATGCTCTGAACACAGACCACCCCTCACCAGGACTGCTAGTGTCCAGGGCCAGAAGAGACCTCAGGAGGGGACTTCCCTCTATCCAGAAGCCACACAAGTCTCAAAATACAGCCTTTCCACAAATATCCACCAACACTTAAAACAAAAAGCCCTCTGGGAAATAAAACAGACTCAGCAGCCAGCACAGCAGAGAGAATTTAAATAACTTCTAGATCAATAATCAGCTTAGAGAAAAAGAAAGAAAATCATTTTCTTCCTTCATGTGTCCTACAGGACAGACCTCTTGGAAGGAAAAGCTTATCTTGAAAAGAAATCACTTGTATGTCTGAGTATTATAAAAAGGCCCCTGACTACCGGAATTGTTTTCAAACTGTATAAATACACTAAAGTTCTAAAAAAAAAAAACCCCAAAAAAACAACTTTTTAAGTTTTTAAAAATAAAAATCTGTTGTAGGGCAATTATATCTCAAAAAAAACAAACCATGTGTGCATAAAAAATAAAAATAAAAACGGATTGTGTTTACAAATAAGAGACCAGTATTTTTTTCATTAGTTAACGTGTTCCCTTAATGAAAACCAACCTGGAGCACGTGGGTTTGAGCCACTCTCTGACTCATCACACAGGCTGGCCCTGAAAGTCACCAGGGACACGCGGGGATTCCCCCGCTCCGGGCAGGCACCAGGCGGCCCCGTCCTGCCGGCCCACTGGCGGTCACCAGCTAGGACAGCAGCTGCGCTAAGCAGCGTCCTACTCACTACAGTTTCTCCAAATGGCTCGGTGTCCAGTGCAAAAGCGGAATTTCTACGCTGATCTGTATGAATGCTCCCGTCCATACACCTGACCCCTGCGGCCCACATTGTGAAACGGAGGCCCTGCTGAAATGCGGACAGAGGGCCTGCCGCAGCTCCTTACGGAACCCGTCCGCGGTCGGTCACTTCCAACGCCGACACCAACATGAAAGCAGCTTTAGAGGTAAAGCCTCAAGTCTCTACACCTTCAATCACAAGCAAAATCTGAATGTATGGTGCACTTTCAAGGAAAAAAAGCACCTACCTGCAGCAACTCAAGTCCATTGTCCTTCTCCCCAAGTAGAACACGGTCATTGGACGAAACCTGTCCAAATATCCTCACAGACAGTTTTACTACAACGGTTAAGCTTTCGCATCAAAGCAAAAGGTTTTCTTTCATTTCTTTTCCTTGGACTTATTTAAAGAATCTCATTCAAAAAAATAAATAAATAAAGAATCTCATTCAGGCTTACAATCTGAAAATCTGGATCCTAAATGCCAGCTGGGGTTGGCAACACTCGGCTGCCTTCTGCCCCCCAGAGAGTAAAGAGAACAAATAAGTCTCAGAGCTCAGAGCACAGTCTAGATAAAGAACCAGTAGATGAGCGGATCTCAGAGTGCATACGCAGATCAAGCTGTGCGCCGCGGCTTCGGGCTGGCTCTGGGCCCCGGGCAACCTCTCCGAACGGAAGGGCCGGTGGGGTTTCAGATGATGGCTTCTCACCCACCACCGAATTCCTCATTAACTAGAAAGACCTTTAAAGGGGCCTCCATATGGCTGGTTCCATTACACTCAGACTTCCCCATGAATCACCCACAATATGGGCCTAAAAAAATCTTAATTATTTTTAAAAAACAGATGATTTCCATATAAAGTAATTCAGAACTTAAATACTTCTAACTTACATTTTAAATATCTGAGGCCCAAAATAAATAGTTGGTAAAAGCACTTTTGTTATTCAGAATGTTAACCAATTTTTAATTTGTTTTGGAGACTTTCCCTTTCCTGTGTCCACTCACTACCCTCATTTCATACATACAATTCTCATTTATTTTTGTGTTTGCAAATTAACAACTTTCTAGTTAAAATATACACTTTTTTCACTGACATACTGGGATTAAATTCTTATCCCTTACTTCTCCCCAAAATTTCTTGTTAGCAGCTTTCAATTGTTGTCTTAATTTTTGAAAAATCATTCATATACATACAATTTAACGCCACGTCTAGGAGAAAACTGAAAAATGATTGTTCCTTTATTACTCTTACACCAGTTGCTATACGTAACTGTTTTACGAAAAATATGAATGAACCTTGTGCCAGACACAGTAAGCACATTCCCTAATGGGCTGATTTTATGTTACCGGTACAATTATTTAAAGCCAGAAAACCTAACTGACTTGGTTTAGCTAGGTCATACGCCTGAGTCCCTATCAGAAAACTTTCCTTCTAACTTACTGCCTGTGAATACACACAAAGAAAACCGCAGCAGCTTTAACTCCTGCCTCTGGGCAGAGGGAAGCACTGTGGGATATCTATCCAGGGAAGCTCCCGAAGGTCTCTCCCCACCAGCCCTGCGATCGAGGAACGGGTGAAGAAAGCTGGGAAAGCTGGTGGCCCCCTGCAGCCTGAAATGCCTTCATCCAAGTGAGCCACTCCATCCTCAGACAACCCAAAGCCCCATAGGACACGGCACACCAGCCTAGAGGCCCAAATCCAAAGGAAGCGGGGCTACCCTCTCTCCCTCTCACCCCCAGCTTCATGGTTAGACCGAAGGAGACTGAGTCCTAAAGGCAGGCCCAGGACACCTTTGTCTGGTCTTAGTTTTCAAGATAAGGAAACTGGAAATTGACAATTAACACTAGCACGTGGCATGACCCAGGTCACCCCGAGGCTTCAGACCAGGGCAGCCTCTTCTCCCAATAACACACCCTGCTCCGGATACACAAGAAATCCCAGAACAAGCTGCTCACAAGGTCCAAACCACAGCTGCAACAGCACTCTTCAGACCTGGGCCTCACCCACCTGCCCCTGATGGGGCCGTCTTGAGGCGTCAACCGTGGAATCTGCGAGGGCAGACTTTGTCAGCACTTTCCCTGATGCATCAAGATTACCTCTTCCAGACACAGGTAAAGAAGTCAGACACGGAGGAGAACCAGCCCAGCACAGACAGGCATTCTGTTCTCACACCTGGGAGCAGCCGCTCCCAATGAGTCTGAAATCCAGTGGGATACACTGAATCATCACTTACAGGACACCGCTGGCATTTAGCGGGCAGAGGCCAAGCAGCTTAGGCCATCCTTCGGCACGTGAGAACTCTCATCTAACGAAACACCTTCCGATGTCCCAAACACTCATTTAAGGAAAATACAGGGTTCTAACGGCTCTCTGACCCTAGCATCTTTCTCTACTCCACACTCATGAACAAAATATTACTGGACAACAAATTTTCCAGGATTTCAACTATTACTCAAGTCTAGAAAAAAGAACATTTCGCTTTAGTTGAAATGTCATCAAGAACGGCTTGTCGTTTTATAAGATTCCACTACGAACTGGTATTGGAGCTCCCAGTGCGTGCGGACTTGTGCCACAGCCCTCCTGGCCACCGGGACTCCGCGTACGAGGTCGGGGCACCCGGCCTGCTCACTGCCTCCTGGTGCATCTCACCTAACTATTCACACATGGAAATTTGTGTTATTTTATTATACGCTGCCCCCCTTTTATTTCTCCTGACACTACAATTAAGACGCTACACTCATTTTTTTCATTATAAATTATGTCTTTTTTACAATTTGGGATAAGAAGGTATCACAGAAAACTTGCCCTCAAAGCCGGCGCTGGCTCCAACAGGGTAGAGCCCCAGTGCCTACAGAGAACAGGCTCAGCCAGCCTCTGCTGGAGGGCACGCACACGGGCGCTGGCGGGACACCTACAGACACAGGCACAAGGCCTGTCTCCGAGCAACACCGCGGTCTAGCCCACCTTCCCTCAAGGACAGAGGCCGGCGTGGGGCCACCCAGCGTTCCAAATACACCAAAGCACTATCCATTGTGCCCACACGGCAGGTGTCACCCACAGCTGTGCCAGAGAAACGGGACAGGTGACCACCTTGAAAGTGCAGCGTGCTCATGAGCACTCCCAAACCAAGCCAGGAACCCCCATTCAACCTCACACACCCCTTATCTCTGCTCCCGGTCCCAGGGCACGCGGGCAGGGCAGAACCCAGCAGACTCGGGGCAGCAAGGCCATAACACAACACGACAGTTTTCAGCAAAAACACTCCATGTTCTCATCAACCACAGGGACACATTCTGTTGCCACCAAAAGTGCGACTTCTTTGGAGCCCCCGTGGGAAAAGGCAAGAGCCAAGGTTGATGGAAACCGACACCCAGAGCCCAAGTTTCAGGTCATGCCAGGAACTCTGGCATCTAACAGAGCACCCTGGATGGACAGCTAGCAAACAGGCCACAGAAGGAGGGGGGAGGGGGGCTCTTTCCAATCTAGGTTATTTCTTTACCAGGTTTCAATTCACACGGTACAGAAACTACCGCAGGCATCACTAGCTCAGACCCTGCATGTTTTTAGAGGGCACGATAACTGCTGGTAGGATGGAAAGGGCAGAATGTTCCAGAAACATTTAAGAGCACCAACATCTGAGAACCAGCCACACAGGACAGAGGGCAGGGAAGAGGACCTGGTGGGCTGGCTGCAAAGGACACACGACCGTCTGGGTCATGTTGAGGAGCCGTGAGCCCACTCCAAGATGCTCCGGCCCCACGGCACGCGCATGCTTTCTTCTCGCTGCACCCGGAGCCACGGCAGAGATGCCTGCGTGTGCACAACTCCCGCTACCGGGCCTGGCTGGCCGGAGAGGGGGACGCGGCGCTCTGCTCTTACCATCGCACTTTGTTGCACGTCTGGGTCGCGCCGAGTGGGGAGCCGGCCACCATGGGGACTTGGATGGGGCTGTGCTGCTTGTTCGTGACCAGGTCCAGCTTCTCCTCTAACGACTTACAAGTGGCCTCCAGAGCCTGCAGCTTGGCCTCGATGCTATCCAATCGCAAGCAGATTGTCTGGTTAATGGAGTACAGGAAGGACTGCAAGCGGAAAAGAGAAGACTCTCAGGACGGATGCGGGGCGTGAGCGGCCGGGCCCCGGAAGCCACCCCCAGTCGTCCCGATCCAGGAGAACCACCCCACATCGCGGCGCCTCCGTGGACCAGGCCCGAGCACGTGCACGGGCCCCCCTGCCCTAGAGCAGACTCTCTGGAGCCGTCCCCGGGCACCCACGGTCCCGGTTCCGCGACGGCGCGCACGCCCAGCCGGGCAGGCAGCACACGCCGAGCGGACGGCCTGCCGGCGACAGCCAGGTGCTTCCGAACTGCAAGCCTGCCACCTGGTGGCCGGCACGCGCGCGGCCCGTGCGGCCAGGGCTGCAGGCTCAGGTCCCACTGGCCACTGGGGACACGGAGGTCCCTCCGCTCCGCTCCCTGCCACTGGCGCTCCTGGGCTGGGCTGGGCCGGCCGCGGGGCCGCTCGGTGTAGACCAGCCCGCCGCGCCGGGGCCCCCAGGGAGGTGGGGGCGGGGCCAGCCTGCAGCCAGTGAACGGCCTGCTGCAGGTCAGGGGGCTTGAGGAGCCACCGCCGGACACAACAGCGACGCTGCCGCCCTTCACTCGGGAGGCAACGCGACGCCTGCGAAAGGCGGGCACGGGACCAGGGGACAGACACCCGGGACCGGGGCGGGTGCGCAGCTGCCGGGACTGGGGATGGGGACAGGAAGCCGGAGGGGGCGAGGGGCTGAGGGGACAGGAGACCGGGGCAGGCTCGGGTCTACAGGGACCACGTGACGGGAGACCTGGGTGGGCGCAGGGCTGAAGGGACAGGAAACTGGAGCGGGCGCAGGGCTGAGGGGACAGGAGACCCGGGCGGGTGCGGGTCTGAAGGGACAGGAGACCCGGGCAGGCACAGGGCTGAAGGGGCAGGAGACCCGGGCGGGTGCGGGGCTGAGGGGACCAGGGGACCGGAGACCCGGGCGGGCGAGGGGCTGAGGGGACCGGGGGACTGAGAACGGGGACGACGCGGGCTCTCCGGGGGAGGGCCGACATCCTCGGTCCGTGCTCAACGGAGGGCGTCTTCTCGAGAGCCTACGCGCTTCTGCAACCGCCCACGCGTGGGGGACACACAGTCCACACGCGTCCACACAGCCGGCTCTCCGTGCAGCGGTCAGCGTGCAACTCGACTCCTCGCCAGAGAGCGGGCAGGGGCAGGGAAGGCCGGCCTGCACCCCCTCCGAGGACACGCCTGCGGGGACTGGGTGTGAGGCTGGTGCGGGGGTGGGGCGCTACGTGAGAAGAGCACGTGGTGGCAGCACGCGACAGGCGGCGAACAGCACGTGACGGCAGCGCGTGAGGACACACGTGATCACAGGGCGCGACTAGCACCTGACGACCGCACTGCGCAGCCGCGGCCCCTGGGCGGGAAGGCGTGGCCTCAGCGGAGCCCCGCGTGCAGGCTGCCAGCGCGGACAGGACGCGCGGCAGGGAGGGGCCCGCACTCCCCTGGACACGTGCGCCCGCAGGCGGCGGGGGAGGCGACCGGGACGCGCCGCACTCTCACCTTGATAGAGGGATCCTGGCAGTTGATTTCCAGGCGCTGGCGCTTCAAGGCCGGCTCATCGTCGTCGGTCACCACGTGGTTCTCCAGGACCACTGAAAACCAACGGCGGGGACAGGACACACACGTGAACGGGACGGCCGCGCAGGGCCGTGTCCGCTAAGCGGTAAGCAGTCGGGCCGCCTTACCGGTGATGGAGAAACCACCACCTCTTTCTCATTTTACGTTTTTCGTGTAAACTTAAAATCCTCAAGCAGAAAGCAGGAACTCTACTTAATCTCAAAAAAAGTGCGACACCAGATAACCGAGTTCCCCGATGGGCCACCAACTGGATCCTAACACTGAAACGACAGCCTTCCCCTTTAGTGCTCCGTGGAGCCACCCTGTTGGAACGTTGGCAGGAGAAAACCCAAATAACACGCATTTCTCTCCAACGTCCACGTCTGTCTGTCGGCCACCGCACTGCAAACTCAAGCCCCCTCTAACACCGCGTTTCAACGTGTCCGCTCGTCAAGGCCGTCCCTGCACTGGCCGCTGCTCCCGGCGCCCCGCACTCGGGCGGCCCCAGCGCTCTGCTTTCCCGACGCCCCGCATCCGCCACGGAAGCAACAGTACAGATAAGCACAAAAATCAGACACAAAAACCGCCCCAATCACATCCATCTGTGCAAACACGCTTCTCTCTACTCCTGAGCCTCGGCCCCAGACCTAGTCAATCTGTAAGCTGTCCACACTCGCAGACGACGATAGAATTTTAGATTCAACACTTGTTTTCAACCTGATACCATGAGGGCTTTTCCATTTTGCACAGTAGTTTTTCCTTCTCATCTCGCCGAAGTCACCGACGTTCACTGCCTAGTGTATGTCCCCTCCCTAGTGCTGCGTGGTCACACGTGGACACAAACACAGTACACAGAGTGGGGGTGACAAGGGCTTACCAACAGATCAGTCTGCCTCTTTTCCTCTCCACTCAGCAATGTCATGTGGACAGCCCTCCTGGTTAGTGGCTTCAATTACTTTTTAAGGCCAAGATCAGAAATGTTACCAGTACGTGAGGATATATAGACACATGTGTAGAACACTGTCCGCACACATGCACACACAAAGGCATGTTTCCCACGGCACTTGTGGGAGTAAACCATAGCATGCACACTTTGGGGTATCATCTGTCCACCTTTCAAGTGCATCCCACGCTCCAGGTGAGCAGGACGGACTCGCTGGGACGGGCACGGGCATCATCGTCTGCCTGGCTCTGACGTGCTATCTGACCAAATCCCTGCTCCTCCCCCCAACCCTCCCAGAACCACCCGCTGCCCAGCCATCTCCACTCAGGGAAATCAGTCCCCCTTCCCGGCAGCCCCATGCAGGTGCTAGAACTCACGCCAGCTCAAGCTGTGATAGCGGCCATGGCAGTGTCTACCCCCAGAGCAGATTACCTTCCCACCCTTTCTGCACGAATCTGTGCACAGATGTGGACAGAGCACACCCTGCTGGCATGGGATTCCTCATCTGCTAAGGGGTGGCTGGGGCAAACCCGGGAGAGGCCGGGTGCCCTGCACCCACCTCAAAGCACTGCCCCTTTGACGAGGGTATCGACTAAGGTTCCAAATAAGATCTTGATTTATTTTTAAAGTGTCGATGCCTTTAAGCCCGTACATACTAGATGACTCCTCTCAAAACTCCAACACTTAGAGATACCAAATAGGCCTGTGGCTCCGACACAAACCTTTCACATGTCCAAGGCAAGAGCTCTAAATTGATTTCCTAGAGGTAAATTATCCAAAGCTGCACCTTGCAGACCCTTATAGCCAAGGGTCAATAGTCCCCAAAAGCATCCTGCTCATCAAAGGGCTTTGCACCGTGCACTGCGGCTCCCGTGCAGGAGGGACTGCCTCGGCCACATCCACAGTAATGTGTGACAATGAATTCTCATTCAGTTAAGTAAAAATAGGAGAAATCCATGCGTACAAGTGTTTGTGGTTAACAAAACACAGGTTCCCAAAAACCTAGTCTATTTAACTGCCACTAGAAACGTGACTTACACCAGGACTGGAAGACAGAGAGATCCTGGCAACCATTATCCTAATCCTTTTCATTCGCTGAATAGTAAGCAAGTCCAGTGAGGTTAAGTGACTTGTCCAGGGCCACACAGCTAGTTCCTGTAACTACAGAAGAGTCCATGCACTACAGCAGCGTGAAGTACCTCAAGGCTTTAGGCAAAGGAGCAGACGTGTAAAAGGCAGTGTACCCACGGCAGATGACCGAGCACAGCAGGGCCCACAGCGATGGCTGTGGTGCTGCAAGTTTACTTTCCTTTGTCCTTTGCTACATATGCACACCTTGCTTACACTGCTTTTTAGAATTCTGCACACATTATGTTTAGAATTAGATAAAAGAACTCAGTGTCCATTTCCGGGGTGCCTGGGGGGCTCAGTCGGTTGAGCATCCAACTTCAGCTCAGGTCATGATCTCACAGTTTGTGAGTTTGAGCCCGGCGTCAGGCTCTGTGCTGACAGGTCAGAGCCTGGAACCTGCTTCAGATTCTGTCTCCTCCTCTCTCTGCCCCTCCCCTGCTCGTGCTCTGTCTCTATCTCTCAATGATAAATGAACGTTAAAAAAAATAAAAGAACTCAAATGTTCATTTTAGAGCCATGACTATCAATTAGAAGGGCAAGTCTACAGGCTGCAATCTAGGTCCGTGCCAGACACGTAGTGAGTGCAGCCATGGCGGGGGAGGGAGCATGGAAAGGCAGAGGAACCTAAACATCTTTGTTTTCAGTGGAAATCAGACAAAAGTAGAAGGCCACACACCCCCTGAGCAGTTCTGCTGCTAGGATTTCTTTCTTCTATGTGCTTAACTACTTGTAAATTTCACAAAGTTCTTATTTTAGGGACGAGGGGGAAAAGTCATCTCAAGTTTTAAGCCCACTCTGGAGGCGAATACGTGTATGCAGCACGGCATTTGCTGGGTGGGTGCAAGTCCTTTTGGACCAGCGACTGGAAATTTGTGTGTACGAAGGCCTCGGCGAGCTGTGCGCGCAGTGGCCTCAGGAAACTGCCCTGCAATCCCAATTATTTAAGACACCCAGACGGGATCTAACCAAGCTTAGAAAAGGTTTCTCTAAGAGTTCTCTGAGCTATAATCTCCAGAGAAACTATTTCAGAAGGAAACTCTCCGAACTGGAACAGTTCTAAAAAGGTTTAAAATTTATGTAATAGGAACATTTTTCTTTTGTACCACTGCAGTGTGTGTTTTCTAAAGAAGCTGTCATTCCCCTGCCAAAGTAGGAAGTTATTTTTAAAACTGTTAGACGGTGATAGTGCTTCTGGTTTTCTTCGTTCAGTGGCATCTAAGGTGTGGTGCTAATGAGGCCAAGGTGCAAGCTCTCGCTGTAAACAAACAGGTTCACTTTCACAGACAAAGCTGTGGTCACACAGCTGCACTGGTGGGCAGTGACTTTGTTGAGTGACCTGCCAGGCTCTTGATCTCGCCAGCCAACGGGGGACAGCGGTTCTTATAAACAAAGGAGAAGCAAAATAAGAGGAAAAGCGCAGCATCCCTGAAAAGAGTACCTCTGTCTTCTTGTGACTGCTCACGTAATTCTAAAACCATCTCTACTACTCTCCCTTCCAGAGCACGACTGAGTTCCAAGTGAAGTTTTGCCAACTAACGTATCAAACAGATCACAAAAGACAGACGTCCACCTACTTCTTAGGAGATTTCTGAAAATTCTCTTCTCTGTGGGGGAAAAAAAGTCAGCATTTCAATTCTATTATTCCAAAAAGAATAACCAGGCAACTAAAACACTCAGTGACTTTACTGTGTGCATTTCTCCTTTCAAATTTAAATAAAAATGGGGGGAGGGCAGGAATTTACTAAGAAACCTTCTAAAACAAATGTGCAGACAAAGCTTTTTCACAGATGAAATTCCTAAAACGTAGGGTTTCTTTTATAAACAGTCTTCTCAACACAAATATTTAAAGTTTCAAAGATGATGTGTGCTTTTAACATCATTAAGAAAAATGACCAGCCTCAAACAAAAATATTTTTAAAAAGTTGTTCTTACACACAGTCAATGAAAGAACAACTTAATAACTTAATAACTTACTGGGAGGGGCGCCTGGGTGGCTCAGTCATGAAGCGTCCGACTGGCTCAGGCCATGATCTCATGGTTTGCTTACGAGTTCAAGCCCTGGGTCAGGCTCTGTGCTGACAGCTCAGAACCTGGAGCCTGCTTCAGATCCTGTCTCCCTCTCGCTCTGCCCCTCCCCCACCTGCCCCCCCAACTCTCTCAAAAATAAACATTTAAGAAAAAAAGAAACAGTGTTAGAAATGTGATTATGAATCATGCAAATAAACCCTTCGAGTGTTTAAAAAAAAAAAAAGGTAAAAACATTTCCCAGAAATCTGTTAGTGTCCTATCAAAATTTTAAACATAGAACAGTAATTCCACTTCTGGGAACTTACCCGACAAAAATATCTGCCAAGATACACAGGCAAGACTCCTGACTACAGGGGTGCAGACAAAAGTAAAGCAGCTCAGCCAAGGTCAATGGCGTCTACAGGGAAGAGGCCCATCACTGAGGGACACGCGAAGCAGACCTGCACTCTCCAACAAAGCCTGGCTTCCAAGGCGCACGGCAGTCCAGAGGGAAGCTGTGGAGCCTCACGTGTCACAGGACCACTGTGGGCGGGAGGAAGCTGCTCCCCCCGCCCCCCATGGATGGACCTGGGGCCCATATTCCCACTCTCCATGATTAGCACACGCATCACCTTTTTCTCTTCCTTTACTTTTTAAAGGAAAGAAAACTTCTGGAAGTGCTTCTGGGTTTCTGAAGAACAGAGAGGGTAAGAATCCACCTACTGTCCCATAGCTCCATACCTGGGTGACCGGGACTTAGGTCTTCCACGGCAATCTGCACCACATCCGCCAGGTCCTGTTCTGACATCATCCAGAGTAAGAGGAGGGTGGCCGGTGAGTAGGCAGGAATCAAAGTCACGCAGGACTGCGTTTCTGCCACCTACAAAACTGAGACAGACAGGGACAGGGAGATCACATGGTGACCTGTGACATAAGGCAAACCACTAACCACGCGGGTCCCAGAGCACATCCGGTGCCGTGCTGTGTGATACAGGACTCTCCTGGCTTCAAACCACCAAAAGGTAGGGTTCTTTGAGAAGTGAGCCGCAGTTCAGAAACGCTGCTCGTCCTCACCACCAGCCCTACCCGTCCTCACCGCCAGACTAGCCCTACCCGGCAGCCTCCTACTTCCTCAGTCCACTCCACGCACCAGCTCCAAACTCGGCTTCCGGTGATGGCCTGGCCACTGACAGTGCCGTCCACCAGCCTGGANGGCCCCCACCCACCCTTCCCATCACTGCCCAGTGTCCCGCTGCCCCGTCTCCCGGCTTTCCCTGAACGGGCCCTTCCACCCGGGGCTGCTGTTCCCAGACTCATTCCTGCTACTCAAAACACCATCCCATAAGTGCCTGTGCTTTGCTTTCCTTTGGCTTCCAGAGCAGACCCAAACCACAGCACCACCCCGCTACCATGGCCTGGGAGCACCACCATGCTGGCCTGGGAGCACCATCGCCCTGTCCCTCATGTGCCCTCGGGGGCAGGTGTTTGAGCTGTCATCCCTGAGCCAAAAACCACGTCTGGAACAGTGTCAGTCACTTTCTTCTTGCTCCTGAGGTACTCCGATTAGGCCAAGAGAGACCTTATCTCCCAAAACAAAAATGAGGCCATGTCATGTCAGATACGGTGTATCAACCCGCAGATCTAAACATACAGCATAAAAACGGGACATCCTGGAGAACTCAGGAATCAACGTCACCGTAATATTGTATCTTCCACATTTTGTTTTAATTATTTGTGGTAAATGTTTATAAAATAAATCAAAGTAAATCATGTATTGATCTTTCCCCAGCCAGACTACACTCTCAATTCTACAGCTCTGTTCTTTGCAGCACTAAGTGCTCATAGCCCCCAGTCACTGCTCCTGTGGGAGGAGTCAAATTAAAATTTGGGGGCGCCTGGGTGGCTTGGTTAAGCATCCAACTTTAGCTCAGGTCATAATCTCACAGTTTGTGGGTTCAAGCCCCGCATCGGATTCTGTGCTGACAGGTCAGAGCCTGGAGCTGCTTCAGATTCTGGGTCTCCCTCTCTCTCTGCCCCTCCCCTGCTCATGCTCTGTCTCTCTCTGTCTCAAAAATAAAAAACGTTTAAAATTTTTTTAAAAATCACATTTAATCAACAAATAATTATATGGGGAGGATCAAGAGAGTCCCTACAAATTAAACAACAATGAAGAACTACCATTTCCTATATTTGCTGTGTATTTAATAAAGATTTTTTAAAAATATTTTAATGTGTATTTTTGAGATAGAGAGAGAGAGAAAGAAAACACAGGTCGAGGAGGGGCAGAGAGAGGGAGACACAGAATCCGAAGCAGGTCCCAGGCTCTGGGCTGTCAGCACAGAGCCCAACAGGAGGCTTGAACTCGTGAACTGCAAGATCATGACCTGAGCTGCAGTTGGACGCTTAGCCAACTGAGCCACCCAGGCGCCCCTATTTAAGGATTTGCCTTTTTTAGAGGCAAAACTCAAACTTGACAACAGTATTTGCTACACACACACACACACACACACACACACACACACACACACACACACCAGAGAGCTAATTTCCTTCTTTCACAGCAAGAGAAATAGGACCAGTACACCGAACAGAAAATGAGCACAGAAAACGGAAGTGAATTCACAGAAAAAAGAAATCAGAAGGCTTTTAAACATGAGAAGAATTCAACGCTTTATGTGATTTTTAAACTGCGAATGTAGACAAGACTCCGTGTCGCCGCCACAGGACTACCGTGAGCGTCGCGGGGCCACTGGAAGGGGCAGGCGCTGCGCTCTCTGGCGTTCCCAGGGGGCGCAGACCGCACTCGCCCTTCCACAGCGGCGGGCGGGGGCAGTCAGAATGCGACTGGCCGTGGCCCTGACCCTGCCACACGCTCCGGAAGCCTTCCAGGACCAAACTCTCATTTATGTGCAAACATCTATGTACCCAAAACGCAAAACAACACAACCAAGGCATGGCTCTAGAGGCAAAAGGGTGGCCGTAGCCTACGTGTGCGCCAACAGGGAGCTGCGGAAACGGCCCACGGGGCCACACGACGGGACCCCAAGTGGCTGTGTGAAAGGGCGAGGCAGAGCTCCCCCAGAAACCACGCCCAAGAAGCAGAATTACACGAATAGAAACGAGGCAGAAAGCATAAAACATGTTTTTTTTAAAGAAATATGCTGAATATGCACAGATTATTCCTGGGATATAAGAGGGAAAGGAGATTATTTTTCCCTTTTCACACTCATAATACTCGCACTTTTATCCTGCGCATGTGCCACCTTTTCAGAAATAAAAGGCACTTTTTAAAAATGGTCAACTAAACACATGGGTGTAAACTGCCGGGGAAATTCTCAATCCCAGCCTCCATCTCGAAGCGGGCTGCTTGGAGGAGGCGCCATGGCGGTGCCATGGCGGAGCTGGCGCACCCAGGAGGGCCCGGCAGGCCTGACGCGGGGGAGAGAACAGGTGTCTGCTAACTCCGTGTCCTCCGAAGATGAGCCCTAATTACAGATTAACTGGAGGCCAGTCTGAGGATCAGGGCTACTCAGGCCATAAACTTGGTCTTCTTCTATCCAAATGAAGCGCCCAAGCAAAGGTTATTAAAGGGTACAGTGAGCTGTGTCCTGAAGGCAGTGACCCTCAGTGACAAAACACCACCCAACCAACCTCTGAACTGGGGGATTTAAAATGTTTTGGGGTCACAGATTGCTTTCAAAATGTAAGAAACAAAAAACTGTAGACCCTTTCCCGGGAAAACAGCACAGAGAGCTAAAATTCTGCCAAGGTTCAGAGCTTCACAAATACCAGCAAGAGCTGCCTATCTCAGCCCGTTCTCCTGGTGCTCAGTGGAGGGGCCCGACCTCAGTGGGCCGCGTGGCTGCCAGGTGGCCCCCACCGGCCACTCCTGCAGCACTCTAGCCAAGTGACCGGGCCTAGCCGATGGGCCTGCACGTGAGTGCAGACACAGGATGGCCAGCACAACACCTCGATAAAGGACACCTGGCATGTAGCCAGGGCCGTGCTATTGGCCCCGCTGCTGCTGGACCCCAGGGATGAGGGCGGGGCAGGAGGAACTGGAACGGCGGAGCAAAGAACGAGACGGAAGCTGCCACACGTCCCTGGACTGCCGGACTCAGGTTTCCTCCTCAGAAAGGAACAGAACCAGCCACCTGCTCGGAAACGGCGTATTCTGGGGTCTGCAATGTGCCAGCCAGGCTTGACCTAAGTGTTGCGCCCTGTGGCCGTTCGCGACGCCCTGGGCGCACAGGCTCCAAGTTAAATTAGCTGTCTCTCGTAAAGGCTGATGGAGAGGTTTCAGATGCCCAGATCAAGCTATTTCCCCATCGCTAGCAGTTCTGCGAGCAGCTGAGGAAAACACTCCGAGCGCTCCGTAAAATCCTGCATCCTAACCTCTTCCAAATGAGGACACCACACGTTATCCAAGTTGTTTACTCAAAATGGTTCTGTTGCCAGGATGGAGTCACTTAAAATTCTGCTAACAGGGAAGGTTTGAATAGAAAAAACTAGGGCAAGAAGCCCAAGAAAACTGGAACAGAGCAATACATGCGGTTGCCATTTTGGCAAATTAAATTCACCATTTCTCAGAAGTCCTGGAGACAGTCCAGTCTTAATATAATAAAGCAGCTGGACTGAGATTAACGTGCCATAATGTCTCTGACGGCAATGACCGGTGAGAACCTTAGCAAGCCTGTGAAGGAGCGTCCTCCCCGGTGCACGAGAAAGGAGAACCTGCCAACTACAGTCAACAACCGAAGCGCCCGAACGTAGGGGAACAGTGAAGTAAATGACGGCGGACCGTCCCGTAAAACACTGCACTCGTTAATGTGAACGACACTGCTTTGATCATAGGAACCAAAATGGAAGGATCCCCAGAACCACAACAGCAACAGAAAGGAACATAAAAGGAAAATCGCCCGACGGTAGGCATATGATCCCAATTCGGCTTTCTAACAGCCACGTGTAAGTGTGGTCACACGTCGTGTGTGTCAGTGTCCCCCCCCACCCCCCCGCGGTCTGGAGTGATCACAGTGGACTTACTGGTACCTGAGAGGGAGGGAGGGTGTAGGTAACACAGGCTCCCTTCCTCCTCTGTCCATCCCGAGCGCTGAGTTTTCCGCAGGCATGTTAGGGTTATCACCGTGAGACGGTTTCTCTACAACCAAACAGCGTGTGGACAAGGCCAAGTGCATCCCACCCGCCGGACACGAGTGGGGCGTCCCAGCCCCGCCTGGAGCCGCCTCAGCCTGCTGGGAGGCGGCCTCCATCCCGGACCGTCCTCGCCCTCCTTTCTCCCCTCCCTCCCAAGTCCCAGCCCCTCCTCCCTGGGCTCGGAGGGCCACCTCGCCACCTCCCCCAGGGGCTCCCTGTGGCCCCGTGGGCACCCACACACGCGCCGTGCCGTCCTCGCAGCCCCTCACCCGCAGCCCTGGGGTCATTCCCAGAGCCGCTCCCCCACCTCCCCTCCATCTCCNGGGCCTCCCCCGCCGCCTCCCGGCCTTCCCTTCCCTTCCCTCTGCGGAGGTCGGCGTCACCTCCCGCACGTGAGGGAGAGCCCACCTCTTCTCAGTCCTTCCGGAACACCGTCTGCACGCCGACGGCGCAGGGCCACCCTCCAGCTCAGGCCTCTCGGGTGAACTGCAGACCCACGCAGCAAACGGCCTGCTGGCACATCCCTGGTGCCCGGTCTCGATGTCGACGTGCCCCCAACCGCACTAGACACCCACCCCACAACCGCCCTGCTCCTCCCACACCTGCCCTGACAAACCCTCCAGTCCTCGGGGCTTGTCCCTCTTAGAGCCACCCTGTGGGCAAGTATCTTGCGTCCTGCACTCTGGCCTCGTCACCTCACATCTGCATTTGTGCGCTGGCCTCTCGCTCTGTCTTTGCCCCATAACTGCCCCCAATACCTAATGAAAAGGCTACCTGGACCATGTTAAAACACGTGTCAAACTATGTCCCTTACCTGTTCCAAGCCCTCCACAGCCTCCCTGCCAACTCGGGTGCTGGCTGGCGCCCTGGAGCCGGCTGTGTGCCAGCCAGCACCCCCCGGGGCCCCTTGGGCTCTCCCCACCGCTCCTTATGGGTCCCCGTCCAAAGTGGCCTCCCCGCTCAACAGGCACACGTTCAGCTCAGGGCCCCGGCGCTCCAACATCCCCCTGGCCCTACACCACCGACTGCCTCGCCCAAGGCCATCTTCCCAGAGACACTGAATTACACCCACTCAAGACCCACCCCAGCACCTGCCTCCCTGCTCCCCTCCCTGCTTCTTTGCAAAGCAATGATGGTCTAACTCACTACATGAGCTAAGTATTTATTTCGTCCGGCACCTGTCCCCCGTCATGGAAGATAAGCCCCACGGGGGCAGGAAGTCCCATCACTCCGCCCCCTGCCTAGCACAGGGCCTGGCACACACTGGGATGCGACAAGCGCATGCGTGACGAATCCAGCAGGAGAGCCCCCTGCGGGGTTGCATGCCAACACACAACAAGGAAGCTCAGCATTTCCACTACAAAACCACAGAGTAAAGTCTTCAAAGTACTGTGTCTGTGTCTTGATATCAGTAAGGACTCAGTCAGACGAGCACGCAATTCTCCTCGCGGTCATGAGTTCAAGCCCCATGCTGGGTGTACAGATTACTAAAAAAAAAAAAGAAGTAAACTTGAAGAAAAAAAAACTCAAAAAGGACTAGACCATAATGAAGTCATGAGTCTTGTTCAGTTTACAATGGCGACCTTCATGTGAATGGTGCGCTCGGTTGTTAACAACAGAAATACGACAAGCCACTTGTCACTTGTTGACAGCAGACACGAGCAGCTGTTCATCAGCTGAAATACAGAACTGCACATTTATTCTTAATTTTGCTAATTTTTAAATATTTTGGAGCCCCATAAAATGAAACCACAAAGGGGCACTTGGGTGGCTCAGCCGGTTAAGTGTACGACTTCAGCTCAGGTCATGATCTCACGGTTCGTGGGTTAGAGCCCTGCGTCAGGCTCTGTGCTGACAGCTCAGAGCCCGGAGCTGCTTCGGATTCTGTGTCTCCCTCTCTCTCTGACCCTCCCCTGCTCACGCTGTGTGTGTGTGTGTCTCTCTCTCAAAATAAAAATTTTTTAAAAATTTAAAAAAATAAAAAAATAAAACCACAAGGCCATTCAAACAGGTCTAAGAGACAAGCTACTGTATTTGAACACACTTCACTTTAGCTAAAAAATAAAATGCTGCGGGCTATTAGCTCTCGTTCTATGAAGAAGTGCAGCATATAAAGCCTCCTGTGTTGACACAAGGACCTTCCCAGTCACCGTGGGAACGTTACATGGGTTGTCTCCTTAGGATGTCACACGTACGGGACTTTTTTTCTCATCAGTTTTTTAGGGCAGAAATTCTTCACAGAGCTGTTCCTGATATTAAACCTTGAACAAAGCCTTGACGCGGAGTCTGATTTGGATGAGGTTATTTCTGCACAACCTCCCTGGGCAGTGACGGGACTCCGCGCTGCTACAGTTATTTACCAGCCATCAGAAGCATCCAGAGTGTCCAGTCTAAAGAGACACAGTCGAGGCCCCACCTTGCAGGAGACTTGAATCTAGGGACGAGGACGTGAGCTGAGGGTTAGGAGCATCCCCGGACGAGTACAAGACGGCCTTGGGGCGCCATGACACGACAAAGATGCTCCGGATGGGACAGCAGTGCGGGGTAGGGCCGCTACCACTGAGGCACCACCACACGCCCAGCCGCCACCCCCGGTCCCAGCCGCTCGAGCCGCCACCTGTCATCTCATGTGGCTCCTGTTGGACGCTTCGAATGCATCTGAGCAGGAATGTCAAGTCCACCACAGCATAAAAACCAGAACAGGGATTTCCATCCCCCGTAAGGACGTGGCTAAGTAACACTCAAGGCTAGTTCTCCAGAAACGGGGAAACCTCCAAGAAACTAAAGAGCATTCCATTTAATCAAATCCTTTTGGATGTAAGTATAGTAATAAAATAATTAAAAGCTGGTCTGCAGCAAGCAAAAAAATCAGTATTTATTAAACTGCGATATGTGAAAAAGACTCCGCTTGCTTCTTTTTGTCTCCAAAATCAGCGCAGGTACCGGACAAACTGGGGAGGAAAGGGAACACAGGTCCATAAAAGGTCGGGGGCCAGATAAACCAGGAACCTGGGAGGCAGGAAATCCTTCTTCCTGTGGTTTTCACTTCTTCTTGGGAAAACCCAGCCCACTGGCCCTTGGGTAAGACAGCCCCCTCCCCCCAAACGTGTTCACATTTAAAAGTAGACAAAGAAGGCCAAACAAGTCTCAGATAGCAGATCCGTCCTCTTAAGGTTAATATGTTTGAGTGAACGTGCCACTTTTACTCATCCTTTCCAAAAACTACAATCTCCTCAAATAGCAAACAATGCACGGAAGAGAGGTGGCTGGATTCAGGCCACTCCCACAGGCCCCACTGCCCCAGTTCACACGTGCACGGCCCCAGGACCCCCCCTTACCACCTGAGGCCCCCAAAGAGGTTGTGCTTGTATAGATGTATAGGTCAGAGTTACCATACTCAATATTAGAACAGAAAATGTTTGATTATTTCTTTATTCATTTAAATATTATAAAAAAAATCAACATATTACATGTTAACAGCATACAAGACATTTTTAGTGAAAAATAACTATAGTTTCCAAAACGACCGCAGCAGCAAAATCTTAGCAAGAAGAGGGCCATAGTTGGCATATTCACAAATCTGTCTAATGTCAGACTTACTGGAGAGCAGCTGGGTTTCCCCACGTGCCTCAGCTCCCAAGCCATCGGCCTAGAGCCACCCTGGTTGACACGTATGAAGAAAAGTCGCCCTCACGCACTGCCTCTCCGGGCCACTGTGGGTTTGCTTTCTTAACACAACAGCAAAAGTCAACTGGTGATTTAGTTTTCCCTAAAGTTATGTTGCAGTGTCAAATCTCAAACCCTACGAGTGAACTTTATTACTTTAAAACTCATTGCTCTGGGGGCGCCTGGAAGGCTCAGTCAGTTAAGCATCGGACGTCAGCTCAGGTCATGACCTTGCGGGGGTGAGTTGGAGCCCCGCGTCGGGCTCTGTGCTGACAGCTCAGAGCCTGGAGCTGCTTTGGATTCTGTGACTCCCCCTCTCTGCCCCTCCCCTACTCGTGCTCCGGCTCTGTGTCTCTCTCTCAAAAATAAACATTGAAAATTTTTTTAAATAAAGCAAAAAGTTTCATAAATAAAATAAAATAAAACGAAACAAAACTCATTGATCTGTCTTGCACTTTCAATGGATCTTCTACCCAAGGACAACTTTGTCACATCATGCGCATGGAAAATACCAGCTCGCTGAGTCCCGCAGGCCGTCCAGACATAGTTTATCGTGTGTTAGCAAACGCATCACATTCACTAGCACCGATATCAGGAACACCCTTGAGTACTGAGAAGCTGTCAGGATCTCAGTGACAGATACACACTTTCCAAAACTCCAATCCACTTGAAAGCGTGCATTTTCTCACCAGTAACGGCGCCACGGTGGCCTTCCTTGAAGCAACAGGCTCACTTAACTCATTCGGTAAGAAATACCCACAATTTGTCAGGGCGCCTGGGTGGCTTAGTCAGTTGAGCATCCAACTTTGGCTCAGGTCATGATCTCACGGTCTTGAATTCGAACCCCGTGTTGGGATCCTCTGTTCCCCCTCTTTCTCTGTCCCCCACCCTCTCTCTCTCTCTCAAAAATAAACGTTTAAAAAATGCCCAGTTTGTCCATTATTCTTTTACGTGGTCCATGAGAAAACACGGCTGGTTGAGCTAGGAACACGAGTGCAGAAGGGCTTGTCCCCAAGGCAGCGCTCCATGTAAACACCACGAAAGAACTTTCCATAACCTTCCTGTTTTGCCACACTGATGAAACAGAGGGGTACTCGAGGGCTGAGACTTAATAAAATGAATGAATTTTACTGCTTCCTCAGGGACATTCTTAGGTGAAAATGGTTGTTTTTAGCTGCACGGCGTGAAGTATACAAGGACCCAGCCGCGGCCAGGGGCTGGCCTCTGTCGTGCCCGGGCGGTGGCCACTTTGCCACCTCAACCCTGCGCTATCAGCGCAAGGTCAACACACAGAAAAAGCAAATGACCTCTTACGATCATTAGGAAAACGATTTTGACCTCACAGAGCCCCTGGCGAGGTATCAAGGCCACCCATGTGACCCCTCGGACCACACTTTGACAAACACCACTTTCAGATATCACAGCTCCAGAAAGAAACCCTGAGAACTACATATGACCTAAGGTGAATTTCAGATAAGGCCTGCCATAAAATATAAACCACAAATGCAATGACAAGCAACTTTTACTTAATTCACCAACTGCCAAAGATAAACGTAAAAACACTGCAGAAACTTATATGTATCTCGCAGTAAACATTTTGGTGCTTACATCACTGCATCCATATTTTACTTCTTCCTTGGTAGCTATCAACTGTTCACACTGCCAAGCACGCACTCCGACAACACACAGTGCTGCCTCTGCCAAAGACGCGGGAGCACAAGTGCGTACAACGGACCACAGGCCCGAGGGCTGTCGCCTCGTTTCCTGGTTGTCGGAGGGCTGTTAGCAAATGTCTGCGAACTCTTGTACACGCTGGCAAGTGACCTCGCACTCATTCACAGATCCTTCAAAAAATAACCACTAGGCACTGCGCTAAACAGCCGCTCCAAGGGAAGGGGTGTGCTGACTTGTAACTACACGTGACAAGTGGGCTAGTGCTAAGAACGGGCCGAGCCGGGGGCGCACCCATGAGGCAGCCCCCCAGCCCGGGGGGCCTGAGGGAGTCGGCAGCGGCAGGGACGAAAGGGGTAGAGGTACAGGTCTACTGGCCGGGACCCCTGAAAAGGCCACAGCATAAAACTAGGAGAGGCCTGCTCTCCATTAACCAAGACTAAAGAAACCTAGCAGATGCAGAGAAGTCTG
>NW_027528369.1:10051411-10065838 GCF_008692635.1 Crocuta crocuta | reverse complement strand
AGTCATCAGCCATAAACAAATTTCAGGGGACATTTAAATATGGGCAGTACCTTCACTGAATACTGTTCATTTCTTAGGTATGGCTCTGGGAAAGAACGCCCTTGCTCTCAGGACATGAGTGCTCAAGCATTTAGGGGTGAAATACAGTGATCTCTGACTTCTTTTTATTTAAAAAATTGTTTTAGTGTTTATTTTTGAGAGAGAGAGACAGAGCATGAGAGGGGAGGGGCACAGAAAGAAAGAAAGACACAGAATCAGAAGCAGGCTCCATCCAGGCTCTGAGTTGTCAGCACAGAGCCCAACGCAGGACTCAAACCTACAGACTGCAAGATCATGACCTGAGCCACCCAGGCGCCCCTCTGCAACTTACTTTCAAAAGCAGAAAAAAAAATACAAGTTACCAAAAATTACCAAAACACGTCATTCTCACAATATTTCCAACTTTTTCATTATTTGTTGTGGTGATCTGTGATCAATGATTACAACTTACTGAAAGCACAGATGATGGTTAGCATTTTTTAACAAAGTTTTTTGATTTTGGTTTTTTTTTTGAGAAAGAGAGCGCACACACATACTTAAGTCAGGGCGGGGTAGAGGCAGACAGAGAGAATCTTAAGCAGGCTCCAGACTCAGTGTAGAGCTGGATGTGGGGTTCAGTCACAGGACCATGAGATCAAGACCTGAGCCAACACAAAGAGTTGGACACTTAATCCACTGAGCCACCCAGGCACCCCCACAATAAAGTTTTTTTTTTAATTTTTTAATTTTTATTTACTTTTGAGAGCAAGAGAGACAGAGCACGAGCAGGGAGGGGCAGAGGGAGAGGGAGACAGAATTTGAAGCAGGCTCCAGGCTCCGAGCTGTCAGCACAGAGCCTGACGCAGTGCTCGAACTCACCGACTGCGAGACCATGACCGGAGCCTAAGTCAGACACCTAACCGACTGAGCCACCCAGGTAGAAAAGTATTTTCCAGTTAAGGTATGTGCATGGTTTTTCAGACATACTGCTATTGCACACTGAAGTCGACTACAGCACAGAATAAACAAGCATGTGTGCGGGGAAGCCCAGATCCTGACGGGACTGGCTTTACGGCAGCACCCGCTCTGCTGCGGCGGGCGGGAACCCAGCGCACGGTGTGCCCACGTGGGCCTGTGCACGCGGACGAAGCCAGGCCCAAACACTAACCCTCTGTGAACGCAGATGAAGGACGCACGCCGCCGCACTCACTCCACTCTTCCAGCAACTGTTCTCTAGACTCAAAGTAGGAGACGCGGCCCAGAACGGCTGCCAGCCCCGTGCCGGGGCCTCCCTGGCTGCGTGCAGAGCCCCACGTCGCGGCGGTGTGCGCCGCTGACAGCGGGAGAGCCGGGCACAGGTACACCCGAAACACCCGTGCTACCTGTGCGTGAAGCTGCTAAAAGGTCCTAAGATTAAGTGTTTAGAAAAACCAAAACCAAAACCCTGCAATGCACTCTGCTGCCCACCACCTACCATCGCATCCCTCCTGTGCCAAACTCCTAAAGCGCGTTCTGGAAGCCGCCCAGGCCCATCCACAAAGGATGTCTCCTCCCTCCCCCTCTGAATCCCAAACAAACAACACGGTTTCCAAACTCCTGTCAGCTCTTCTCCAAGGGCCCACACGAGAGCCCCTATCAATTCCTGCCCGCCCTTCCGCACCGCCCCTCCGTGTCCCCCTCTCCCCTGGCACCTCGGCCCTTCTGCCAAAGCTCCCCCCTTCCCTGCTGAGCACATCCACCCCCCTGGTCCCTACTGACGGGCATGCGTGCTGCGGGCGCCACTGAGGCCCCCTCCCACCTCCCAGGAAACAGCACCTGGGCTGCAGGGCGGACGGAAGGCACCATCTCCCAGGGCTCACGCTTCAGAGACGGGGGGCGACCCCATCCCTCTCAAGTCTCTATCTATCCCCCCCCGGTCCCCACGCCCGTATTTCAAACACGCCACGGCCTGTGGCGATAAATAAAATCCACCCCACGCTTCCACAGCTGACCTCTGCCCGTGCCAGCCTCCCTCCCCCAAGCTTGCTGCTGGAGGAGGTACCACATCCTGGCACCTCCTGCAGACAGTCTGGAACTCTCTCTGCTGTTACCCTTAAGTATCCAACCATCGCCGGACCCTAGGGCTTCTTCCTGCTTGCTGATTCTGACCCGACTTCCTCCCTCTTCCTCCTCCTCTCCCCCTGCACCTGGTTGTGGGGGCCTCTTCCGAGGCCCTGCCTCTAGCCCCTCCGACATGCAGGGTCGTTTCCCCGTGACACACTCTGAAGTTGAGTCCATTGGTCTGGCAGGCTGAGTGTCCCCTTGGTCCCCCCCAAAGCCACCGGTGGCTGAGGCAGGAAGCCAGCCCTCCCTCACCCTCCACGTAGTGACACTCTCCCAGAGAAGGTTTATCCTCTCGGGGCACCTGGGTGGCTCAGGCGGTTAAGTGTCGGACTTCGGCTCAGGTCATGATCTCACGGTTCGTGGGTTCGAGCCCCACGTCGGGCTCTGTGCTGACAGCTCAGAGCCTGGAGCCTGCTTCAGATTGTGTGTCTCCCCCTCTCTCTGACCCTCCCCTGCTCATGCTGTCTCTCTCTCTCTCTCTGAAATAAATAAAATTTAAAAAAATTAAAAAAAAAAAAAAAAAAAAGAAGGTTCATCCTCTCGGTGCCCAGCTCAAGCACCTTCCGTGGCCTCATCTGCTTATCCTCCACCCAGGCTTCAAACTGTCCCCAGTCGGGCTCTGGCCTGCCTGCCTATACGCAACCTCCCAACAATTCATCTACCCAACAAATGCATCCTAGGCCAATCCAGCCCTGCACCTGTTACCGTACAGCCCTTGAGCCAAGTCAAAAGAACATTATTTTGTGACATGAAATTATATGAAACTCAATTTCAGTGTCCACAAATAAAGCTTTATTGGAACACGGCTGTGCCCAGCTGTTTGCATGTGGTCTATAGCTGCTTTGGGGCCGGGAGGGCTCGTCCAGTGCCCGAACGTCTCACTTTAACGTAAAACCAATGCAGGGCGCACTGGGTGGGCATGGGAGCCGCCCGCAGGTACCGGGGAGGGAAGGGGTCCCGACTCCCCTCCCGACTCCGCGATCCGGAACCTCACCCCTTCAGCCCTTGGCCGGACGGCTCGGTTACTGCTTCAGCTACAGGACAGTACAAATCTGGGCTTTAATCACCTTGTGGAAAAAAAAAATCAAAGCGAAGCATGCACTGCTTGGAGGCCGCACCTCAAGGTCAGACTCTCTCCTACACTTGGACCGATTCGTACCTCTATTGTCTCAGTCACGGCGGAAAACACTGAGAGGTGTGGAGACGCGGCAGACGGCGCAGCCAGTTTTCGTCCCTCCAGAGAAGAGAGCTACGTTTCAAAGGGACATTCCACTGGTTCTGATGATCATATGCCTAAATCCAGCTGCGGTGCACTGTATCACACTGAATCAAACAAAATCACACAAAGTCATTTTCCCACTGACGTATGTTTGTTCATACAAGAACTACTGGCCCTAAGATTGTAAGAATTCGTACTCACTGCAAATCGTTTAAACTCGTCTAACAGAATTTAAAATTTCAAGTAACAGAATCTATCACCATTTACAGCAGGAAGCGGGAGGGAAGTCACTTCCCTGGAGAGAACAAGAGGCCGTCTTGACCCTAACGCCGGCACGGGCGCCACCTCACGGCAGCACCACAAAGGTCACCGTGGCTTCTAGCACTGACAACAAATGTGTACTTTACATGCACAGCACAGCTTTTGCTTAGCAAGTTTACTAATTTCAAACACCTCCAAGTTCCTGGCCTGGTTCTAAAATTCCGAGATTGTGTGATGTAACTTTACCACAACAAAATCATGACTATACGCGCACTTCTGTCAGTGAGATCGGCACACGTCAGCCTGACGAGGAGAAGATGTAGGGCCTGGAACGTAACGTTACAACGATAATTCTGTGTATTGAGTCCTAGGCACCATTATCAGCACTACAGCATTTTTTTTTTTAATTTATTTTTTGAGACAGCAAAGCGCATGCGCACACATACATGAGCAGGGGGGTGGCAGAGCTAGAGGGGGGGACAGAGGATCCTAGGTGGGCTCCCAGGCTGACAGCTGATGTGGGGCCCAAACTCACAAACTTCGAGATCACGACCTGAGCCAAAGTCGGACGCCTAACCGACTGGGGTCCCCAGGCGGCCCGGCACTAAGGCACTCTATCTTCACACCTGCTGGTGCACGTCACCGTGGCCCCATTTTACAGACAGGCCCAGCCCTGAACACTTCCCTTATATGAGACAGGCATCGTGAACAGCTATTAAGGGAAATGAGACCAGAGCGCCCTGAAGAAATGGCGCTGGAGGGGGGCAGGAAGCAGAGGATGTCCCATAGTGACGGGGCTGCGTCCTGCTGCCCAAGCCCACCTGTTCTCAGTCACCCACGTCTGCGGCGTCTGCGCCTGCGCATTGGCTGCCGTTAGCTCCCCCCCGAAACCGGCATCGCTGTATCGCCCATGGGCCTCTCCTGCTTAGAGCCACGTGCTGCAAAGCCTGGGGAGGGGGGTGGGCAGCGGTCCAAGGGTAAGGCTGCTACGGGGTCCGTCCTAACCTCCTTTCCCTACCTCGCAATTTCACAGACGCCAAACAAAACAACTAGCACGTGCCTAAACGTTAAGGGAATCTGTAATCCTAACCAGGCAACAAAAAAACAAAAGAAGATTAACTCCCGACTTGAGCAGTCATTGAAGTAAGTAACAATGACAGATGGCAGATGCAGGGACAATTCCAGAGGTGTCGGATCCACACAACCTGTCAAGTGAGTGCAATCACTCAGAGGCAGAGCCGATAACCAGAGAGAACTAGTTCACATAATCTCCAACAGAAAACAGACGAAAGCCTACGGAGACCGGCTAAGGAGGCAACACAGACACTGGCTGACCCACGCACAACCCTCACGAGGGCTCGGTGGAGGCAGACACGCCCCATGCAACATCACCTTGGGGGACCAGGATCCACGTTTACGGTCTTGGTACCACAGACAGCGTCCTGGCCCTGTTTTCCTTGAGCTCCGAGTTCTCGCTATGTAACCGAGAACAATACAAGGAAGTAAAGGAACTGGACTTCGAACCCCAAAACCAACCTGGATCGGGGCTAAGGCTGAATAAAACAGTCCGAGCAATCAAACTGTCCATGTAACGCATGAGTCTCTCTTAATTTTTAAAGTGTCTGAAGCAAACCAGTATGCCTTCCTATTACTGCTGGCTGCCAGGCAGCCTGTGAGACGTGAGGAGTTGGGATTTCAGGCTGCAAACGGCACCAAGGCCTGAAACTCGGTGAGTGCGGAGCCAACGGCTTCACAGGCGCTCAGATCTGTCCCCCCACCCCACACCAGGCCCAGGAGGGGCCGTTCCCGAGGCTGCCCTGTCCAGCGTCAGCCAGGACAAGGTGCTCTGGGTCTCAGACCCCAACACTCGCCCTCCCCGAAACCAGCCCGCACAACGTTAAGACAATCCTATTAGCAACAGAGCCGAAATACACCTTCGGAGAGGACTGTGCCGCCTGAGCACGGAAAGGTCTGAGAAGTGCTATGCGGGGCCCAAAACTCTAGTCCAGACCGGCGCGGGGGAGCCCCAGGAAACCGGAACTCGCCACAAATCTGGACAGGGACAGCAATATAGGGGCAGGAGCTGCTTGCTACATGCTAAGATAATTCCAAACGATACTTACTTTTAAATTTTAGGAAAATCTATTTGCTACGGCTAAAAAAAAAAATTGACTTTGATTAAAGAAACATGACAGAATTTAGCTGCCTTTCAGAAGTGTTTTCACTCTGGCCCATTAACCTGACTTTTAGAAGGGGGGGGTGCAGGACAAATTTCAATTCAGAAACCCCAATATTTACACTCTGATTAACAAAACAAAAAACAAAAAACAGATCCAGCACTGAGTAGGTACCCCTGGAAAGTAACCCTTACCTCACCCAAAAGGATTATGTACACTTGAGGTCAACCTTAGGTAATTTAACTTTTAAAAATAACTCCAGCAAAAGATACCATGTAAGGTCAGATTCATTTTGGACTCACAATGCTAGCACATTCTAATCACACCGCATTTACACTTGCCACCAATGACCTGAGTGGCCTTTTAAATTTTTTTTTAATGTTTTTATTTATTTCTGAGAGAGTGAGAGATAGTGTGAGCAGGGGCGGGTCAGAGAGAGGGAGACACAGAATCTGCAGACAGGCTCCAGGCTCTGCGCTGGCTGTCAGCACAGGGCCCGACACAAACCCACGAACCGCGAGATCATGACCTGAGCTGAAGTTGGACGCTTAACCGACTGAGCCCCCAGGGGCCCCGAGTGGACTTTTAAAAGAGCTACACATCCTGCTTCTTTGTTGCGTCTCCCATCCCTCTCTCAATAGAAGGGCAGAAGGAAAGAATTATTCAAAGTGACTTTTGTCAACAATGTATTCGCATTTTGATTTTACTAAACTTGCAGTCTGTAAGGAGTATGGGCCTAATTTACAATTATATGGGCCAGGGCAAATATTCTTGGGGAAAAAGATTCATCAAAGTACACAAGAGAGTTCCTTTTCCTTTTCCTATCAAGGACGTTACTGAGATAACTAGTAAAATCTGAATTAGATCTGTTGCTCAGATAATAGAGCTGTATCAGTGTTAATTTCCAAATTTTAATAATTATTTTGTGATCATATAAAAGAATATCCCTGTTTTTAGGGAAACAGCCACATAAGTACTTGAGTAAAACGACATCATTATCTTACTCTGCTCAGAAAAAAATACACACATATATACAGCTGTAGTGAGGAGAGGTGATAGAGCAAATACAAAAGAGTAACATCCGAGAATCTAGAAGACTGTCATTATTCTGTGTACTATTCCTGCAGCTTGTAAGCCTGAAAACACCCAGTTCCTATGAAGAGGTGCAGAGGCTTTTGCTCTCCGGAGAAGGGCAGTGAGGACGGATGGAAGATTCTCATTTGAAGGTGACGGTGTCATGACTATTTCTGAAAGGCTGCCACTGATCCTTCCTTTCCAAGTAGATTTTTCTAAAATGAACTAAAAGTTTCTGACCTACGCTCCCAGTGCCTTCAGCAGACGAACGAGACGGCTTGGTGGACTTCTCCAGATCCCCCCAAAGTCTCGAAGCCTGCACTTGAGAGCGTGACGCTGCCCGGGAACGGCGCAATCTGTAACGTGAGGGGAGCACGGCTGGGCACCAGCTGAAGTATTTCTATCATCTTCCTGTTACTGAACCCCCACCTTTGAATTATTGCTCCAACTTGAATTAGTATTTTTAGTCTAGAGCTTGGAGATTCACAAACTACAGCCAAATCCTGCTTATTTTTGTAGATAAATTGTATTGGAAAACCGCTATACTCATTCTGGCTTCCACCTTCCAGGGGGAAAGTTGAGCAGCTGTGGCAGAGACCCCCAAAGCCAAAAACAGTTATTGAATCTGGACCTTTACAGAAAAAGTTTACAGACTTCGGCCCTAGAGCTCCCAAATGTTTAGTGACATTTGTGGCATCTTTAGAATCTTGAAACCACTGAGACTGAGGATGAGGGCATTAGGAGCTATTACTGAGGAACAGTAACCTTGACCTGGAAGAGGGGCCAGCACGGCCACAGGACGGTTCGTTTGCCTTCAGGTCTCGGTGATCTTCTTGCTCCACCTCCTGTTAGCTGGAAGGAGCGACTTCGGAGTCATATTCTAGCGGATCCAGAGAAAGCCCAATGAGGTAAAGCAGGCTGAGTTCTTGAATGATCCCCAAAACTCAAGACGCAAATCAAACTGCGCTTTCTATCAGCTGCTCTGCTTGAAGGGAGCCCCAAGCACCATATATTTGCTTTCATCTTGCTTCACCCCTTCAGCTTTTCTCTTCCCTAACGTGGCATGATCACAATGTTACATAAATTTAAATTACACGAATCTAAAATAACCTCTTAAATCCTCACTTTGCAAAAAATGTGAACACTTTTTGCAGCCACTTTAGCAGGAAAACAGGACACTCAGTCTTCTTTGTCTAATTCAGTTTAAAAACGTGGGGTGTGAATTCCACAGCTTCAGCATCTTCACAGAGCATTCTGGCATAAAAGGCAGCCTAATGCAGCACTTCGCCCCCGAGGACCATCCCTGGCTCCTGCCTCCGAGTTCACAGGAGGGTGTGGCGGCAGACGGGCGCATCCTGGCCATCTGCCTGCCTGCGATGGGACCCCAGGGCTGCACCGTGGTGACAGCAATAATCACAGCCTGGGCCCACGGTCCCTGATCTGTTCTGACACGAAGATGCCTGGGGTTCTGGCCACACCCACTGGACACAATTCACACCAAGGAAGTGCAGCAGTACACACACATCAAGTTTTCACTGCCAGTGTCCTCCAAATCCCTTTCTAGAAAGTTCAGAAAGGTTAAGCTCCACTTCAAGTTCTTTGGTGATTTTCTACCTTGTGAAAAAAGGAAAAATCACTACAGACCACAAGCAGCACGTTTTGAAGCACAGAATATAAATCTTTATTACTCAACAGTTTGTCAGTACAGGGTTCTGCCCACCGTTGCTTGAGTGGCTCAGTGTATCCTGGTTTCCTGACAGCATTTCCACCGTGGGAGCAGGTCTCTGTCCCCACCTGGGTACGTCCCTACCTTCTGCCCAACCCACCTGCGCTTTGAGTGCCCTACGTGTGCTCGACTATTTTAAATGCTAATTTAGAACAAGGAAACAGTAAGTTGATTTCCACACATACATTCATGCTATCTACTCTGTGACTCAGTTAAGACATGTTCTCATCTCTGCCTCCTCTGGCCCTTCCTGTTGGGTATTCTTCTTCCACACATATGTGCCGTAAGCAATCTGACCTCATTGGCTATTCTGGGGCACCACGGAGGCAGATGATCCAAAACATTTAATCATATTGAACACTGCGTGACCGTAGATAGAAGTGAAAGGTACAGAAGTTCATTCAAAATGGGAATCGATTTCACGTGCTGTCACAGTATTTTGGGCATACTATCCACTTGCAGCTTAAGAAGTCCATGATCCTATCACATTTTAATTCAAGAACATCCACAGGTTCCAAGTGATGGGAGGCTCCAGGGGCCGCCCCCCGGCTCTGCCTTCTCTCAGAGGCCCCTGGTGGTGCACTAGGAGGCAAGGACCTTGCCTCTGCACTGGGGGGCGAGGAGGCAAGAATCTCCTCCAGGGGCGCAGTCCGGCCACAGTCCTGGGCAACGGACAGAGCCAAAAAGATAAGGCAAAGATAGCATAAAGTTGAATTATTAGCAGAAGCTCTAGCTTGTCACTGGCTCCACAACACGCACAAGATGAAGGCTAAGTGTCTGATCACCACCCTGAAAAGCAGGCGTGACTGCTGTTTCTAATTCTTGGTGACGAGCCAGGTACTGGCCCCCAGCAAGAAAGCGAGTGTAGGGACACCTGGGGGCTCAGTCGGTTAAGCGTCCAACTTTGGCTCAGGTCATGAACTCAGGGGTCTGTGAGTTCAAGCCCCACATCGGGCTCTGTGCTGACAGCTCAGAGCCTGGAACCTGCTTTGGATTCTGTGTCTCCCTCTCTCTCTGCCCCTCCCCTGCTCACACTCTGCCTCTCCCTCTCAAAAATAAACACTAAAAAAAAAAAAAAAAGAAAAGAAAAAAAAAGAAAGAAAGAAAACAAGTATAGCTTTTTAAGGCCAAATTACAGGGGCACCAGGGGTCAGTCCACTCAGGTCATGATTGAACCCTGCAGGGGGCGGGTCCGAGCTGACAGTGTGGAACCGGCTTGTGGCTCTCTCCCCTGCTGCCTCTCTGGCCCTCCCCACTGCCCGTGCACACGCCCACTCTCTTACAATAAACTTTACCCTCCCGCCCAAAAAAAAGCAAATTGCAGCCATGGGATCCCACTCAATATTGTCTCTCAAATTCCCTAAAACTCCTCCTCACACCCCCCAAGAGTGAACATTCCAGAATGCTTCATTGTTCCAATGAACAATCCATTACGTGATTTTGTTTTTATAACCATCATATACATGAAGTCAGAGAACACAATAATGATCTTTATTTACCTGTGATAGGGAGGACTTTTTAAAACTTTTTTATCTGAGACATTCTCACCAGACACCTTAATGTTTATTTTCCCCCAGGAACTTCTTCAAAATGAGAAAAATGTTTATTTTTTCCAGATTTCAAGTAGTTAAACTGATAAAGTTACATGCAGTTTAAAGTTAGTCTTGTGGGTCGTGTATTTAATGGTACAGCTACAATTTTCAGGATTTATACCGTGTAGACGAAGATCATAGAAAAAATAGAGACTAACACTTTGTACTGGGTCCTGTACCGATAAACCATGAACATAAACTCCCCTAGGACCTGTGCCTGAAGCATCCACTCACCAATCCACAAAACATGACTGTGCTTATCTCTTATTTCCTTGGCAACCATCTAGCCCAGGAAGTATTTCTTCAGCATCAAAGGGCATCTGCCACACCTGGCCATCTTTTCAAATGCAAATTCTAAGTCTTTCCCCGTTTTTTCAAGACTTGGACACTTTTGAGGAGCAACAGTTAAGATTTTGGTGAATGTCTCTGTTTGGGTTTTCACATGACTGCACCCGTGGGCGTGCACTTCGGTCTCAGTGCATCACACTGGGGCGCAGGATACAAGGTCTTATTACTGGGTAAGGTGGATCTGTCAGCTTTTCCCACTGTGAAGTTACCATTTTTCCCTTTGTAGCATATAAATCTTGGGAGAGGAACTCTGGGGCTATGTAAATATCACAGATTGGAGGAGACTTCAAGGAGACATGACAACTAAATGCTGAGTAGGATCCTGGATTAGACCCTGAAACAGAAGAAGGACATTAATGGAAAACTGATGAAATTCAGTCAGGTCTGTAATCTGGTCAATAGTGCTGTGCTGATGCTAACGTTCTGATTTTTTAAGGATACTTGATTAGGTAAGAGGTCAGCATTCTGGCAAGTGGGGAACAGAACACGGAAGCTCTCTGAACTGTTTCTGCAACTTTTCTTTAACTCTAAATTTCTTTCACAGTTAAAAGTGTACAAAGCTGCAGATTCTGATTCCTTATGTCTGGTGGGGGCCTGAGAGGGTACACTTCTCTCAAACATCCAGTGATGGCAATGTCACTGATCCACAGACCACTTCGCATAGGCCTTGCGAGGCCCTGACACATGCAGCTCGTGTATTTCACTGTGCACAACTTTCAAAGGACAATCGACTAAAATGCGTCAAGATTACACTTTAAGGGCGCCCGGGGGGCTCAGTCAGTTGAGCGTCAAACTCTGATTTCGGTTAGTGGGAAATGACCAGTCAGTGGAATGGAGTCCCAGGTCAGGCTCTGCACTGACAGCGCAGAGCCTGCTTGGGATTCTCTCTCTCCTTCTTTCTGCCCCTCCCCTGCTCATTCTCTTTCCCCCTCTCTCAAAATAAAATGGGGCCGGGGGGAGGGGGGGAGTAAAAATAATTTTTAAAAATTATTGTTAAAAAGTTATACTTCAAGTAATCACTGCTTAACTGGAGGCAATCCTTAAACTCGGGCATGCTGAAGTGCCATCTTTGTATGAGGACATGGTGTAAGCAGTTGGTGTGAGCAGCCGAGACTGACAGAACAGTATGAAATCCCCACCTTCGCCTATGGCTGGCGTTCCCAGCTGAGCTGGCACTCCTCCAAGGCTGCAGGGCCAGAGCCTCCAGCAGGAACACACGTCCGCCCACACTGCATCCCAGAGATGGCCATGGGGACAACGGTCAGGCCACCCATTCCTCTGACAGAAGGCATCCCTTACCAAGGCCACAGGGAGGCAGGAGAGCAGAGTTAACAGGAACGAGCCCTGAAATTCCTGCTCACGGTGAGAACTGGCCACAAAGGTGATCTCTGCTCCACCCATTAAAATGACTTTTAATTGCATATAATAAACCACAAGGAAAATATAAGACACAGGCAAGATACTTTGGCAATTTCTGGGAGACTGAAAGGATCTACAAGGGCAAAAGAAACCACAACCTGGAGCACAGAGGAATGGGTACAGCCAAAGGAGGGCTCTAAGCCTGGGGTAGGTAGGCCAGGCCACTCAGTGGGCATGGCTGAGCCCGCTCACAGAAGTTGGATCCCTGCACAGAAAAGCTATACAAGAGTCCTTCCTAGACCAGGTGGAGCAACCCCAATCAAAGGGATCTTTCTTAAGCTGTAAGACCCAGAAGAGTCTCTGCAATCTGGCACTTGAAGTCCCACACAGTAACAAGTTCCCAATCACCCAATGGGAGACCCACACATTTCCAAAACCAGCCCCACATACTCAGAGCTCTCTGCCCGCTTCCTCTTGTCTTAGACAACAATAATTACCACTGTTTAAGGAGTATTTGCCATATGAAGTATGAAACCAGTATTTTAAAAAAGATGATGGTGACAGTGACACTAGAAGAAATAAGAAATCAGAGGATAAAAGAAATGAAAAAAAAATCTTTATTAGTCTCCTCAAAGTCAAGAAGATGATGCATTCACAAAACAATAAGCTACTGTGGGGTGGAGGGGACAAAATAAGCTCTTGGAAAATTTCAGTTGTGGAAATAAAAAAATTAAAACAAGATTGGAAGATAAATTGAAGCCCTTTTCCAGAAAAGAGAATAAAATGACAAAGGAAAAGGAAAAGACAAGAGATTCAAGGGATCAATCCAAGATGTCCATTATCAAACTAACAAGAACTCCTGAAAGAATAAAAGCAAAAGAAACTCTCAAATAAGTAATTTCCCAGAGCTGAAAGGCAAGCCCCCAGAGGCACAGAGCATTCAGAGCAGGACTCCACACCCCGGGGCCCTTTGGGAATGTCCTAACACTGAAGAGGATCCTAAAAAGCTACCCAAAAGGAATAAGGCTACTTGGCAGAAGGTTCTCTCACTGAAATGAAGTAAGCCACGATTACACATGGAATCCTGAACAAACTCAGATGTATAATAAAGGAAAATATTGGCAGTATACTTGTACTGGCCTAAGAAGTAATCAATCCAGATTACAAAAGGACAGAGAGCTGGGGAGAAGACGGGAAGTTGGAGAGATCTGGCATTATGCTTCAAAATTTAAAGCAAATAGTCATGGGAACAGAAAATTCAAAAAAAAAAAAGCCATCACAAACAACAGAAAAAAAAAAAAGCTGTGGGAAATGTACTACTCAGCCATGAAGCAAACAATACTTGCACAGTCATAAACAATTTCAGTTAAGTGAACATAGTGAATTGAGGGGATAGAAAAAGTGGGATAGGACACGAAAAGGTAAATCATCTTTCGTAACAGAAAGCCCAGAATGCGTAAAACTAATAAAATACCAACTTACTCTTCTGAGCTATGGAACCCTTCCAGAAGAAACATCAAAAAGATGTCTCTGAGGAGTGAAAGTGAAAAGCTGGACAGGGGACTGGTGCTTCTCAATATTAAGTTTTCCACTGACATTTTACTGTATTACTTTGATTAAAATATCAGGTATTTGAATATATATATAAAAGCTCGGACCTCAGACAGAGTTCAAACCCTTTGCTCTGTGTGTCCTGGACAAGTCTCTTGACCCCAGTGGGTCTCAGTCACCTCACTGGATCGCTGGGACAAGAAACGCTACAAATGATGAGCAGTCCCAGCCACCGCACATAACTCACAAATGGCAGCCATTTCTAAAAGAATGAAAGCCAACTGACGTTGTCAGAATCCTACATCACAAGAACATACTCCTATTTTAACTGCGAGACAAAGGGAAAATGGGAGCCAAACATACAGAACCAATCTCGCGGGCAGTTTTGGTGTTTTTCCTACCACTCGGTATCTGTACCCGGGGCGGTCCTAAAAGCTGAGTCTTGAATGGCCGGGTCGCCTACGTTCCGATCGCCTTCTCCCCCACCTCCTGAGGGCCACCCGACTACCCCCAAGTTATTTTTCTGTCTCCAGAACGTCCAGTTACAAGTGTGCGCGAGCAGGGCCCGGCCCCTCCCATCAGTGCCGTTTTACCAACGCCACCAGGCCTTGGGGCGCGTTCCGGGGCGGGCCAGGTAACTCCAAACGGAGGGCAACGGGCTGTTCCGGTTGAACAGACCCAACGCCGGGCAAAGTCTCGATGCTCAGAAGCCCACGCGTGCGAGCAGCTCTTCGGGAGGCGTCAGGTCTTCAGTGAAAACCCAGCCCTGCGTGAAGGCGGAGTCTCCAAGCGCTCACACGGTGCAGGTGGAACGGGCATCTGAGGCCCCACTTCCGAAGGGCCACACCAAAGAGGCAGGGGGACCGAACCCCGAAATCTTCCCTCGCGAGCGACCCCCCTCCTCTGCTCCGTGGGCCCTCGGCCGAGCGGGGGCGTGCGCTCTCGCCTGAGGGTGCCCCAGGGCACACGCCGGCGCGGGGCTGGCTCCCAGTGCCCTCT
>NW_027528369.1:10027855-10051400 GCF_008692635.1 Crocuta crocuta | reverse complement strand
CCTGGGCGGGGCGCGCCGGGCGCAGGGACGAGGCGAGGTGGGTGGGGCCTGCCGCTCGAGGCCTCCCGCGCGCGCCTTCGCCCGCGCCGACGACCGCCGAGCATGCGCACGCGTCCTCCTGCCGCGCCTCAGATTGGGCCTCTCAGGGTCCTTACCGCCCCAGCGAAAACCCCGTCTCCGCACTGGCCCCGTGGGAAGTTGCGACGGTGGGCCGTGAGAGGTATTTACATTTTCTCTGAGGCTGAACGGATAGGAATTCGCGCTCCCCTCGACGACTACATATCCCGGAGGTCTGTGCGCGAGCCGCGAGCGGTGCTTTCTGGGAATCGTAGTCCCTGCGTGTGCGCTGAGCCTGCCGGTGCTTGTAGTCTCTCGGTACTCGGGTCTCCCGTTAGGGCCGGCGCCCGCGGCTGCTGGGACTTGTAGTTGAGACCCTGGGGCCGCGGCCGCGGCCGCAGGGGAGAAGTGCCCCCAGGTAATAGGAGGTGCGACGGGCTCCCCCGCGTGCGCACACACCTCCCGGCGCTCACGCGTGGGAAAAAGTGTGTGTTGGTTATGTGACACGTGTTCTGTATGTAACTAATGTTTACACACCGTACGAGACATGCGTCTGTCACGTATAGGCTATCTTGCGGATGAGCACGAATTCGGTGTGAGTGTGGACGTGTACACGTATGTAGCATAAATGCACGGCTGTTGGTACTCGTGGGAAGAAGTCACTGAGCTGTAGACAGTCCCCAGACTTACCGCCATCACCGTCGCGCCTCGCGTGTGCTGGGGTCCCGTTGCTTTTCATTCCTCTTCTCGGTACTCGCCTCTGTTTTCCGAGTTGTTTACAACCGGCAAGAACAAGACTGCGGAGCTATTTTCATTTGGAAAAGAAAATGCTTTCCTGCAAGTTTCCTGCCCACTTCCCTTTATGCCAGTGACAAAAACCCTCATTCAGGGCAGCAACGCGCCGTGTGACTTTGGGCAACCTCGTTACGTAGTCTCTTCCAGAATGAACACCTGAGGGCTCTCCTGAGTCTGGTCATTGGGCTTCTTGGCAGGAAAAGCACGTTAAAGAAATTCCAGGGAACAGGCACCGAAGGTCAGCGCTGGAAAAGATATTTATTCACATCGAAATGAGAATGTTCCTGTGTAGAGATGAGGGAAAATTGCTCAGCAAGGTCACGGTGCTGGAAGAAGACAAAAGCAGAGTTTGGAATCCAAGCTGTGGTCCCGAGGCTGCTCACGGTGGGGGAAAGGGGTGCAGAAGCTGAGCACACAAATCCTGAGAGATGAGTGGTGGCAAAACGGCTTTAGGTGGCGTGCCTTCTGTCCCCACCCCTGTGTCAGTCGTAGCCGAGTCTGAACACTTAACTAAGATTTCTTAGACATGTGAGTGCCTGACTAGAAAGCAGATAAATGTAGACTGAAATTTTTCATATTTTTTCAAAATATCACAAAGTTCCTTGTCCTCAGCTCCAACACAGGTGTGGCTGGCTGGCTCCTTCCCGGCCAGGCCTTGCACACTGCTGGGCCCCGCACCACTGCTAAGTCGTCATCAGACACTAAGCCAATCAGAATTGTCATCGTGCTTATGCCAGAGTCGCTGGCTTCTCTTTCTCGTTGTTGATGACTCCGACTTAACGTATTTTTCACTTAGCCACCCAGGAAGCTCACATAGAGAAGAGTGTTACTCAATATGGACATGAAGCTGATTAACCATGGTTTTAAAAATAATTAAATAGCTGGAAATTGGCAAAGCCAGCTGTCCACCAAAGAAGGGCTGCTTCCCTCCCGCAGAGGGTTCTCCTCCGTGCCAGTCCATCCATCCGAGAATCCAGTCCAGGTTCTGGAGTTACTGAGGCTAGTGTCCTGTTAATGGGGGCTTTATGGGAAGGGAGGGAGGGGCACTCTGGCCTGGGTGGTACCAGAAATGTGGGACCCCCTTCCAAGTGTGTGCACCGGGCATTTGCAAAGATCTCAAAGGCCCCGTCAAAATTGCACAAGGCCACTTCAAGCAAACCCTGGAATCCTGCAGAAGCGTCCTGTTCATAAAGATATCACTAGGTTGAAGGGAAGTCCATTCATGAAATGCTCAGTCACCCAGGAAAGGCCTAGAAAACAGCACAGTTGTCTGTAAGAGCAGGGACATCCAAGCTCTCCTGTGGCTCACTGCACTGCCGAGGCCGTGTGAGCCTTGGCCGCCTCCTCCGGAAGATTCAGTAAAGTAGAGTTTGTAAAGGGTTTCGCAGAAGGTCAAGAAGTGGTCATATGACCATGTGTTAAGTTGCCATGCTTTGAGCCGGGCATATATTATGATCCCTATTCTTTGTGAAGAACGTGAAGTTCAGAGAGGTGAAGCAACACACCCAGGGTCACATGGCAGTGCTAGAGCCTTGAGGAGGAAGCTTGTGAGATATGGCAGGAAAGGTAGTTAGGGTATGGGCTGTGCGGGTCCCTGTTGGCCAAGGGACGAGTTTTGTCTTGATCCTAAAATACTGCAAAGCCTTTTCAAGGTTTGGGACAAGGGTAGATATGATAAGATTTGCATTTGCAAAAGTCACTCCAGCTGCAATGTTAAAAAATGAATTGGGGAGGAGGAGGAGGGTTCCTAAGTGAATTGGGGGGGGGGTACTTGAGGCTGTGACAGGAGTCCTGGCAAGAGACGATGGAAGCCTGAACTAGGGTGGTCACAGTGGAGAAGTGGACAATACAGAGAGATGTCATGGGATGACATAAACAGGACTTGACCATGAACCTGATACTGGGGACCAAGGTGGGGGGCCGGGCAGGAGGCATCTGGGATGTCGCCTGGGCCTGCAGTTATGGAAAAACGGATGGATGGAAGCACCATTCCCTGAGCTCCAGGCACTGCCAGCCACCGGCCGCCACCCATGGCTCCGGAGACTGCCCTGAACAGTGCCTCTTTGTAATCAGTCCCCCTACAGGGGACAATCTGCCATTCCTCTCCTACCCCAGGACACCTTTTTCTGCCTCACACAAAAGCACCTGCTGGGAAGAGATGAAGCGTGGGGGTGAACTGAAGGCCTGGAGACAGGTCCACAGGTGCCTCAAGGAAAAGGGGAACAAGCAACACTCGGCAGGCACAGTCACCCCAGCCCCCACTAACATGGATTCTAGCCAGACACAGACAGGAAGCAGCCACCTGTTCTGGTCCATCAGGAGAATTAAGGGCCAGGAAGTACGTCAGCAACATGGTGGAATAGGAGGGCCCCCGTCACCCACTCCCTCAGCAGCAATAACTTACAGCCATCCATGGCCAAGGCCCTCCCTGAAGGAGCCCTGAGACCCAGCTCCGGCCACTCGTTACCTGTGAGCCAGGAGCAGCCCCATCCACCCAGTGACATGGAGGGAAACCCACCCACCACATCGATACAATGAAAACCACATGATCATCTCATTAGATGCAGAAAAAGCATTTGACAAAATTCCACACCCTTCACGATAAAAACTTTCAACATGTTAGCCATGAACACAGTAATAAGCCCCAGCATAATAAATCCCATGTATGACAGGCTCACGGTAACATCACATTCAATGAGGAAAGGTTGAAAGCTTTTCCTCTAAGATCAAAACCAAGGGTGCCCGTTCCTATTCCACTCCTGGAGTCCTAGCCGGAGACATTAGACGAGCAAAAGAAATAAGAATCCTCCGAATCAAAAAGGAGGAAGTTAAATTGTCTCTGTTTGCAAATAACATGATCTAAAAACCCTGTAGACAGCCAAAAAAAGGGTGAGAACTAATAAACAGATTGAGTAAAGTTGCAGGATATAGAATCAGCATGCAAAAATCTGTACACTGACAATGAATGATCTGGAAAAGTGATGAAGAAAACAGTCCCATTTACAATAGCACCAAAACAATAAAATAAATTAAGAATAAATTGAACCAAGGAAGTTAAAGATCTGTACACTGAAAACTATAAGACACTCATGAAAAAAAAAAACAAAAAACGAAGAAGACACAAAAAAAATGGAAAGACATCCCATGTTTACGGGTCAGAAGAATTAACATTGTTAAAATGTCCACACTGCCCAAAACAGTCTACAGATTCCATGCAATCCTTAACAAAACTCCAATGGCATTTGCCACCAAAAAAGAAAAGAAAAGGAAAAATTCTAAAATTTATGTGGAACCACAAAAGACTCTGAATAGACAAAGCAATCCTAAGAAAAAAGAACAAAACTGGAAGCGTCACACTTTCTGACTCCAAACTGCTGTCTGTTACAAGCTATCCTCGTCAGAACTGTACATTACGGGCACAAAAACAGACACACACACCAATGGGGTGGAATAAAGAGCCCAGAAGTCAAGCATATTCGGTCAAATAATCCTGGACAAGGACACACTATGGGGAAATAATGGTCTCTTCAATAAATGGTGTTGGCGAAAGTGAACATTCACGTGCACAAGAATGAAACTTGACCCCCATCTTATACCATACATAGAATCGACTCGAAATGCATTAAAAACTTAAATGTAAGACCTGAAGCCATGAAACTCCTAGAAGAAAACATAGGGGAAAAGCTCCTTGATATGGGTCTTTGGATATGGTTTTTTGGATAAAACACAGGAACAAAGGCAAACAAACAAACAAACAAAACGTGGGACTACAACCAACCATGAAGGTTTTTTGCAGCACCATGGAAAGTCAGCCGGCGGAATGGGAGGAAATATTTGCAAACCGTATATCTGATAACCAGTACTCCAAATATATAAGGAATCCACGCAAGAGGGACCCGCGTGCGCTGTTGGTGGGGACGCAAACCGGCGGGGCCGCTGTGGAGCACAGCACGGAGGCCCCTCAAAGAACCGAAGAACTACCACGTGCTCCGCAGCCACTGCTGGGTAAACGTCCACACGGAACGCAAGCACGTCCGCACTCCCCTGTTCACCGCAGCTTCCTTCTCGATAGGAAGGCGTGGAAGGCGGCTGAGCGCCCGCTCGCGGGTGAGGAAGGTGCGGCATAGGTAAAAAATGGACTGCTCTTCAGTTGCAAGAAGGAGGGACATGCTGCCAATTGTGACAACGTCAGTGAACCTGGAGCGCATCATGCTAACGTGCAGACAGACACGTGCAGAACCTGAAAAAGTCACGCGTACGGCTCAGCCAGTTAAGCATCGAACTTCCACTCAGGTCATGATCTCACGGCTCATGGCTTTGAGCCCACGTCGGGCTCTGTGCTGACAGCAAGGAGCCTGCTTGGGATTCTCTCCCTCTCTCTCTCTCTCTCAAAAATGGATAAATAAATGTTTTTTAAGTAAAATAAAATACAGTAAAAAAGAAAATGCAAACCTACAGAAGCAGACAGTAGAGTGGCTTTCAGGGCCAGGGTGGGGGAGATGGGATGTACAGGTCAAACTGTATGGACTTCCGGTTTAAAAAAATTTTTTTAATGTTTATTTTTTTTTTAATTTTTTTAATGTTTTTTATTTATTTCTAGGAGAGAGAGAGAGACAGCGTGAGCAGGGGAGGGTCAGAGAGAGAGGGAGTGTCAGACTCTGAAACAGGCTCCAGGCTCTGAGCTGGCAGTCAGCACAGAGCCCGACGCGGGGCTCGAACCCACGAACCGCGAGATCATGACCTAAGCGAAAGTCGGACGCTTAACCGACTAAGCCACCCAGGCACCACTTAATGTTTATTTTTGAGAGAGAGAGAGACAGAGTGTGAGCGGGGGAGGGACAGAGAGAGAGGGAGACGCAGAATCTGAAGCAGCTCCAGGCTCCGAGCTGTCAGCACAGAGCCCGACGCAGGGTTCGAACTCAAAAACGGTGAGATCACGACCTGAGCCAAAGTCGAACGCTTAACCTCCTGAGTCACCCGGGCGCCCCCAGACTTCCAGTTTTAAGTTGAAGACACACACAAAATTGTCATTATGTTTGTCAGTTTCACTTCAATACAGCTGGAAAATAAATTATCTTTTTCAAGGCTTTGAAGAGAACTCTGTTCAATCCCTGCTGCACGGATAGGATGTCCTGTGAATCTGGGAAAGCTACCGAAACGTCCTGTGCCTTCGTTTCTGCCCCTGGAAAGTGGGTTGGTGACAGACGTGCCTTTGAGTCAGACTGTGACATGGACTCCACTCCCGGCTGTCATTACCTCTGTGCAGCTCTGGACCAGTCACATGACATGCCTGGCGTCAGTATCCTCATCTGTAAAATGGGACCATAAAATCTCCTGTGCAGAGTTGTTTCTGAATTTTGAAATTGACCATGGGCATCGGTCACCACAGCATCTGGCTCGAAGGGGACGCTTACCCTGATGTTTTTGTCAGACTTTGTATCCATGCAGATGACTTGGAGGCCACCGTTGCTAATGGGACACTCACAGCTGTCGCCCTTTCCCTGGATCGCGTGATAAGCCGCTCGTCTGTCGACACTCTGCCAAACCCGCTTGACTGCTTTTTCCCTCACCTCTCTTTTTTTCATTATTGTAGTTAGATACACATCACATAACATTTACCATTTTAACCATTCTAAATGCACAATTCAGTGCTATTAAGTCCCTTTGTAGCAGGTTTCTCGCACAGAGTCGTGACACCGAGGCTTTTCTTTCCAGGGAGCAACTTTATTCCAGCCGGCGCCGCTCAGTAGGGTTCGTACCCAAAGAACCGAACCCCGAACACCACACGGCGTGGCTTTTTATATATATTTTTTACTTCTTTGTCTCCCATATATGGTAACACGCAAACATACAGTCTGATTAACACGGTCTCGTGTGACACGGTCATGAGGAATGTCGTCACATACACGAACAGCAAGGCTGCCTTGAGATGTTCTTTTTTCTTTCTTTCTTTCTTAGGGAGGGGACGCTCCCACACCTTCACAGAGGTGTGCAGCCATCACCACTAACTTGTTCCAGAATGTTTCTGTCATCCCCAAAAGGAGGCTGTATCCCCATTATCCATCACTGCCCCCCCAGCCCTGCCACCCTTCACCTCCACAGTGGGGGGCACTAGCGTCCCAGGGGAGACCCAGGTGGGGGGCCGGGTGTCAGCAGGCATCTGCCCCAGCACGTGTGCCCCAGGGCTCTCACGAGACCCCAAAGAGGCGCCCAAGCACAGGTGAGCAGTGATGTTCACATCAACGTCTGGCCAGTGCTGCTGCTTTTCTCCCGGACGCTATTGATTCGTACTTTCCAGAAGAAAAGGCCGAGTGTGTTGCAGCAAAGAGGAGAAAATGTTTCTCTTGGGCTCCCAGGCGTCCTTGATCCGTTGATTTTCATTTGACTCAGGCCGTGGTGTAATTAAGTCGGGCAGGTGGTGAACATCACAATAGCACTGCCGGGTGTTCACACCCGTAAGAACAAGAGGTTCCCCCACAAAGCATCCCCTTGGCCGAGGCTCAGGTCAGGGAAGTAGATTTATAAACCCATAAAATCAATAAAAGTGTGTGCCCAAAATTGTACTATAAAAATATCCCTGGAGAACAAAAGAGATGACTGTGAACAAAATGCATGTAGAAACGTGCATGTGTTTTCAAGATTTTTGTCCAATCGGCATTTTTTTCCTGTTTCCTTCTTCTTTTTTTCAACTAGAACAGAATTTCTTTATGGACAGGGTATGTATCATTTGGGGATCTTAAAGTGCTTTGGAGAGCACTCAGTTGCATTTAGGAATGAATTTGAATTTCTATCATGTAAGAATACAGCCCTATTTGGAGAGTGATGCCAAGAAATCCGAAGCGCCTCGCAGAACAGCGAGCTCCACACTTTGATCGCACACTTGGCTCGATAAAAAGCTTTTGGCATGCCCTCGCAACACGTGTGTATTTACGAATAAATCATTTCTGTGTATTCGGTACAAGTACTGTGTGCTCCATGAAACATGTAAAATAGAAATTATGACCAGTGAGAGATGAAATAACGGTAAAAATTCCTATCTTTTCTTCCTGCACATTGAAGGACAGTCTGGAGTGGGCTCATGTGACTGAGAGGCTTAGCAAGTCCAAAATCTGACGGGGCTGGGTGGGGGTGGGGGGGTCAGCAGGCTGGAGACCTGGCGGAGACCTGCAGAGCCCAAAGGCAGACTGCTGGCAGATTTCCCTCCTGCTCGGGGGAGGTCAGTCTTTGTTCTGTTCAGGCCTTCAACTGATTGGATGAGGCCCACCCACAGTGGATCGTGTCCACTGATTTAAACGTTAATCACATCCAAAAAATGTCTACACTGAGGGGCACCTGGGTGGCTCAGTCGGTCAAGCATCTAACTTCAGCTCAGGTCGTGACCTCGCAGTCTGTGAGTTTCAGCCCTTCATCAAGCTCTGTGCTGACAGCTCGGAGCCTGGAGCCTGCTTCAGATTGTGTCCCCCTCTCTTTCTCTGCCCTTCCCCCACTCGTGCTTTGTCTCTGTCTTTCAAAATTAAAGAAACATTTTAAAAAACACAGCTACACTGAAACATTCAGGATAACATTCAACCAAATATATATTGGCTGTGGCTCAGCTGCTTTGACAGAAAATTAACCATCACAACTCCACGTGAGAAACTTTCAGTTCCCGCAGATGATTACGCATCATATGAAGGGCACTGATTGGTGTTTTATGTGCAAAGGAGAGGAATTAGAAGGCATCAGATAAACATGAGGCTCTTTGGCTCAAAGTATAAGGAAAGTGGGTGAGAACAGAATGTGGTGCACTCCCTCAAGAGAGTAAGTTGGCACTTGCATCGACTATTTTAATACATGTGTCCCCTGACCCACAGTTGTCAAAAGTAGGAATTCCACTCAAAGATGTTCAGTACAGTGTTATTTATAAGACAAAAAACAAAAACAAAAAAACAACAACAGGCCTTCTGTAAGGGAAGCGATCTGATAAATTACGGTATATCTTTTCACAGAATATTCTGTAGTTCAAAAAAAGCAAAAACACGGCTGTAAAAACTTATTCGTGATACTTATCAAATGACTATATCTGTATCTATATACATACACACACACATATACCCTTTATATAGGAGATGATTATCTCCTGTGTTAAAAACAGTGAGAGAGAGATACAGGATTTTATGTCATGGAGATTTCCAGAAAGAGCCTCAAGAAACTGCTATCAGATTGCAGTTCACAAAAAACTAGAGGCTTTCATTTTTCACCTTTGACCTGATTCAAATATTTTTCATAACATGTATGTAAATGGTTTTTCTGTCCCTTTTAATGGCAGACATTTCCGTTTCTACTGTGATAGCGACTGAAATGATATTTGAGTCAGGGCGGAGGGGCGTGCGGGGCAGGCTGGGGTGGCGGGACTTTCTTGCTCAAGCAGAGCCCTGCGTGTGGCTACAGGGAAGACAGGGAGACCCCAGGACCGTGGGGACAGCCAGCACAGCCTTCTCCCTCGAGTGGGCCAGCTGGGGACGGCCACGGGCAACGGGGCTGCGGAGCGCCGGCCGCCGGCGAACCGTGCGTTCCCTCCGGACACAGCCAGTGCCTGGAGCGCTGAGCTCAGCACACACCGTAACAGGGATCCCTCTCTCCTAAGTGCTTTACTCACCGATTTGTGAAACCGAGGGCGACTTAGCAGAGTGAGTGCTGTTAGTTCCTACCTTACCGAGGAGGGAACGGGGGCAAAAGTCAATGAATCAATGGATGGATGGATGAATGAACAAATGAATGAAGCTACCCAAGGGGAGGCACCTTTGTAAACTGTCTCTGTGGGAGACGAGCACGCGTATTCCAGAGGAGCAAGGAAGGCAGGCAGACTCGGGGGCCACCAGAGAAGAGGGCAGAGTTCTGTGCACTTGACCCACAGGCTTCGCGGGAACCCACACGTGGACCCAAGGTCCCGAACCCCTGTTCTGTGGGGATTTCCAGATCGCAGAGCCCAGGACGCTGTAAGTCATGACATCCCCGGCCCTTTGAAGGTTGTGAGCTTAAAACTCCCCCCCACACACACACAACAAAATTAAAATTACTGTAAATTCACCCTGAAGTCTCCATTCCACAGGTAAAAAGTGTCAGGGGGAATAAACTACTGTTTAGTGCAAAGTAGGGTTGTTATCTGGCACCTGAGAATATTACCAGTTGTGTAGTCAGGGTGACCGCCTGATTCACTGTCGAAATGTGGATACTCTGTCCGTGAAAAGGGGGGCACCGTATCCATGCCGAGACCACGCGGTGACCTGGGAGTGTCCTGGACCAGCCGGCACATGTTGCTTTAGGCAGAACGAGTTGGTACCAGGCCATGTCTGTTCGTGGCAAATGGGGACTGGCTGCTTTTCCGGGAGCCGTGGCAGAGGGGGTCACCTGCCCGCCGCCCCTCCACCCCGGCAGAGCTTTGCCTAATTCCTGTCCCTACACTTTGGAACCTGTCATTCCCTTCACACGCACACAGCACGGCTTTGTGCCTGGCCCTACAGGCGTACGACACGGCTCCAAACCGGGGGTCAACATCCGAGAGCGAGGCCTTTGCTCTCTCCTGTTTGCCTCCCGCCCTCCCTCCAGCACAGGCAGTGGGCCCTCCACGGGGTTCTCCTAACCCCCTGGCACACGCTGCTGTTTACCAGATCGAAGCTCAGTGAGCCGAGGGGCCAGCTACAGTGAAGGCCACAGGTCTGTCATGGGGCGCCACCCCTACGCCACACTGCCCGTCATCCGGAGGCTGGAGCAGGCATGGGTTGAAATTTAACCCTGAGATCAGAGGGTTGGGTAAGTTTCTACAAAAAGAGGTGGGCTAGCCCCACCCTGCGCTCTTCCCGACCAAAGTGGGAGCAGAGAGTAGGAAAACCACCCTGGGTTTACTGGGGTCTGCGGGGAGCAGTTACAAGATGCTAAGGAGCCCGGTGCTGGGCAGGAGCCTTCGGAAGTCATCCGATTTCTCGGTCTTGGTCAAGCAGATGTGGGCGACCCTCCGCAGTCATCCACTAAGGCCGGAGCGAAGGTCCTCGCAGGGTCCCTGTGCGCAGAGAAATCAGACCGATGCTCGTAAGTAGACCCTTGGACTTCCCCAGGTGCAGTTTGATGTCTGGCTAATTGTGTAGCGTCTTCCAAAATGGGCGGCGTCAGAGCCGGTCTGCTGGGGTTCAGCTTTCCGCTCTGCCTCCTTTCCCGTGGCTGAACTTGGACGATTCCTTTAACCTCCGTTCCGCGGGGCCGTCAGGAGGGTGAGATCCTCAGGAGACAGGTAGCAAGCACCCCCCAGGATGGGGTGTTGCTGGGACCCTCCAGCCCCCTAGAAAGTAGCCCCACCACCAATCGTTAGAGCTCCAGAACATTCTCCGCAAACATGCAACAAACCCATCGTCCAACCAGCTCTGTCCAAAGACTGCCCCAGGTCACCCGCACCCTGGCAGCCTGTGTCCTTAACGCTCTGTGACCTTGGACTCAATGCTCCTTCTTCGTGGGTCGCAGATTTCTCCTCTGTCCAAAAAAAAAGGCTGGCTAATGAGGCCACTTCTGATTTTTATTCCTGAAATATCCTCACCTTCCAGGTTTGGCCAGTGGGGTGAGCCTGGGCTTCAGGACCAGAGGGTCCTGAGTGTGGGCACTGGGGACAAGTGCCTCTTGTCAGAGGTCAGAGCGGGGCCGGCTGCGTTCAGCCCGAGCCCCAGGCTGCTCATCTGTAAAATGGGAGAACTGATCGTCTCACACGGTCCACGTAGAGATGGAACCACATGTAGAAAGCCTGGTGCACAGCAGGCTCTCAGTGAACATTCCGGACTCGTACTCAGAGCGGGTGCCTGGAAGGGCGGAGCCAGAAGTAAAACCCTGGGCCCTACCCTAGACCTGCACATAAACTTGAAACCACGCGGAAAGGCGCTCACACCCGCACTGCCTCCGACCCCAACTCCCAGAGGCCACTGCTAGGTCTGCGTCAGGGCCCAGCCGCGGACGCTTTCCTCCCTGCACAGGAAACGTGCCTACGCGTTCGCCAGACTGCTTAAAAAAAACGGGCGCTGACCCCGCTGTACATGTCGATCGGCAACTGGGTTTTCTCTAGTCAACTGGAGACAACTTCACAACTGTCCCTTCTTCCGCACTTGGTGTGACCGTGAGGGGCGTCGGGCCCCCTGGACCGGAACCCTGGCCCCACCGCTTCTGGGCTGGCAGCCCCGGGGCAGTTCCGTGGCCTCGTCAACCCCAGGTAGTCACGGCACTCGTCACCCCGCGCTGGGGGAGGCAGAAACGAGGTCGGGAATGGACAGGCCTGGGGCCTTGCAAACCGCCCCAAGCACTAATTGTTACTGTCACGTTGGGCCGTCACGTGGACGCCCCTGTATTTAACCATTTCCTTTTTGGGGAACATGACGTGGTCTTCAGTCTTTAACTATTGCCAACCCCATCCTCACACCCTCACACCCGTGTGCAGGACAGAGTGCCGTTTTGTGTCAAGGACCGTGGTTTTCAAACTACCTTCGGGGGAACCCCAGGGCTCCGCGGGGGGTTCAGTACACCGCACTGGACAGTCCCCGCTGCCACGGGAAGGCTGGAGCTCCCTCAGAGGCTTGTGCCTTCAGGTTAGCGTGTTGCACGTTGGTATTTGGCGGAACACTTCCTTTGGAGGAAAAAGAGAGTTTGTGACTAGATACACCGCCCCCCCCCCTTATCTGGAGCCGGGGGCCGTTCCAGGAGCCCCTAGGATTTTCCAAAGAAAGTATGGAACTTTCTGTAGACCATTTTCTCCTAAACACACACAGCTATAATACATTGAATTTATAAATTTGGCGCAGAATGAACAATGGAACTTATGATAAAACAGAACTGAAACATTGTAGTCAAAGTTACGTAAGTGTGGCCTCACTGCCCTGTACTCACCTCCCGAGACAACGTGCGTGAGATGATAAAACGCCCAGGTGAAGAGGTGAAGTGGGGTGCGTGACCAGCGTTAGGCCATCAGTGACCTGACAGCGCGTCAGAAGTTGGATCACCCGCTGCCCGACCGCGGTTGGCCTCTGGTCACTGAAACCGCAGACAGAGAATCGGCCAATAAGGGGACCTCTGTGTGACTGAAAGTCACTGGTGGTTCGGCCTAGAGAGAAGACGGACAGCATTATAAAATGTTCCAGAATCATCTCAATCGCGTGTTCTCCCGCCACGCTCCGGGACCCGTGGGAGTTACCTTTCACCCATCGAGTGCGTCTCTTCCCCAGGCTAGATTGGTGACATCCGTGCTGGCGGGAGCATTGCACCCTGGCCACGGCAGGCATGGCCACGGCAGGCACGGCCCACGCGGGCCCCTCAGGACGGCGGGGTGCTAACGCCTATCAGCACACCGCAGCAAGGTCTTGGGCACGTGAGAGGGCACTTCTGGCTCGAGCATCCACGAGGCTTCCCGCATTCGGCTTGGCTGGGCTGCAGGGTGGGTCCGGATCTGTTCTGTGCGTCTTTCCCGGCATTTGGGCCGGTACTTGACCCATGGCTGGAGCGCGGTAAGTCCTGTTGAGTCGGCAAAAAAAAAGGAAGATACTGTATTACTTGTATTACTTGCCATCAGACACCCGCGTTAGCGAAGACAAGACTTACTTTGCCGCGCAGCCCTCACACGGGGGGACACGACCCGGCCGCCAGGTTCGAGGCGTGCAAGCCCATTCAGGATCCGGGCAGCCTCCCTCCCTGCGTGCGGTCACGAGCAACGCCCTTTCACTGGGGACGGACACTGTGTCCACGTGGCTGGCAGCCCCTTTGTGCGGCTCAGCAAGTGTAACCTGAACACTCCCCCTCTTCCACACGGCGCATCTCCGTGTCAGGGGCTGAGTTCAGTCTCCGCGTGGCATGAGGGCCACCTCGGCGACACTGAGCCCCTCCCGAGGTCCATGCACGCGTTGGTCCATGACACCATGGCGGGAGATCCCCTCCTCCCCAAAGAGAAGATGGAGGTGAGGGTGGTTCCCGAAGCGCCCTGTTTGTTAGACGTGACTTCCCATCAGACGCAGTGATGACATGTGCCTGCTCGGTGGGGCTTCGGGGTGAGAAGGGACGACGGGAGACCAGGGCTGTGGAAGGGAGCCAGGACGGGGACATGTGGACAAAAGCCCAGACAACCACCACGGACTTCCTGTGGCCCCTGTGGGCTGGAGCCCAGGGAGGCACGGACTTCCTGTGACCACACTGTGACGCTGACCACGGATCGAAACCAAGTCAATGCCATGCGGGAAAGCCACATGGGGGGTGGTTCACACAGGAGGTGGAGCCCGGGCCCCTCGTGCAGGAGCCGGGCTTGAGCTGCTGAGCTCTGGGGGCCCCCGGGCTCCGTGTTGGGCCAGTTTTCGGAGGCCTGGCTCTTCGTGTGTGATGAGGCGGCCTCCCCGGAGGCGCTAATCACTCCGATGCATCAGCAGAGGCTTCCTCTTCCTCCTCTCCACCCCAGGGCACCCCCCCTGGAAGGGCCCGCTCTCTGTGCCGGGGGGCACCCGGCAGTCCCCCATCAACATCCGCTGCGGCGACTGCATCTACGACCCGCGGCTGAAGCCTCTCAGGGTCTCCTACGCCGCGGACAGCTGCCTCTACGTCTGGAACACCGGCTACTTCGTCCAGGTGGAGTTCGACGACTCCACCGAGGGCTCAGGTGAGCGGGGCTGGGGCTGTCACGGCTGGAGAGCAGGGCCACGGGCCGGGCAGAGAAGGGGACCGGGGCTTTGCTGACGCACAGTGTTTGGGGGCAAAGAACAGGCATCGCAGGGTCGCAGGGCGGGAGGTGATGCACACGTTAAGGACGATGATGCCAACGCCCGACGCTCGCACAGCCTCACTGCACATCCCGGGGCTGGTGGGGAAGAAACTCACATGTACGGCAGCTCACAGAGAACAGAGCAGGTGGGGGAGAGAGGCGAGGTGGGGGCGGGGTCCGCAAGCAGAGGAAGAACGGAATTGTACCAACGCCGAGGCCCGGCATCCAGAGCCGGGTGCCCGGTTCTTGCCCGGAGGACACCCAGCGGCTGTGAGGCCCAGGGGTGCAGCGGGGATCCAGCAGGCGGCCAGCGGCCAGGAACGCAGGCGAGGTGGTGAGCGCCTGACCCCCGCCTCGGGTCCTGCGGGGTCTTCGCACCCTGCCGAGGGCCTGGCGTGAACCCTGCCTTGAGAGCCTGGCCAGGACCCTCGCCCCTGCTTTCCGTCGGGACCGCCGCTGGTTTCCGTCTGGCGTTCCTTCAGCACCTGCTAGTGTCATCGTAAACCTTGTTTGTGCCGCACACTGTCGTCCTTCTGGGAGGGGGCCGTTGTGCGAGCGGGCAGAGGGCGCTAGGCGACCGGCCACAGCGGAAACGTGAGGCAGCAGGCCTCTCACGGGCTTCCCTGGTGGATGCAACTTCCCACGTGCCGTCACCACTCATTGCTGGGGGACCCGGCGTGTCCTGTTTGGCTCCGCGAGAGAGGGCCCTGGAGGCCGGCGCCTGGTTTCCCCCGGACAGCGCCGTCTACACCGCTATTGCAGATTTTGCTTGCGTCATTTCGCTGTATAAATCTTAGCCTTGTGTACGGTTCTATGCTGAGTCTTGGGAGCCCGCCAGGGAGTCGTTGAACCCGGAGACCCCCAGCCCAGCCCCCAGGCCCAGGTCCTTGGTGGGCCAGCCCTCACTCCGGCCCCTTCCGTGAGCCCAGTCACCTTCCGCATCGTCGCCCCGCGAGGACGCCAGCCCCAGGACGGCGGGACCCCTGGTTCACACTGAGTATCACTGGGGGGTGAGCAGCGAATGAAAAGCTAAGGAGCACGTGAGCCTCCATTGCTCCCCCGGTGGGGAGAGCGGCGGCCGCAGGACACCGGGCGGGAGCTGGTTCTCGCTTGGCCTTGCGGGGGCGCAGGCGGGTGCGGAGCCTTCGTCAGAGCCGAGCGCCCGCCCTGGAGCTGTCAGCCTGCTCCCACCGTCACTGGGGGCGTCAGCCCTGTGTCCCCTCTGTCGTGATTCCTGTGCCCGTGCTTCCACCACAGCAAACGCTGCAGTTCTGGGTCACCCGCTTCTTTTTTTTTTTTTTAATGCTTTATTTATTTCTAGGAGACAGAGAGAGAGACAGCGTGAGCAGGGGAGGGTCAGAGAGAGAGGGAGTCACAGACTCTGAAACAGGCTCCAGGCTCCGAGCTGGCAGTCAGCACAGAGCCCGACGCGGGGCTCGAACCCACGAACCGCGAGATCATGACCTAAGCGAAAGTTGGACGCTTAACCGACTAAGCCACCCAGGCGCCCCTGGGTCACCCACTTCTGAGCCAACTGCTGCCCACACGCCGGCCTTCCGAGAGCCCCGGGGGAGGGGCGGGATGGTGAGCGGAGGCCCAGCCTCCACTGGCCTGCCTCTGATGGACGGAGAGGCTGCAGGGCTGGGGCTTTTCCCCGAGCCAGGCCCTGGGAAGCGCTTCCCCGACAGCGGAGCTCACCTTTCCGGGGGTCTCTCCCCCTCACAGGCAGGAAGGACCCGGACCTGCTCACAGCTGCTGCGAGTCGGTCTTAGCCATGACCCTCAGGCCACCCACACGGCGCTCGCTGAGGGCTGGGGGCCGGAACGCCAACTCTGGCCAGCGTCCGCACAGAGGGACTTCTGGGAAGGGCTCACAGGAGAGCCGGGGAAGCCGCATTCTCAGACCTAGAAGGCGCCGGAGCTGCCGGGCACAACTCGCTTCCCCGTTCAGTGGGCCGACTTCGTCTCTGCCCTTGCTGGTGTCTTCCAAGCCCGGCTTCCCAGGGAGCAGCTAAGATTGGATTTTCAGGTTCAATGTGCTTTGTGCCATTTAAAAAAATTTTTATGCAGCAACTTTATTTTTTTAAACACATTTTTTAATGTTTGTTTTTGAGAGAAAGAGACAGAGTGTGAGCAGGGGCGGGGCAGAGAGAGAGGGAGACACAGAATCTGAAGCAGCTCCAGGCCCTGAGCTGTCAGCACAAAGCCCAACGCGGGGCTCAAACCCCCAAACCATGAGATCATGACCTGAGCCGAAGTCGGAAGCTTAACCGACTGAGCCCCCAGGCGCCCCCATTTTTTTTAAGTAAACTCTACCCTCAATGTGGAGCCTGAACTCACGACCCCAAGATCAAGAGCTTCATGCTCTACGTACAGACAGGGCCAGGTGCCCCTTATGCAGCAACTTTAAAAGATCAAATAAAGAATAATGGTTCTGAGCATTTAATTGCTTGATTAATAGTTACGTGAATATACTAATAATTTTGAGAAAAACAGATAACAGGATGAGTTACTCTAGAATTCATACTCCTCCCATATAATTATTATGCATAGTTATGGGTCTTACTCATATCTACATAATACATTTATTTTCCTTTCAGTCTGAAAATACAAAAAGCTTTGAAAGTTACTTAGGACTTCTTCCTGTGTATTGTTAGGACACATTTGACAAAAATCGTTCAGATTCCCGGGGGAAAGGGCGTGGTGGCTGAGCATGGCACCTGGTCAGTGGCTGGTCGGTGGAGCGCCTGTAACGCTGACCGATAGCCTCACCAAGACCACGTGCTCAGGAAGCCGCGGTCCCGAGGTAAATCGTGATGCCGTTTCCAGAAGGTGGAAGGTTTCCCACACAGACAAGCGAACACACACTTTAAAAAGCACCTCCATCTGATGAATAGCAGCACGGCCCTAAACAGACATCACAGCGGACAGCGACTGTCTCCTCCTTCTCCTCAAGGACAAACAGAGGCCCAGAGAAGTGGTTCATTCAGGGTCGAGCGGCGGCGAGTGGAGGGTCAGGTTCAACCCCAGTCCCTGCTGCTTGGAAAGCCCACATGGAGTCATCGCGTCCGCCGTGTACTGGCCCCTCTCCTTGCCAAGGCTGTGCTTGCAGAAGCTTAAGTTACTCCTTACGATTGCTGAGATGGGCGTTGGCTCCCATTTGACAGATAAGAAATATGAGGCTCAGAGACATTCTTGGCCAGAAGTCACAGAGCCCTCAGGACGGGATTCTCTGCTCTCCAAAGAAGGGAACTTCACGAGCGTGACCTCCCTATGGAAAAAATTTGCACCCAGCATCCACAGAGCTCAGGCGTGAAGCCATAGGCGCTGACCCCACGTGGTACTGGGCTTGTGGTCAGGTCCCCAGAGGGCCAGCACCTTCAGGGTGCCAGCCAAGCCCATGTCCAGCGTTGGGAAGGCCTGGGGCCTGGGTTACCCACCCCTCAGCCACCAGCAAGAAGCCCACGCCTGGCTCCCCTGGCAGGTTGGGGAGGGCCGTCTCTGTGGCAATTCAAGGGTGAAGTCGTTACTATTATTTTTGTCTGGGCATCTAACAGCATGTGGGACTTGGGCTCTCGAGGTTCCTGAATCTTCTGGGGCTCAGGCTCAGATCCGAGGCGGGCACACTAGGCTGTCACAGATCTTAATTAGCCCAGAATTTCAACCTCTTGAATTTTTACCCAAAGTATAACTCACAGAATTGGGCACAGCCAGCCCCACCCGCCTGTCTCTGCTTCTGAGGTCTGCCCGGCGGCGGGCGTGCAACTCTGGTCAGACCGCTGAGCACCAGAGTCCCCTGGAAGGTGCTGGAAGAGAATACCTTTCTGCCTGTGTTGTGCGGGGGCAGCTGGGAGCCGGACCGCTGGTCTTCAGCCAAGAGGTGGGGAGAACTTGAGGCCTGAAGCCGTTGTTGGAGCCTTGAAATGCAGCTGTGCCTGAGGCCAGACCAGCCCCTGGACCGATACATCTCTCTTCTTTTCTTTCTTTTTTTTTTTTTTTTTTTTGCTTAAGTCAGTTTGATTAATGATAATTCTGCCTCGTTCCCAAGAGCCCTAATACAGAAGATCGAGCTGAGAAAGAGGAGACGGGAAGGAGGGAGTCACCTGGGAACCAGCGGCCCCCTCCTCTCGCTTTCTGCTCAAATGCAATGCAGGGGCAGCCTGGGTCCTGAGCCCCAGGGCTGGGGGGACCCCGCACTCCACCCACAGAGCTGGGCGTCGGAGCCCGGGGCTTGAAGACCCCAGGTCCGGCCTCGGGGCAGCAGGGCCCAGGCGAGCCTGGCTAGTATGGTGCAGGGAAAGGCGGCCTTCTGGGGTTCGGGGGGGGGGGTACGGGAAGCCACTTTCCCTGGTGTAAATACTCCCACACAGCCGGCCTCAGTCTCCAACAGTCACTGATCCCAGGTGGGGAGGAGACGGTCGCCTCCCAGGAGCCAGCTCCGGTCGGTCCCCTGCGTCACTGTCCCAGGCCCTCTTCCCTCCGAGGCCCCGCTGCCTCTGAGCTCGCCCGGGCTCTCCAGGCCAGGCCTTCCCTGTACTGGCTGAGGCTGTTGCATGTGGCAGAATCTCAACTCAAACTGGCTTCAGCAAAGAAGAGGAAACGCATGGGCTCAGATCCTGAAAAGCCCAGGGTGTGGCTGAGTCAGGTGATGGAGGGAGCACAGAAGGAATGGAAGGGAAGGTGGAAGGAGCCTGAGTCCCCCCGGGGGGCTCTGCTTGCCCCTGGCGGGGTCACCCCAGGCCGGCCATTCCCCAGGGCAGCACAGGTGGCATCTGCCGCTCCGGCTCACCCTCCCGATTGAGTGGTTTGGAGGGACAGCCCCCCTGCCCAGCAAGCCCAGCAGCCCCAGGCCGGGGGCTGACCCCCGAAGCCCAGGTGGTCGTGGAGCCCATCACGGGGACTGAGGGCAAGCCCGCCCTGCAGCAAGGCGTGGTGCCCAGAAGTGAGGTGGTCGGGCCGGGAGGCTGCTCCGAGCTCCGCCCCAGGGCCCGGAGAGCTTGCTCTTGGCCCTGCGCTGACCGCGGCCCAACCCCGGCTCAGGTGGCCGTCGGCGTCCAGGACTTTTGCGCCCTGATGCAGCCAGGCCTGCGCTGACCTGGGCCTGACCCTCACTTTCTGGCTTCCGCACCCGCTTCTCAATCTGATTCAAAGGGATTCACTCCCCACCCCTTCCCGGCCACAGACCGAAAGAATTATCTGGGTGTCTCTCCCTGGCCGTATAAATTGCTAGATAATTCCCCCTGTGGCTCGTGTCCACACAGGCCAATCTGGTTTTACTTTACTTGTCATTTTCCCAAAAACCCAGTTTCCTTTCTCTCTCTCCGACTCAATTTCACATGCCCGCGCCCCAGCTCGACTCCCAGGCTCGCCCTCCCTGTTTCCGCATCTCCCGTCTTCTTTGCTCAGCGCCACTGGAAATCGGGAATGGCCAAGAGCAAAGGAAATGAAAAACGCAGCTGAAGACTGGAGCCCGTTAAAACACGTTTGCAGCAAGAAAATGAGAAAAAGGAGACACTCCCATAACTCAAAAAAACAACAACACAAAATACAAAAAACACGGGATAGACGGCAAGGAAGTGCCTCGCGGGCAGGAAGGGGAGTGAGCGGGGCAGGCACCTGGGGTAGAAGTGATTCTGCAGACTCCGATCACTCAGGCCCGGCTACGCACACGCACACGGGTGACCGGAATCTCAGAGAGAAACGTAACCAGGGGGCGGCGGACATTTTCCGTCAGCGTGGAGGCTCCAGCATTCTTTTCCAGGGAGCAGGGGATATGAGCGCTTGGAGATTAGCGCCCGCCAGGGATGACGAATAACAGAGGGGGAGGCAGAGGGGCTTTGGCGGCATTGGAGAAGCAGCTGGCGCCAGGGCCCAGCGGGCTGCTGCAGGGGCGCTGCGGGGAGGGACCTTCCTAAGGGCGGAGGGAGTGCGGGAGGAAAGTAGGCAAAGGCAGACTCCCCTCCGCCCACACCACCTCTCCCGGGAAGCCCCCTGGCCCCCGTCCCGAAGGGGTGACAGCGCCCGACCCGCCTCCGGGTGGGCGCGCGACGCAAAGGAGTCGCATGGTCAGTGACCGATAGTCACTGCGGCTGCTGGACGTGGCGGGCCCCCCTCGAGCGGCACAGCCGTGTGCTGAGCGGGGTACGGCTTTTACCCCCTTTGATCCTCACAATCACCCCAAGAAACAGAAGATGTTCCCGCACGTGGAGAGGGGACGTCCTCACCCAATATTCAGCCGAGGGCCGTTTCCAAATCCCACGTGCTGCTCCCCTTCGACAGGAAAGGGGCCCGCGCTCTGCAGCCTTGCAGGGGGAGAGCCTGACGCCAGGCGCCCAGGTGCCCGGCTACCCTGTCCCTGTTCCCACCCGTCCGCCTGCGTAGGGGAGTGGTGGGGGGCAGACCACAGAGGGCACATCGCCTCTGTCCCACACGCTAGACGGGTCCCTGTGGGGGCTATGCCGCGTCTCTGCACGCAGAGGCCACTCAAGTATTCCTGAGGTGCAGGGAGAGTACAGCATGGGGTGAGGGTCCCGCTGTGGGGCAGAAAGAGAGAGAGAGACAGGGAGGGAGGGGGAGAGAGTGAGAAGGGTGAAGAGCAGGTCATCAGCTCTATCAAGTCACCTCAACTCTCTGACCCTCGGTCCTCTCTGACCCTCAGTCTCCTCCTCTGTAAAGGGAAGATCTGCCTGGCTCTGGAGGAACTCAGGAGGGCTCTGGGAAGCACTTAGCACCCTGTGAGCTGAAGAGACAATTCGATGGTAGTTGTCTCCCGACATGGCTCTGGCCATGTGCTCTTCTAATGTCTTCCACTAGAGGGGGCACCGAGAAGGCGGAGGAGCAGCTGCCCGCCGGGCGGGGTCTCCCTTTCTGGGACCATGGAGGACTCGGCGCATCGGCGTGACCCACTCAACCGGCGGATGGAGAAACCCTGGGAACTGCAGGCGGGGAGGCCCCATCCTGGCGTGTGAGCGGCCCGTGCGGAGGGTCCCTCACCTGCGAGGACGAGTGGCGAGTCCATTCACCACCGAGATCCGCACCCAGAGGTGCACACGGCCCCGCCCGCCCAGCAGGGTGATGGCCAAGTCCCTCCGTGGGGATCGTGGGGATCGTCAGGTGTGAGCAGAGAAGCTGCCTCGAGTCACATCAGCCAACACGGAACTGGCCGGAAGGATCCGGGGGCTCCCTCCCGGGAAGGCAGGCCGGAGACGGGGCCTGGAGTCGCTCAGGAACCGCTCTGCCGCCTCTCTGTCCCCGGCACCGTCCCACTCGGGACCCGAGTCCCGGGGGGCGCTCCGCCTGCTGCCTCAGCGAGGCTCCTGTCGGGAGCCAAGCTTCTGCTGGGGGGGGGGACCCGGAAGGGGATCCTGGGCCTCACGAAGGGGCGTGTGGCCGCACCGACCACAGTCTCGCCTTGATGGAGATGAAGTGTCCTGGGGCAGCTATTTTGTCCCGCAAAGTTGCAGGCTGTCTATCCGGTTCCTAAAACTGCCTTTCCACCTTCGTCTTCCCTCGGGTCCTGGGCACGGGGAGCGTGGGCGCAGAGGCAGTGTCTCCGGGCTCGGATCCGTGGCTCAGTGGGAATGAGAGCCCCTGCCTGGGAAGGCCCAGAGCCGTCTCTCTGGCCTCTCCTACTCCCTCCCCTCCTCCTCTCCCCTGCGCTAGCCTCCCCTCTCCTCCCTGCCCTCATGCTACTTCCCCTTCACTGGTCCCCGGCCCCCACCTCGCCCTGGGGCCCCACACACCCTCCCTCCCCTGAGACTGAGACCCATTTGCACAGGGCTGGGGCCGCCTCCTGCGTCCCTCCTCCTTCCCCTCCGCCTCCTCCCTGCATCTCTCCGGAACACCAGCTCCTCAGGTTTGGGAACAGATCACGGGCCCAGGGGCCGAGGGGGGCTCACCCCTGTCTGGTCCAGCCCTCCCCGACCGCCCCCGTGGGTCCGTCACGGCCTCGCCCTTGGTGTCCGGGCCCGTTGTCTGGCAAAACGCTCCCCTTAACAGGCCTCAGCCTAGAAATGGGAGGGGACCCTCGTGCGGCCACCTCAAATCCCTGTCGCCCTAACGCCCAGGGCAGTGGCTATTCTCCGTCTCTCCGTTTCGGGAGGGCCGCTGACCACGCTTCTGACGGCGCCCAGGATTTCTTGTTCCTGCTCCGCCCACGAAGCTAGGCTGTACGTCTGCGGCAGAGAAGCCACGCCGTTTTCTCCCGCAAAGTTTCGGTGAGGTCTCCACGCGCCTGGTGAACGCCAAGGGCCGAGACGCCGTCCGCACTCGCAAGATCTCAAGTTGGGACATACACAGAGAGGGACATTGGAAAGGGAACACAGGTGCGGAATGCCAGCCCCCGCCCGCCCCACACCCCTCCCCACGCGCCCTCCGCTGGCTGGCACCCTTCCCGGGCCCCTGTGCGGCCCTCAGACAGGGCAGCGGGAGGAGGGGCATGTGGAACAGAACGGGTTTCTCGAGGTGGAAGAGGGTCAGTTGTAGCGAGGATGCAGTGTGTGGCCTGGGGGGTGTAGGGGGAAGAGGAGGAGGGGAGACCGTCTGGGAGGGGACAGGTCAGGGGGAGACCCCTGGGGAGGGGGGAGGAAGGGGAGGGTCTTGCGAGGAGCCACGGAGAGCCCTCGGGAAGATGATTTCAGGCCCTTCTGAGCGAGTGGACCCCTGGCGCACATTCGGGAGAGGCCGCGCCCCCCGGGCTCCCCCGTCCCGGCTGTGCGCCGCTCCGTGCTGCCGGCCACGGCCGAGGCCGTCCAGGAAGGGGCTCCGAGCCCACACCCAGGCACGCGTCCCCTTCACGCCTTCCCAGAGGACAGTTTGGAGTCAGGCCCCGGCAGCGGGGGAATCAAACACCTGATGGCATTGGGCAAACCTTGCGTGACGAGTCCACTTGCAAGGACAAGAAGGTTTGGTCTGCTGATGAAGGCGCCCGGCTCGGCCGCTGCCG